>NC_139623.1:100834332-101114332 GCF_964638095.1 Poromitra crassiceps
CAAGGCACAATCTTGAAATCCCACATACTTATTATTGTGCTTGCTGACAAGCAAGGCACAATCTTGAAATCCCACATACTTATTATTATTCTTATATCTGCCAAAAAGTTAGCCGCGTAATAACTCCCTCAATTTTTGCGCCACATAGACATGCCAGACCTCAAAATGACCGCCTCATTGAGGACATGTATGCTATGACTTTGCTAAGGGTTTGTGAAAGCGGTTTGGCCGCAATTCGCCATTAGGCGCCATTTTTTTCCCCATTGACTTGGATGGGGTTTGGAAAAATCATACAAAATCTTGCAGTAAATTAGCTGTCATTCAGAAACCATAACAGCTAGAGCTACGAAACTTGGTAGGGAGGTGCAGTGAGGGGTCTTTTACTATCCCCGAAAAAATTGCACTAATTGACCAGATGGTGGCGCTATAACAGCCCTCCTTACCTTTTGCTCGATAACTTTTGAACCGTAGGGTTTATCATCAAAATTATTTTTTCCCTGGATTCCTTTGGTCCTCCCGCATCTACTCAACTAGGCCACGCCCATTTCCGTCTGACTAGATTTTCCGCCATTTTGCATTTTGTCCAAAACCGTTTTTTTGCCATTTCTCCTTGAAACTTTGTCCAATCTTCACCAAACCAACGCACACATCTTGTGGGGACTGTCCTGCACAACACTGATTTGGAAGTTTAAAAAAAAAACGCACCGTTGCGATATAATCCACTTCCAATCTTCTGTTGGTGGGGCCTATTTCACAAAAATCGTCCGATGCTAACCAAACTTGGTACAGGTGTGGAGGGATGTACTCTGAGCCTATATCAGAAGTATTTTGTCATTTCGCCTTTAGGGGGCGCTATAGCAGCATTCAGTGCCTGTCCCTTCTAAATGGTTTTATTTTGAAGGGCGGCAGGAAGTGCAGATTCATTCATATTATGGCCAGCCTTCCTTCTTGTATGACACTTGACACTTTGGCTGAAAGCAAGGCACAAATTACAAAGTCCCCCATTATTATTGTGCTTGCTGACAAGCAAGGCACAATCTTGAAATCCCACATACTTATTATTGTGCTTGCTGACAAGCAAGGCACAATCTTGAAATCCCACATACTTATTATTTTTATTATTATTCTTCTTGCTATCCACTTTTTCTACCACTAATAACTCCCCCAATTTTTGCGCCACATAGACATGCCAGACCTCAAAATGACCGGCTCATTGAGGACATGTATGCTATGACTTTGTTAAGGGTTTGTGAAAGCGGTTTGGCCGCAATTCGCCATTAAGCGCCATTTTTTTTCCCATTGACTTGCATGGGGTTTGGAAAAATCTTGCAAAATCTTGCAGTAAATTAGCTGTCATTCACAAACCATAACAGCTAGAGCTACGAAACTTGGTAGGGAGGTGCACGGAGGGGTCTTTTACTATCCCCGAAAAAATTGCACCAATTGACCAGATGGTGGCGCTATAACAGCCCTCCTTACCTTTTGGTCCATAACTTTTGACCCGTAGGGTCTATCATCAAAATTCTTTTTTCCCTGCATTCCTTGGGTCGTCCCGCATCTACTCAACTAGGCCACGCCCATTTCCGTCTGACTAGATTTTCCGCCATTTTGCATTTTGTCCAAAACCGTTTTTTTGCCATTTCTCCTTGAAATTTTGTCCAATCTTCACCAAACCAACGCACACATCATGTGGGGAGTGTCCTGCACAACACTGATTTGGAAGTTTAAAAAAAAAACACACCATTGCGATATAATCCACTTCCAATCTTCTGTGGGTGGGGCCTATTTCACAAAAATCGTCCGATGCTAACCAAACTTGCTACAGGTGTGGAGGGATGTACTCTGAGCCTATATCAGAAGTATTTTGTCATTTAGCCTTTAGGGGGCGCTATAGCAGCATTCAGTGCCTGTCCCTTCTAAATGGTTTTATTTTGAAGGGCGGCAGGAAGTGCAGATTCATTCTCATTATGGCCAGCCTTCCTTCTTGTATGACACTTGACACTTGCACGCATGCTATTGTACAGACAACAGACACACCTATGCTTGTATCTCAGTGGGTATATCACTCATGGTCTCCCTCTCATTTGCATACTGTATGTTTTCAGCAACTCCAACTCTTCTCTGTTAAAAACCAAATGCTAAAAGTGTACTGGAAACAGGAATCCGGTGAGATTTGACCAGATAAATAGAGCTTAAGAGCAACTCTGAGCAGCAGCGTTGCATGTTGGGTAGAGCAGTGTTGCATCTTGGGTAGAGACAATGATATACACTTGTCGCCAACCATGGGAGGCCTGTCTGTTCTGTTACCTGCTGTGTTAATGTAGCATGGTAACATGTCCAGAAAACAATGAATGAACAAAATGAACTGAACCCATGGGTAAGTGTCACGACTTTGTGGTTGTTCATTTTATACAGCCAGCTGGGTTTGAAAACATAATGGAAGAGATAGCCTAGTGTGAATAGCCTAGTGTGAATGGAGGCTGTTAGCCACAACAACTGTGCCTTATAGGCTAACCTCAGCCAGCCAAAACAAACACCTTGTCCCCCTGGCGTTAGGACACACTGTTCATCAATGTTTGGGACTAGTTGCAACAAGCTAATTGAGCTAATGCTAGCGTTAGGCCAGCGTTTCTCAACTGGTGGGTAGCGTCGCGGGGCCGTTTTGATTGGGTCGCGGACTTTTACAGTACAGTACTTTTTTTTTTTTTTTTTTTTTTTTAATTCAGATTATTGAAACTGGATTAGCCTGACCAGTTTCACTTGTTTAACAAGCTGAAGCATATGCTCTGCCTGTAATTCAAGATAAGTCTGCCTTTTCATTTCATATTTAATTTTAGTTCAATTCACATGATTGAAACTGGATTAGCATGGCCCCAGTTTAATTAAAAGTTATGACCAGTTTAACTAAAAAGCATATAGCCTGCCTGTGATTCAAGAAAAGTCTGCCTTTTATTTCATATTTCATACAGTTCAAATAAGACTTTCTGACCATGACCAGTTTGACTTGTTTAAATTTAAAAACATATAGGCCTGTAATTCAAGTCTGCCTTATTTCAATTGGTTTTTAGCCGTAGTTGCACTTCTGTTGCACTTTTTTGTTCATTTGACAGTGCATGAAGGCATTGTGTATTAAATAAATGCGCTATTTTTTGTGCAATAAATTTGAGTGGTTTAAAAAAAAATCTGAAATTTGGGTCGCGACTTCATGACAAGGAAAATAGTGGGTCCTGAGGCTACACCAGTTGAGAACCACTGCGTTAGGCGTTAGTTAGCATGCTACCCAAGCAGCTTCTCTGGCTGACTGGACACATGACAACCGATCAGCAACTCTGTAACAAAACTAAAAGGGTAACATTACTTTGGTGACCAGGGACTATTATCAGTACATTTGACTTCTTACACTAACATAATGGAACATAGCCTACATTAGTTACTGGCTGATTAGATGCAGCCATTGATAGCTTTTCACTTGTGTGTTTGCAGCTCTGGTAAGCCTGCTAGTTTTGTAAACAGTTGTTGTCGCAACC
Organism: Poromitra crassiceps; assembly: GCF_964638095.1. Classification (NCBI taxonomy): domain Eukaryota; kingdom Metazoa; phylum Chordata; class Actinopteri; order Beryciformes; family Melamphaidae; genus Poromitra; species Poromitra crassiceps. The sequence continues at coordinate 100,837,860 of NC_139623.1, forward strand.
ATAAACATGAATGACACTACAAGGAATACTACTTCTCTGGAGGTTATCATGTCCTATTTTCCTTGAGACAGTTGGAGACATTTACAATACATGGTAATTATTGATGCTGTAGTTTGCAGGTAATGTAGTTTTAGATTGCAGAGATTGGGCTAGCCTTTTGTGTCTCTCTAGTAGGCTACAACCAGTCTGACTTCCCCACCTACCAAGTACTTCTACTCCAAAGTCCTTTTACTCACATAGGCACCCCCATAACTACTTAGTCCCCCTAGGTCCATGGGCAGGGACTTTGGAAGCCAGGCGGTGCATGGCGAGGACAGCAAGCACAATTACATTTTCGTTAGGAAATGTAGACCATCTAGTTATTATTCTTATATCTGCCAAAAAGTTAGCCGCGTAATAACTCCCTCAATTTTTGCGCCACATAGACATGCCAGACCTCAAAATGACCGCCTCATTGAGGACATGTATGCTATGACTTTGCTAAGGGTTTGTGAAAGCGGTTTGGCCGCAATTCGCCATTAAGCACCATTTTTTTCCCCATTGACTTGCATGGGGTTTGGAAAAATCTTGCAAAATCTTGCAGTAAATTAGGTGTAAATCAGAAACCATAACAGCTAGAGCTACGAAACTTGGTAAGGAGGTGCACTGAGGGGTCTTTTACTATCCCCGAAAAAAATGCACCAATTGACCAGATGGTGGTGCTATAACAGCCCTCCTTACCTTTTGGTCCATAACTTTTGAACCGTAGGGTTTATCATCAAAATTCTTTTTTCCCTGGATTCCTTGGGTCCTCCCGCATCTACTCAACTAGGCCACGCCCATTTCCGTCTGACTAGATTTTCCGCCATTTTGCATTTTGTCCAAAACAGTTTTTTTGCGATTTCTCCTTGAAAGTTTGTCCAATCTTCACCAAACCAACGCACACATCATGTGGGGACTGTCCTGCACAACACTGATTTGGAAGTTTTAAAAAAAAACGCACCGTTGCGATATAATCCACTTCCAACTTTCTGTGGGTGGGGCCTATTTCACAAAGATCGTCCGATGCTAACCAAACTTGGTACAGGTGTGGAGGGATGTACTCTGAGCCTATATCAGAAGTATTTTGTCATTTAGCCTTTAGGGGGCGCTATAGCAGCATTCAGTGCCTGTCCCTTCGAAATTGTTTTATTTTGAAGGGCGGCAGGAAGTGCAGATTCATTCTCATTATGGCCAGCCTTCCTTCTTGTATGACACTTGACACTTTGGCTGAAAGCAAGGCACAAATTACAAAGTCCCCCATTATTATTGTGCTTGCTGACAAGCAAGGCACAATCTTGAAATCCCACATACTTATTATTATTCTTATATCTGCCAAAAAGTTAGCCGCGTAATAACTCCCTCAATTTTTGCGCCACATAGACATGCCAGACCTCAAAATGACCGCCTCATTGAGGACATGTATGCTATGACTTTGCTAAGGGTTTGTGAAAGCGGTTTGGCCGCAATTCGCCATTAAGCACCATTTTTTTCCCCATTGACTTGCATGGGGTTTGGAAAAATCTTGCAAAATCTTGCAGTAAATTAGGTGTAAATCAGAAACCATAACAGCTAGAGCTACGAAACTTGGTAAGGAGGTGCACTGAGGGGTCTTTTACTATCCCCGAAAAAAATGCACCAATTGACCAGATGGTGGTGCTATAACAGCCCTCCTTACCTTTTGGTCCATAACTTTTGAACCGTAGGGTTTATCATCAAAATTCTTTTTTCCCTGGATTCCTTGGGTCCTCCCGCATCTACTCAACTAGGCCACGCCCATTTCCGTCTGACTAGATTTTCCGCCATTTTGCATTTTGTCCAAAACAGTTTTTTTGCGATTTCTCCTTGAAAGTTTGTCCAATCTTCACCAAACCAACGCACACATCATGTGGGGACTGTCCTGCACAACACTGATTTGGAAGTTTTAAAAAAAAACGCACCGTTGCGATATAATCCACTTCCAACTTTCTGTGGGTGGGGCCTATTTCACAAAGATCGTCCGATGCTAACCAAACTTGGTACAGGTGTGGAGGGATGTACTCTGAGCCTATATCAGAAGTATTTTGTCATTTAGCCTTTAGGGGGCGCTATAGCAGCATTCAGTGCCTGTCCCTTCGAAATTGTTTTATTTTGAAGGGCGGCAGGAAGTGCAGATTCATTCTCATTATGGCCAGCCTTCCTTCTTGTATGACACTTGACACTTTGGCTGAAAGCAAGGCACAAATTACAAAGTCCCCCATTATTATTGTGCTTGCTGACAAGCAAGGCACAATCTTGAAATCCCACATACTTATTATTGTGCTTGCTGACAAGCAAGGCACAATCTTGAAATCCCACATACTTATTATTATTCTTATATCTGCCAAAAAGTTAGCCGCGTAATAACTCCCTCAATTTTTGCGCCACATAGACATGCCAGACCTCAAAATGACCGCCTCATTGAGGACATGTATGCTATGACTTTGCTAAGGGTTTGTGAAAGCGGTTTGGCCGCAATTCGCCATTAGGCGCCATTTTTTTCCCCATTGACTTGGATGGGGTTTGGAAAAATCATACAAAATCTTGCAGTAAATTAGCTGTCATTCAGAAACCATAACAGCTAGAGCTACGAAACTTGGTAGGGAGGTGCAGTGAGGGGTCTTTTACTATCCCCGAAAAAATTGCACTAATTGACCAGATGGTGGCGCTATAACAGCCCTCCTTACCTTTTGCTCGATAACTTTTGAACCGTAGGGTTTATCATCAAAATTATTTTTTCCCTGGATTCCTTTGGTCCTCCCGCATCTACTCAACTAGGCCACGCCCATTTCCGTCTGACTAGATTTTCCGCCATTTTGCATTTTGTCCAAAACCGTTTTTTTGCCATTTCTCCTTGAAACTTTGTCCAATCTTCACCAAACCAACGCACACATCTTGTGGGGACTGTCCTGCACAACACTGATTTGGAAGTTTAAAAAAAAAACGCACCGTTGCGATATAATCCACTTCCAATCTTCTGTTGGTGGGGCCTATTTCACAAAAATCGTCCGATGCTAACCAAACTTGGTACAGGTGTGGAGGGATGTACTCTGAGCCTATATCAGAAGTATTTTGTCATTTCGCCTTTAGGGGGCGCTATAGCAGCATTCAGTGCCTGTCCCTTCTAAATGGTTTTATTTTGAAGGGCGGCAGGAAGTGCAGATTCATTCATATTATGGCCAGCCTTCCTTCTTGTATGACACTTGACACTTGTCGCACGCACGCTATTATACAGACAACAGACACACCTATGCTTGTATCTCAGTGGGTATATCACTCATGGTCTCACTCTCATTTGCATACTGTATGTTTTCAGCAGCTCCAACTCTTCTCTGTTAAAAACCAAATGCTAAAAGTGTACTGGAAACAGGAATCCGGTGAGATTTGACCAGATTAATAGAGCTAAAGAGCAGCTCTGAGCAGCAGCGTTGCATGTTGGGTAGAGCAGTGTTGCATCTTGGGTAGAGACAATGATATACACTTGTCGCCAACCATGGGAGGCCTGTCTGTTCTGTTACCTGCTGTGTTAATGTAGCATGGTAACATGTCCAGAAAACAATGAATGAACAAAATGAACTGAACCCATGGGTAAGTGTCACCACTTTGTGGTTGTTCATTTTATACAGCCAGCTGGGTTTGAAAACATAATGGAAGAGATAGCCTAGTGTGAATAGCCTAGTGTCAATGGAGGCTGTTAGCCACAACAACTGTGCCTTATAGGCTAACCTCAGCCAGCCAAAACAAACACCTTGTCCCCCTGGCGTTAGGACACACTGTTCATCAATGTTTGGGACTAGTTGCAACAAGCTAATTGAGCTAATGCTAGTGTTAGGCCAGCGTTTCTCAACTGTTGGGTAGCGTCGCGGGGCCGTTTTGATTGGGTCGCGGACATTTACAGTACAGTACTTTTTTTTTTTTTTTTTTTTTTTTTTTTTTTTTTTCAGATTATTGAAACTGGATTAGCCTGACCAGTTTCACTTGTTTAACAAGCTGAAGCATATGCTCTGCCTGTAATTGAAGAGAAGTCTGCCTTTTCATTTCATATTTAATTTTAGTTCAATTCAGATGATTGAAACTGGATTAGCATGGCCCCAGTTTAATTAAAAGTTATGACCAGTTTAACTAAAAAGCATATAGCCTGCCTGTGATTCAAGAAAAGTCTGCCTTTTATTTCATATTTCATACAGTTCAAATAAGACTTTCTGACCATGACCAGTTTGACTTGTTTAAATTTAAAAACATATAGGCCTGTAATTCAAGTCTGCCTTATTTCAATTGGTTTTTAGCCGTAGTTGCACTTCTGTTGCACTTTTTTGTTCATTTGACAGTGCATGAAGGCATTGTGTATTAAATAAATGCGCTATTTTTTGTGCAATAAATTTGAGTGGTTTAAAAAAAAATCTGAAATTTGGGTGGCGACTTCATGACAAGGAAAATAGTGGGTCCTGAGGCTACACCAGTTGAGAACCACTGCGTTAGGCGTTAGTTAGCATGCTACCCAAGCAGCTTCTCTGGCTGACTGGACACATGACAACCGATCAGCAACTCTGTAACAAAACTAAAAGGGTAACATTACTTTGGTGACCAGGGACTATTATCAGTACATTTGACTTCTTACACTAACATAATGGAACATAGCCTACATTAGTTACTGGCTGATTAGATGCAGCCATTGATAGCTTTTCACTTGTGTGTTTGCACCTCTGGTAAGCCTGCTAGTTTTGTAAACAGTTGTTGTCGCAACCATAAACATGAATGACACTACAAGGAATACTACTTCTCTGGAGGTTATCATGTCCTATTTTCCTTGAGACAGTTGGAGACATTTACAATACATGGTAATTATTGATGCTGTAGTTTGCAGGTAATGTAGTTTTAGATTGCAGAGATTGGGCTAGCCTTTTGTGTCTCTCTAGTAGGCTACAACCAGTCTGACTTCCCCACCTACCAAGTACTTCTACTCCAAAGTCCTTTTACTCACATAGGCACCCCCATAACTACTTAGTCCCCCTAGGTCCATGGGCAGGGACTTTGGAAGCCAGGCGGTGCATGGCGAGGACAGCAAGCACAATTACATTTTCGTTAGGAAATGTAGACCATCTAGTTATTGTGCTTGCTGACAAGCAAGGCACAATCTTGAAATCCCACATACTTATTATTATTCTTATATCTGCCAAAAAGTTAGCCGCGTAACACCGCCCACAGTTTTTGCGCCACATAGACATGCCAGACCTCAAAATGAGCGGCTCATTGAGGACATGGTTGCTATGACTTTGTTAAGGGTTTGTGAAAGCGGTTTGGCCGCAATTCGCCATTAAGCGCCATTTTTTTCCCCATTGACTTGCATGGGGTTTGGAAAAATCTTGCAAAATCTTGCAGTAAATTAGGTGTAATTCAGAAACCATAAGAGCTAGAGCTACGAAACTTGATGGGGAGGTGCACTGAGGGGTCTTTTACTATCCCCGAAAAAATTGCACCAATTGACCATATGGTGGCGCTATAACAGCCCTCCTTACCTTTTGCTCGATAACTTTTGAACCGTAGGGTGTATCATCAAAATTCTTTTTTCCCTGGATTCCTTGGGTCCTCCCGCATCTACTCAACTAGGCCACGCCCATTTGCGTCTGACTAGATTTTCCGCCATTTTGCATTTTGTCCAAAACCGTTTTTTTGCCATTTCTCCTTGGAATTTTGTCCAATCTTCACCAAACCAACGCACACATCATGTGGGGACTGTCCTGCACAACACTGATTTGGAAGTTTAAAAAAAAAACGCACCGTTGCGATATAATCGACTTCCAACTTTCTGTGGGTGGGGCCTATTTCACAAAGATCGTCCGATGCTAACCAAACTTGGTACAGGTGTGGAGGGATGTACTCTGAGCCTATATCAGAAGTATTTTGTCATTTAGCCTTTAGGGGGCGCTATAGCAGCATTCAGTGCCTGTCCCTTCTAAATGGTTTTATTTTGAAGGGCGGCAGGAAGTGCAGATTCATTCTCATTATGGCCAGCCTTCCTTCTTGTATGACACTTGACACTTCTGAGTTGATTTCAGAAGAGATAGTGTCATTTGGCGTGTAGCGGGCGCTATTGTTTGCCTATGGGGGGCGCTACAGCAACGTATCTCCGCAACCGTAACTCGTAGAGACTCAATGATGGCGGCGTTGGAATCGGGGTGAAAAAGTACGCTAGTGGTGGGCAGAATCACGATTGCACCTTCCGTTTCCGAGATAAAAGCAATAATTATTGTGCTTGCTGACAAGCAAGGCACAATCTTGAAATCCCACATACTTATTATTATTATTGTGCTTGCTGACAAGCAAGGCACAATCTTGAAATCCCACATACTTATTATTCCTATTCTTATTATATCTGCCAAAAAGTTAGCCGCGTAATAACTCCCTCAATTTTTGCGCCACATAGACATGCCAGACCTCAAAATGACCGCCTCATTGAGGACATGTATGCTATGACTTTGTTAAGGGTTTGTGAAAGCGGTTTGGCCGCAATTCGCCATTAAGCGCCATTTTTTTCCCCATTGACTTGCATGGGGTTTGGAAAAATCTTGCAAAATCTTGCAGTAAATTAGGTGTAATTCAGAAACCATAAGAGCTAGAGCTACGAAACTTGATGGGGAGGTGCACTGAGGGGTCTTTTACTATCCCCGAAAAAATTGCACCAATTGACCATATGGTGGCGCTATAACAGCCCTCCTTACCTTTTGCTCGATAACTTTTGAACCGTAGGGTTTATCATCAAAATTATTTTTTCCCTGGATTCCTTGGGTCCTCCCGCATCTACTCAACTAGGCCACGCCCATTTGCGTCTGACTAGATTTTCCGCCATTTTGCATTTTGTCCAAAACCGTTTTTTTGCCATTTCTCCTTGAAATTTTGTCCAATCTTCACCAAACCAACGCACACATCATGTGGGGACTGTCCTGCACAACACTGGTTTGGAAGTTTTTGAAAAAAACGCACCGTTGCCATATAATCGACTTCCAACTTTCTGTGGGTGGGGCCTATTTCACAAAGATCGTCCGATGCTAACCAAACTTGGTACAGGTGTGGAGGGATGTACTCTGAGCCTATATCAGAAGTATTTTGTCATTTCGCCTTTAGGGGGCGCTATAGCAGCATTCAGTGCCTGTCCCTTCGAAATTGTTTTATTTTGAAGGGCGGCAGGAAGTGCGGATTCATTCTCATTATGGCCAGCCTTCCTTCTTGTATGACACTTGACACTTCTGAGTTGATTTCAGAAGAGATAGTGTCATTTGGCGTGTAGGGGGCGCTATTGTTTGCCTATGGGGGGCGCTACAGCAACGTATCTCCGCAACCGTAACTCGTAGAGACTCACGAATGGCGGCGTTGGAATCGGGGTGGAAAATTAAGGGGGGCAACACTCACGGATGGCGGCGTAGGACTCGGGGTGGAAAATTAAGGGGGGCAAGGCCCGGAATATATCTGCCACAAAGTTCGGCGCGTAATAACTCCCACATCTTTCACACGACATAGACATGCCATACCTCAAAATGAGCGGCTCATTGAGGACATGCTCTGACTTGGCAAAGGGTTTTGTCAAGCGGTTTGGCCGCTATTCGCGAGCTAATCTGACGCTTCGGTCATGCTGCTGCATGTGGACAGGTGAAAACTGCTCTGCTCTCCTTTCATAGATGCTCCTGTCACACTCATAGACTCCATCCATCCACCTCCAGCTCACAAGCCATCATCTCGATCTGGGGACGTTAAGTCCAAACTCCTGACCTCCACCGGCCCAGGCTCCACCAGTTTCAAAGGGTTGTGTTGAAGGTGGGGACTGGGACTTTTCCAATGGGAAACACCCACGTCCCAGGTGTCTGGAAGGCAGCATTAGTCCCCCTAATTGCATGGGCAGGGACCTTGCAAGCCAGGCGGTGCATGGCGAGGACGCAAGCACAATTACATTTTCGGTAGGAAATGTAGACATTCTAGTTATTATTATTATTATTATTATATCTGCCAAAAAGTTAGCCGCGTAATAACTCCCTCAATTTTTGCGCCACATAGACATGCCAGACCTCAAAATGAGCGGCTCATTGAGGACATGGTTGCTATGACTTTGCTAAGGGTTTGTGAAAGCGGTTTGGCCGCAATTCGCCATTAAGCGCCATTTTTTTCCCCATTGACTTGCATGGGGTTTGGAAAAATCTTGCAAAATCTTGCAGTAAATTAGGTGTAATTCAGAAACCATAACAGCTAGAGCTACGAAACTTGGTAGGGAGGTGCACTGAGGGGTCTTTTACTATCCCCGAAAAAATTGCACCAATTGACCAGATGGTGGCGCTATAACAGCCCTCCTTACCTTTTGGTCCATAACTTTTGAACCGTAGGGTTTATCATCAAAATTATTTTTTCCCTGGATTCCTTGGGTCCTCCCGCATCTAGTCAACTAGGCCACGCCCATTTGCGTCTGACTAGATTTTCCGCCATTTTGCATTTTGTCCAAAACAGTTCTTTGGCCATTTCTCCTTGAAATTTTGTCCAATCTTCACCAAACCAACGCACACATCATGTGGGGACTGTCCTGCACAACACTGATTTGGAGGTTTTTGAAAAAAACGCACCGTTGCCATATAATCGACTTCCAACTTTCTGTGGGTGGGGCCTATTTCACAAAGATCGTCCGATGCTAACCAAACTTGGTACAGGTGTGGAGGGATGTACTCTGAGCCTATATCAGAAGTATTTTGTCATTTCGCCTTTAGGGGGCGCTATAGCAGCATTCAGTGCCTGTCCCTTCTAAATGGTTTTATTTTGAAGGGCGGCAGGAAGTGCAGATTCATTCATATTATGGCCAGCCTTCCTTCTTGTATGACACTTGACACTTGTCGCACGCACGCTATTATACAGACAACAGACACACCTATGCTTGTATCTCAGTGGGTATATCACTCATGGTCTCACTCTCATTTGCATACTGTATGTTTTCAGCAGCTCCAACTCTTCTCTGTTAAAAACCAAATGCTAAAAGTGTACTGGAAACAGGAATCCGGTGAGATTTGACCAGATTAATAGAGCTAAAGAGCAGCTCTGAGCAGCAGCGTTGCATGTTGGGTAGAGCAGTGTTGCATCTTGGGTAGAGACAATGATATACACTTGTCGCCAACCATGGGAGGCCTGTCTGTTCTGTTACCTGCTGTGTTAATGTAGCATGGTAACATGTCCAGAAAACAATGAATGAACAAAATGAACTGAACCCATGGGTAAGTGTCACCACTTTGTGGTTGTTCATTTTATACAGCCAGCTGGGTTTGAAAACATAATGGAAGAGATAGCCTAGTGTGAATAGCCTAGTGTCAATGGAGGCTGTTAGCCACAACAACTGTGCCTTATAGGCTAACCTCAGCCAGCCAAAACAAACACCTTGTCCCCCTGGCGTTAGGACACACTGTTCATCAATGTTTGGGACTAGTTGCAACAAGCTAATTGAGCTAATGCTAGTGTTAGGCCAGCGTTTCTCAACTGTTGGGTAGCGTCGCGGGGCCGTTTTGATTGGGTCGCGGACATTTACAGTACAGTACTTTTTTTTTTTTTTTTTTTTTTTTTTTTTTTTTTTCAGATTATTGAAACTGGATTAGCCTGACCAGTTTCACTTGTTTAACAAGCTGAAGCATATGCTCTGCCTGTAATTGAAGAGAAGTCTGCCTTTTCATTTCATATTTAATTTTAGTTCAATTCAGATGATTGAAACTGGATTAGCATGGCCCCAGTTTAATTAAAAGTTATGACCAGTTTAACTAAAAAGCATATAGCCTGCCTGTGATTCAAGAAAAGTCTGCCTTTTATTTCATATTTCATACAGTTCAAATAAGACTTTCTGACCATGACCAGTTTGACTTGTTTAAATTTAAAAACATATAGGCCTGTAATTCAAGTCTGCCTTATTTCAATTGGTTTTTAGCCGTAGTTGCACTTCTGTTGCACTTTTTTGTTCATTTGACAGTGCATGAAGGCATTGTGTATTAAATAAATGCGCTATTTTTTGTGCAATAAATTTGAGTGGTTTAAAAAAAAATCTGAAATTTGGGTGGCGACTTCATGACAAGGAAAATAGTGGGTCCTGAGGCTACACCAGTTGAGAACCACTGCGTTAGGCGTTAGTTAGCATGCTACCCAAGCAGCTTCTCTGGCTGACTGGACACATGACAACCGATCAGCAACTCTGTAACAAAACTAAAAGGGTAACATTACTTTGGTGACCAGGGACTATTATCAGTACATTTGACTTCTTACACTAACATAATGGAACATAGCCTACATTAGTTACTGGCTGATTAGATGCAGCCATTGATAGCTTTTCACTTGTGTGTTTGCACCTCTGGTAAGCCTGCTAGTTTTGTAAACAGTTGTTGTCGCAACCATAAACATGAATGACACTACAAGGAATACTACTTCTCTGGAGGTTATCATGTCCTATTTTCCTTGAGACAGTTGGAGACATTTACAATACATGGTAATTATTGATGCTGTAGTTTGCAGGTAATGTAGTTTTAGATTGCAGAGATTGGGCTAGCCTTTTGTGTCTCTCTAGTAGGCTACAACCAGTCTGACTTCCCCACCTACCAAGTACTTCTACTCCAAAGTCCTTTTACTCACATAGGCACCCCCATAACTACTTAGTCCCCCTAGGTCCATGGGCAGGGACTTTGGAAGCCAGGCGGTGCATGGCGAGGACAGCAAGCACAATTACATTTTCGTTAGGAAATGTAGACCATCTAGTTATTGTGCTTGCTGACAAGCAAGGCACAATCTTGAAATCCCACATACTTATTATTATTCTTATATCTGCCAAAAAGTTAGCCGCGTAACACCGCCCACAGTTTTTGCGCCACATAGACATGCCAGACCTCAAAATGAGCGGCTCATTGAGGACATGGTTGCTATGACTTTGTTAAGGGTTTGTGAAAGCGGTTTGGCCGCAATTCGCCATTAAGCGCCATTTTTTTCCCCATTGACTTGCATGGGGTTTGGAAAAATCTTGCAAAATCTTGCAGTAAATTAGGTGTAATTCAGAAACCATAAGAGCTAGAGCTACGAAACTTGATGGGGAGGTGCACTGAGGGGTCTTTTACTATCCCCGAAAAAATTGCACCAATTGACCATATGGTGGCGCTATAACAGCCCTCCTTACCTTTTGCTCGATAACTTTTGAACCGTAGGGTGTATCATCAAAATTCTTTTTTCCCTGGATTCCTTGGGTCCTCCCGCATCTACTCAACTAGGCCACGCCCATTTGCGTCTGACTAGATTTTCCGCCATTTTGCATTTTGTCCAAAACCGTTTTTTTGCCATTTCTCCTTGGAATTTTGTCCAATCTTCACCAAACCAACGCACACATCATGTGGGGACTGTCCTGCACAACACTGATTTGGAAGTTTAAAAAAAAAACGCACCGTTGCGATATAATCGACTTCCAACTTTCTGTGGGTGGGGCCTATTTCACAAAGATCGTCCGATGCTAACCAAACTTGGTACAGGTGTGGAGGGATGTACTCTGAGCCTATATCAGAAGTATTTTGTCATTTAGCCTTTAGGGGGCGCTATAGCAGCATTCAGTGCCTGTCCCTTCTAAATGGTTTTATTTTGAAGGGCGGCAGGAAGTGCAGATTCATTCTCATTATGGCCAGCCTTCCTTCTTGTATGACACTTGACACTTCTGAGTTGATTTCAGAAGAGATAGTGTCATTTGGCGTGTAGCGGGCGCTATTGTTTGCCTATGGGGGGCGCTACAGCAACGTATCTCCGCAACCGTAACTCGTAGAGACTCAATGATGGCGGCGTTGGAATCGGGGTGAAAAAGTACGCTAGTGGTGGGCAGAATCACGATTGCACCTTCCGTTTCCGAGATAAAAGCAATAATTATTGTGCTTGCTGACAAGCAAGGCACAATCTTGAAATCCCACATACTTATTATTATTATTGTGCTTGCTGACAAGCAAGGCACAATCTTGAAATCCCACATACTTATTATTCCTATTCTTATTATATCTGCCAAAAAGTTAGCCGCGTAATAACTCCCTCAATTTTTGCGCCACATAGACATGCCAGACCTCAAAATGACCGCCTCATTGAGGACATGTATGCTATGACTTTGTTAAGGGTTTGTGAAAGCGGTTTGGCCGCAATTCGCCATTAAGCGCCATTTTTTTCCCCATTGACTTGCATGGGGTTTGGAAAAATCTTGCAAAATCTTGCAGTAAATTAGGTGTAATTCAGAAACCATAAGAGCTAGAGCTACGAAACTTGATGGGGAGGTGCACTGAGGGGTCTTTTACTATCCCCGAAAAAATTGCACCAATTGACCATATGGTGGCGCTATAACAGCCCTCCTTACCTTTTGCTCGATAACTTTTGAACCGTAGGGTTTATCATCAAAATTATTTTTTCCCTGGATTCCTTGGGTCCTCCCGCATCTACTCAACTAGGCCACGCCCATTTGCGTCTGACTAGATTTTCCGCCATTTTGCATTTTGTCCAAAACCGTTTTTTTGCCATTTCTCCTTGAAATTTTGTCCAATCTTCACCAAACCAACGCACACATCATGTGGGGACTGTCCTGCACAACACTGGTTTGGAAGTTTTTGAAAAAAACGCACCGTTGCCATATAATCGACTTCCAACTTTCTGTGGGTGGGGCCTATTTCACAAAGATCGTCCGATGCTAACCAAACTTGGTACAGGTGTGGAGGGATGTACTCTGAGCCTATATCAGAAGTATTTTGTCATTTCGCCTTTAGGGGGCGCTATAGCAGCATTCAGTGCCTGTCCCTTCGAAATTGTTTTATTTTGAAGGGCGGCAGGAAGTGCGGATTCATTCTCATTATGGCCAGCCTTCCTTCTTGTATGACACTTGACACTTCTGAGTTGATTTCAGAAGAGATAGTGTCATTTGGCGTGTAGGGGGCGCTATTGTTTGCCTATGGGGGGCGCTACAGCAACGTATCTCCGCAACCGTAACTCGTAGAGACTCACGAATGGCGGCGTTGGAATCGGGGTGGAAAATTAAGGGGGGCAACACTCACGGATGGCGGCGTAGGACTCGGGGTGGAAAATTAAGGGGGGCAAGGCCCGGAATATATCTGCCACAAAGTTCGGCGCGTAATAACTCCCACATCTTTCACACGACATAGACATGCCATACCTCAAAATGAGCGGCTCATTGAGGACATGCTCTGACTTGGCAAAGGGTTTTGTCAAGCGGTTTGGCCGCTATTCGCGAGCTAATCTGACGCTTCGGTCATGCTGCTGCATGTGGACAGGTGAAAACTGCTCTGCTCTCCTTTCATAGATGCTCCTGTCACACTCATAGACTCCATCCATCCACCTCCAGCTCACAAGCCATCATCTCGATCTGGGGACGTTAAGTCCAAACTCCTGACCTCCACCGGCCCAGGCTCCACCAGTTTCAAAGGGTTGTGTTGAAGGTGGGGACTGGGACTTTTCCAATGGGAAACACCCACGTCCCAGGTGTCTGGAAGGCAGCATTAGTCCCCCTAATTGCATGGGCAGGGACCTTGCAAGCCAGGCGGTGCATGGCGAGGACGCAAGCACAATTACATTTTCGGTAGGAAATGTAGACATTCTAGTTATTATTATTATTATTATTATATCTGCCAAAAAGTTAGCCGCGTAATAACTCCCTCAATTTTTGCGCCACATAGACATGCCAGACCTCAAAATGAGCGGCTCATTGAGGACATGGTTGCTATGACTTTGCTAAGGGTTTGTGAAAGCGGTTTGGCCGCAATTCGCCATTAAGCGCCATTTTTTTCCCCATTGACTTGCATGGGGTTTGGAAAAATCTTGCAAAATCTTGCAGTAAATTAGGTGTAATTCAGAAACCATAACAGCTAGAGCTACGAAACTTGGTAGGGAGGTGCACTGAGGGGTCTTTTACTATCCCCGAAAAAATTGCACCAATTGACCAGATGGTGGCGCTATAACAGCCCTCCTTACCTTTTGGTCCATAACTTTTGAACCGTAGGGTTTATCATCAAAATTATTTTTTCCCTGGATTCCTTGGGTCCTCCCGCATCTAGTCAACTAGGCCACGCCCATTTGCGTCTGACTAGATTTTCCGCCATTTTGCATTTTGTCCAAAACAGTTCTTTGGCCATTTCTCCTTGAAATTTTGTCCAATCTTCACCAAACCAACGCACACATCATGTGGGGACTGTCCTGCACAACACTGATTTGGAGGTTTTTGAAAAAAACGCACCGTTGCCATATAATCGACTTCCAACTTTCTGTGGGTGGGGCCTATTTCACAAAGATCGTCCGATGCTAACCAAACTTGGTACAGGTGTGGAGGGATGTACTCTGAGCCTATATCAGAAGTATTTTGTCATTTCGCCTTTAGGGGGCGCTATAGCAGCATTCAGTGCCTGTCCCTTCTAAATGGTTTTATTTTGAAGGGCGGCAGGAAGTGCAGATTCATTCATATTATGGCCAGCCTTCCTTCTTGTATGACACTTGACACTTGTCGCACGCACGCTATTATACAGACAACAGACACACCTATGCTTGTATCTCAGTGGGTATATCACTCATGGTCTCACTCTCATTTGCATACTGTATGTTTTCAGCAGCTCCAACTCTTCTCTGTTAAAAACCAAATGCTAAAAGTGTACTGGAAACAGGAATCCGGTGAGATTTGACCAGATTAATAGAGCTAAAGAGCAGCTCTGAGCAGCAGCGTTGCATGTTGGGTAGAGCAGTGTTGCATCTTGGGTAGAGACAATGATATACACTTGTCGCCAACCATGGGAGGCCTGTCTGTTCTGTTACCTGCTGTGTTAATGTAGCATGGTAACATGTCCAGAAAACAATGAATGAACAAAATGAACTGAACCCATGGGTAAGTGTCACCACTTTGTGGTTGTTCATTTTATACAGCCAGCTGGGTTTGAAAACATAATGGAAGAGATAGCCTAGTGTGAATAGCCTAGTGTCAATGGAGGCTGTTAGCCACAACAACTGTGCCTTATAGGCTAACCTCAGCCAGCCAAAACAAACACCTTGTCCCCCTGGCGTTAGGACACACTGTTCATCAATGTTTGGGACTAGTTGCAACAAGCTAATTGAGCTAATGCTAGTGTTAGGCCAGCGTTTCTCAACTGTTGGGTAGCGTCGCGGGGCCGTTTTGATTGGGTCGCGGACATTTACAGTACAGTACTTTTTTTTTTTTTTTTTTTTTTTTTTTTTTTTTTTCAGATTATTGAAACTGGATTAGCCTGACCAGTTTCACTTGTTTAACAAGCTGAAGCATATGCTCTGCCTGTAATTGAAGAGAAGTCTGCCTTTTCATTTCATATTTAATTTTAGTTCAATTCAGATGATTGAAACTGGATTAGCATGGCCCCAGTTTAATTAAAAGTTATGACCAGTTTAACTAAAAAGCATATAGCCTGCCTGTGATTCAAGAAAAGTCTGCCTTTTATTTCATATTTCATACAGTTCAAATAAGACTTTCTGACCATGACCAGTTTGACTTGTTTAAATTTAAAAACATATAGGCCTGTAATTCAAGTCTGCCTTATTTCAATTGGTTTTTAGCCGTAGTTGCACTTCTGTTGCACTTTTTTGTTCATTTGACAGTGCATGAAGGCATTGTGTATTAAATAAATGCGCTATTTTTTGTGCAATAAATTTGAGTGGTTTAAAAAAAAATCTGAAATTTGGGTGGCGACTTCATGACAAGGAAAATAGTGGGTCCTGAGGCTACACCAGTTGAGAACCACTGCGTTAGGCGTTAGTTAGCATGCTACCCAAGCAGCTTCTCTGGCTGACTGGACACATGACAACCGATCAGCAACTCTGTAACAAAACTAAAAGGGTAACATTACTTTGGTGACCAGGGACTATTATCAGTACATTTGACTTCTTACACTAACATAATGGAACATAGCCTACATTAGTTACTGGCTGATTAGATGCAGCCATTGATAGCTTTTCACTTGTGTGTTTGCACCTCTGGTAAGCCTGCTAGTTTTGTAAACAGTTGTTGTCGCAACCATAAACATGAATGACACTACAAGGAATACTACTTCTCTGGAGGTTATCATGTCCTATTTTCCTTGAGACAGTTGGAGACATTTACAATACATGGTAATTATTGATGCTGTAGTTTGCAGGTAATGTAGTTTTAGATTGCAGAGATTGGGCTAGCCTTTTGTGTCTCTCTAGTAGGCTACAACCAGTCTGACTTCCCCACCTACCAAGTACTTCTACTCCAAAGTCCTTTTACTCACATAGGCACCCCCATAACTACTTAGTCCCCCTAGGTCCATGGGCAGGGACTTTGGAAGCCAGGCGGTGCATGGCGAGGACAGCAAGCACAATTACATTTTCGTTAGGAAATGTAGACCATCTAGTTATTGTGCTTGCTGACAAGCAAGGCACAATCTTGAAATCCCACATACTTATTATTATTCTTATATCTGCCAAAAAGTTAGCCGCGTAACACCGCCCACAGTTTTTGCGCCACATAGACATGCCAGACCTCAAAATGAGCGGCTCATTGAGGACATGGTTGCTATGACTTTGTTAAGGGTTTGTGAAAGCGGTTTGGCCGCAATTCGCCATTAAGCGCCATTTTTTTCCCCATTGACTTGCATGGGGTTTGGAAAAATCTTGCAAAATCTTGCAGTAAATTAGGTGTAATTCAGAAACCATAAGAGCTAGAGCTACGAAACTTGATGGGGAGGTGCACTGAGGGGTCTTTTACTATCCCCGAAAAAATTGCACCAATTGACCATATGGTGGCGCTATAACAGCCCTCCTTACCTTTTGCTCGATAACTTTTGAACCGTAGGGTGTATCATCAAAATTCTTTTTTCCCTGGATTCCTTGGGTCCTCCCGCATCTACTCAACTAGGCCACGCCCATTTGCGTCTGACTAGATTTTCCGCCATTTTGCATTTTGTCCAAAACCGTTTTTTTGCCATTTCTCCTTGGAATTTTGTCCAATCTTCACCAAACCAACGCACACATCATGTGGGGACTGTCCTGCACAACACTGATTTGGAAGTTTAAAAAAAAAACGCACCGTTGCGATATAATCGACTTCCAACTTTCTGTGGGTGGGGCCTATTTCACAAAGATCGTCCGATGCTAACCAAACTTGGTACAGGTGTGGAGGGATGTACTCTGAGCCTATATCAGAAGTATTTTGTCATTTAGCCTTTAGGGGGCGCTATAGCAGCATTCAGTGCCTGTCCCTTCTAAATGGTTTTATTTTGAAGGGCGGCAGGAAGTGCAGATTCATTCTCATTATGGCCAGCCTTCCTTCTTGTATGACACTTGACACTTCTGAGTTGATTTCAGAAGAGATAGTGTCATTTGGCGTGTAGCGGGCGCTATTGTTTGCCTATGGGGGGCGCTACAGCAACGTATCTCCGCAACCGTAACTCGTAGAGACTCAATGATGGCGGCGTTGGAATCGGGGTGAAAAAGTACGCTAGTGGTGGGCAGAATCACGATTGCACCTTCCGTTTCCGAGATAAAAGCAATAATTATTGTGCTTGCTGACAAGCAAGGCACAATCTTGAAATCCCACATACTTATTATTATTATTGTGCTTGCTGACAAGCAAGGCACAATCTTGAAATCCCACATACTTATTATTCCTATTCTTATTATATCTGCCAAAAAGTTAGCCGCGTAATAACTCCCTCAATTTTTGCGCCACATAGACATGCCAGACCTCAAAATGACCGCCTCATTGAGGACATGTATGCTATGACTTTGTTAAGGGTTTGTGAAAGCGGTTTGGCCGCAATTCGCCATTAAGCGCCATTTTTTTCCCCATTGACTTGCATGGGGTTTGGAAAAATCTTGCAAAATCTTGCAGTAAATTAGGTGTAATTCAGAAACCATAAGAGCTAGAGCTACGAAACTTGATGGGGAGGTGCACTGAGGGGTCTTTTACTATCCCCGAAAAAATTGCACCAATTGACCATATGGTGGCGCTATAACAGCCCTCCTTACCTTTTGCTCGATAACTTTTGAACCGTAGGGTTTATCATCAAAATTATTTTTTCCCTGGATTCCTTGGGTCCTCCCGCATCTACTCAACTAGGCCACGCCCATTTGCGTCTGACTAGATTTTCCGCCATTTTGCATTTTGTCCAAAACCGTTTTTTTGCCATTTCTCCTTGAAATTTTGTCCAATCTTCACCAAACCAACGCACACATCATGTGGGGACTGTCCTGCACAACACTGGTTTGGAAGTTTTTGAAAAAAACGCACCGTTGCCATATAATCGACTTCCAACTTTCTGTGGGTGGGGCCTATTTCACAAAGATCGTCCGATGCTAACCAAACTTGGTACAGGTGTGGAGGGATGTACTCTGAGCCTATATCAGAAGTATTTTGTCATTTCGCCTTTAGGGGGCGCTATAGCAGCATTCAGTGCCTGTCCCTTCGAAATTGTTTTATTTTGAAGGGCGGCAGGAAGTGCGGATTCATTCTCATTATGGCCAGCCTTCCTTCTTGTATGACACTTGACACTTCTGAGTTGATTTCAGAAGAGATAGTGTCATTTGGCGTGTAGGGGGCGCTATTGTTTGCCTATGGGGGGCGCTACAGCAACGTATCTCCGCAACCGTAACTCGTAGAGACTCACGAATGGCGGCGTTGGAATCGGGGTGGAAAATTAAGGGGGGCAACACTCACGGATGGCGGCGTAGGACTCGGGGTGGAAAATTAAGGGGGGCAAGGCCCGGAATATATCTGCCACAAAGTTCGGCGCGTAATAACTCCCACATCTTTCACACGACATAGACATGCCATACCTCAAAATGAGCGGCTCATTGAGGACATGCTCTGACTTGGCAAAGGGTTTTGTCAAGCGGTTTGGCCGCTATTCGCGAGCTAATCTGACGCTTCGGTCATGCTGCTGCATGTGGACAGGTGAAAACTGCTCTGCTCTCCTTTCATAGATGCTCCTGTCACACTCATAGACTCCATCCATCCACCTCCAGCTCACAAGCCATCATCTCGATCTGGGGACGTTAAGTCCAAACTCCTGACCTCCACCGGCCCAGGCTCCACCAGTTTCAAAGGGTTGTGTTGAAGGTGGGGACTGGGACTTTTCCAATGGGAAACACCCACGTCCCAGGTGTCTGGAAGGCAGCATTAGTCCCCCTAATTGCATGGGCAGGGACCTTGCAAGCCAGGCGGTGCATGGCGAGGACGCAAGCACAATTACATTTTCGGTAGGAAATGTAGACATTCTAGTTATTATTATTATTATTATTATATCTGCCAAAAAGTTAGCCGCGTAATAACTCCCTCAATTTTTGCGCCACATAGACATGCCAGACCTCAAAATGAGCGGCTCATTGAGGACATGGTTGCTATGACTTTGCTAAGGGTTTGTGAAAGCGGTTTGGCCGCAATTCGCCATTAAGCGCCATTTTTTTCCCCATTGACTTGCATGGGGTTTGGAAAAATCTTGCAAAATCTTGCAGTAAATTAGGTGTAATTCAGAAACCATAACAGCTAGAGCTACGAAACTTGGTAGGGAGGTGCACTGAGGGGTCTTTTACTATCCCCGAAAAAATTGCACCAATTGACCAGATGGTGGCGCTATAACAGCCCTCCTTACCTTTTGGTCCATAACTTTTGAACCGTAGGGTTTATCATCAAAATTATTTTTTCCCTGGATTCCTTGGGTCCTCCCGCATCTAGTCAACTAGGCCACGCCCATTTGCGTCTGACTAGATTTTCCGCCATTTTGCATTTTGTCCAAAACAGTTCTTTGGCCATTTCTCCTTGAAATTTTGTCCAATCTTCACCAAACCAACGCACACATCATGTGGGGACTGTCCTGCACAACACTGATTTGGAGGTTTTTGAAAAAAACGCACCGTTGCCATATAATCGACTTCCAACTTTCTGTGGGTGGGGCCTATTTCACAAAGATCGTCCGATGCTAACCAAACTTGGTACAGGTGTGGAGGGATGTACTCTGAGCCTATATCAGAAGTATTTTGTCATTTAGCCTTTAGGGGGCGCTATAGCAGCATTCAGTGCCTGTCCCTTCGAAATTGTTTTATTTTGAAGGGCGGCAGGAAGTGCAGATTCATTCTCATTATGGCCAGCCTTCCTTCTTGTATGACACTTGACACTTTGGCTGAAAGCAAGGCACAAATTACAAAGTCCCCCATTATTATTGTGCTTGCTGACAAGCAAGGCACAATCTTGAAATCCCACATACTTATTATTATTCTTATATCTGCCAAAAAGTTAGCCGCGTAATAACTCCCTCAATTTTTGCGCCACATAGACATGCCAGACCTCAAAATGACCGCCTCATTGAGGACATGTATGCTATGACTTTGCTAAGGGTTTGTGAAAGCGGTTTGGCCGCAATTCGCCATTAAGCACCATTTTTTTCCCCATTGACTTGCATGGGGTTTGGAAAAATCTTGCAAAATCTTGCAGTAAATTAGGTGTAAATCAGAAACCATAACAGCTAGAGCTACGAAACTTGGTAAGGAGGTGCACTGAGGGGTCTTTTACTATCCCCGAAAAAAATGCACCAATTGACCAGATGGTGGTGCTATAACAGCCCTCCTTACCTTTTGGTCCATAACTTTTGAACCGTAGGGTTTATCATCAAAATTCTTTTTTCCCTGGATTCCTTGGGTCCTCCCGCATCTACTCAACTAGGCCACGCCCATTTCCGTCTGACTAGATTTTCCGCCATTTTGCATTTTGTCCAAAACAGTTTTTTTGCGATTTCTCCTTGAAAGTTTGTCCAATCTTCACCAAACCAACGCACACATCATGTGGGGACTGTCCTGCACAACACTGATTTGGAAGTTTTAAAAAAAAACGCACCGTTGCGATATAATCCACTTCCAACTTTCTGTGGGTGGGGCCTATTTCACAAAGATCGTCCGATGCTAACCAAACTTGGTACAGGTGTGGAGGGATGTACTCTGAGCCTATATCAGAAGTATTTTGTCATTTAGCCTTTAGGGGGCGCTATAGCAGCATTCAGTGCCTGTCCCTTCGAAATTGTTTTATTTTGAAGGGCGGCAGGAAGTGCAGATTCATTCTCATTATGGCCAGCCTTCCTTCTTGTATGACACTTGACACTTTGGCTGAAAGCAAGGCACAAATTACAAAGTCCCCCATTATTATTGTGCTTGCTGACAAGCAAGGCACAATCTTGAAATCCCACATACTTATTATTATTCTTATATCTGCCAAAAAGTTAGCCGCGTAATAACTCCCTCAATTTTTGCGCCACATAGACATGCCAGACCTCAAAATGACCGCCTCATTGAGGACATGTATGCTATGACTTTGCTAAGGGTTTGTGAAAGCGGTTTGGCCGCAATTCGCCATTAAGCACCATTTTTTTCCCCATTGACTTGCATGGGGTTTGGAAAAATCTTGCAAAATCTTGCAGTAAATTAGGTGTAAATCAGAAACCATAACAGCTAGAGCTACGAAACTTGGTAAGGAGGTGCACTGAGGGGTCTTTTACTATCCCCGAAAAAAATGCACCAATTGACCAGATGGTGGTGCTATAACAGCCCTCCTTACCTTTTGGTCCATAACTTTTGAACCGTAGGGTTTATCATCAAAATTCTTTTTTCCCTGGATTCCTTGGGTCCTCCCGCATCTACTCAACTAGGCCACGCCCATTTCCGTCTGACTAGATTTTCCGCCATTTTGCATTTTGTCCAAAACAGTTTTTTTGCGATTTCTCCTTGAAAGTTTGTCCAATCTTCACCAAACCAACGCACACATCATGTGGGGACTGTCCTGCACAACACTGATTTGGAAGTTTTAAAAAAAAACGCACCGTTGCGATATAATCCACTTCCAACTTTCTGTGGGTGGGGCCTATTTCACAAAGATCGTCCGATGCTAACCAAACTTGGTACAGGTGTGGAGGGATGTACTCTGAGCCTATATCAGAAGTATTTTGTCATTTAGCCTTTAGGGGGCGCTATAGCAGCATTCAGTGCCTGTCCCTTCGAAATTGTTTTATTTTGAAGGGCGGCAGGAAGTGCAGATTCATTCTCATTATGGCCAGCCTTCCTTCTTGTATGACACTTGACACTTTGGCTGAAAGCAAGGCACAAATTACAAAGTCCCCCATTATTATTGTGCTTGCTGACAAGCAAGGCACAATCTTGAAATCCCACATACTTATTATTGTGCTTGCTGACAAGCAAGGCACAATCTTGAAATCCCACATACTTATTATTATTCTTATATCTGCCAAAAAGTTAGCCGCGTAATAACTCCCTCAATTTTTGCGCCACATAGACATGCCAGACCTCAAAATGACCGCCTCATTGAGGACATGTATGCTATGACTTTGCTAAGGGTTTGTGAAAGCGGTTTGGCCGCAATTCGCCATTAGGCGCCATTTTTTTCCCCATTGACTTGGATGGGGTTTGGAAAAATCATACAAAATCTTGCAGTAAATTAGCTGTCATTCAGAAACCATAACAGCTAGAGCTACGAAACTTGGTAGGGAGGTGCAGTGAGGGGTCTTTTACTATCCCCGAAAAAATTGCACTAATTGACCAGATGGTGGCGCTATAACAGCCCTCCTTACCTTTTGCTCGATAACTTTTGAACCGTAGGGTTTATCATCAAAATTATTTTTTCCCTGGATTCCTTTGGTCCTCCCGCATCTACTCAACTAGGCCACGCCCATTTCCGTCTGACTAGATTTTCCGCCATTTTGCATTTTGTCCAAAACCGTTTTTTTGCCATTTCTCCTTGAAACTTTGTCCAATCTTCACCAAACCAACGCACACATCTTGTGGGGACTGTCCTGCACAACACTGATTTGGAAGTTTAAAAAAAAAACGCACCGTTGCGATATAATCCACTTCCAATCTTCTGTTGGTGGGGCCTATTTCACAAAAATCGTCCGATGCTAACCAAACTTGGTACAGGTGTGGAGGGATGTACTCTGAGCCTATATCAGAAGTATTTTGTCATTTCGCCTTTAGGGGGCGCTATAGCAGCATTCAGTGCCTGTCCCTTCTAAATGGTTTTATTTTGAAGGGCGGCAGGAAGTGCAGATTCATTCATATTATGGCCAGCCTTCCTTCTTGTATGACACTTGACACTTTGGCTGAAAGCAAGGCACAAATTACAAAGTCCCCCATTATTATTGTGCTTGCTGACAAGCAAGGCACAATCTTGAAATCCCACATACTTATTATTATTCTTATATCTGCCAAAAAGTTAGCCGCGTAATAACTCCCTCAATTTTTGCGCCACATAGACATGCCAGACCTCAAAATGACCGCCTCATTGAGGACATGTATGCTATGACTTTGCTAAGGGTTTGTGAAAGCGGTTTGGCCGCAATTCGCCATTAGGCGCCATTTTTTTCCCCATTGACTTGGATGGGGTTTGGAAAAATCATACAAAATCTTGCAGTAAATTAGCTGTCATTCAGAAACCATAACAGCTAGAGCTACGAAACTTGGTAGGGAGGTGCAGTGAGGGGTCTTTTACTATCCCCGAAAAAATTGCACTAATTGACCAGATGGTGGCGCTATAACAGCCCTCCTTACCTTTTGCTCGATAACTTTTGAACCGTAGGGTTTATCATCAAAATTATTTTTTCCCTGGATTCCTTTGGTCCTCCCGCATCTACTCAACTAGGCCACGCCCATTTCCGTCTGACTAGATTTTCCGCCATTTTGCATTTTGTCCAAAACCGTTTTTTTGCCATTTCTCCTTGAAACTTTGTCCAATCTTCACCAAACCAACGCACACATCTTGTGGGGACTGTCCTGCACAACACTGATTTGGAAGTTTAAAAAAAAAACGCACCGTTGCGATATAATCCACTTCCAATCTTCTGTTGGTGGGGCCTATTTCACAAAAATCGTCCGATGCTAACCAAACTTGGTACAGGTGTGGAGGGATGTACTCTGAGCCTATATCAGAAGTATTTTGTCATTTCGCCTTTAGGGGGCGCTATAGCAGCATTCAGTGCCTGTCCCTTCTAAATGGTTTTATTTTGAAGGGCGGCAGGAAGTGCAGATTCATTCATATTATGGCCAGCCTTCCTTCTTGTATGACACTTGACACTTTGGCTGAAAGCAAGGCACAAATTACAAAGTCCCCCATTATTATTGTGCTTGCTGACAAGCAAGGCACAATCTTGAAATCCCACATACTTATTATTATTCTTATATCTGCCAAAAAGTTAGCCGCGTAATAACTCCCTCAATTTTTGCGCCACATAGACATGCCAGACCTCAAAATGACCGCCTCATTGAGGACATGTATGCTATGACTTTGCTAAGGGTTTGTGAAAGCGGTTTGGCCGCAATTCGCCATTAAGCACCATTTTTTTCCCCATTGACTTGCATGGGGTTTGGAAAAATCTTGCAAAATCTTGCAGTAAATTAGGTGTAAATCAGAAACCATAACAGCTAGAGCTACGAAACTTGGTAAGGAGGTGCACTGAGGGGTCTTTTACTATCCCCGAAAAAAATGCACCAATTGACCAGATGGTGGTGCTATAACAGCCCTCCTTACCTTTTGGTCCATAACTTTTGAACCGTAGGGTTTATCATCAAAATTCTTTTTTCCCTGGATTCCTTGGGTCCTCCCGCATCTACTCAACTAGGCCACGCCCATTTCCGTCTGACTAGATTTTCCGCCATTTTGCATTTTGTCCAAAACAGTTTTTTTGCGATTTCTCCTTGAAAGTTTGTCCAATCTTCACCAAACCAACGCACACATCATGTGGGGACTGTCCTGCACAACACTGATTTGGAAGTTTTAAAAAAAAACGCACCGTTGCGATATAATCCACTTCCAACTTTCTGTGGGTGGGGCCTATTTCACAAAGATCGTCCGATGCTAACCAAACTTGGTACAGGTGTGGAGGGATGTACTCTGAGCCTATATCAGAAGTATTTTGTCATTTAGCCTTTAGGGGGCGCTATAGCAGCATTCAGTGCCTGTCCCTTCGAAATTGTTTTATTTTGAAGGGCGGCAGGAAGTGCAGATTCATTCTCATTATGGCCAGCCTTCCTTCTTGTATGACACTTGACACTTTGGCTGAAAGCAAGGCACAAATTACAAAGTCCCCCATTATTATTGTGCTTGCTGACAAGCAAGGCACAATCTTGAAATCCCACATACTTATTATTATTCTTATATCTGCCAAAAAGTTAGCCGCGTAATAACTCCCTCAATTTTTGCGCCACATAGACATGCCAGACCTCAAAATGACCGCCTCATTGAGGACATGTATGCTATGACTTTGCTAAGGGTTTGTGAAAGCGGTTTGGCCGCAATTCGCCATTAAGCACCATTTTTTTCCCCATTGACTTGCATGGGGTTTGGAAAAATCTTGCAAAATCTTGCAGTAAATTAGGTGTAAATCAGAAACCATAACAGCTAGAGCTACGAAACTTGGTAAGGAGGTGCACTGAGGGGTCTTTTACTATCCCCGAAAAAAATGCACCAATTGACCAGATGGTGGTGCTATAACAGCCCTCCTTACCTTTTGGTCCATAACTTTTGAACCGTAGGGTTTATCATCAAAATTCTTTTTTCCCTGGATTCCTTGGGTCCTCCCGCATCTACTCAACTAGGCCACGCCCATTTCCGTCTGACTAGATTTTCCGCCATTTTGCATTTTGTCCAAAACAGTTTTTTTGCGATTTCTCCTTGAAAGTTTGTCCAATCTTCACCAAACCAACGCACACATCATGTGGGGACTGTCCTGCACAACACTGATTTGGAAGTTTTAAAAAAAAACGCACCGTTGCGATATAATCCACTTCCAACTTTCTGTGGGTGGGGCCTATTTCACAAAGATCGTCCGATGCTAACCAAACTTGGTACAGGTGTGGAGGGATGTACTCTGAGCCTATATCAGAAGTATTTTGTCATTTAGCCTTTAGGGGGCGCTATAGCAGCATTCAGTGCCTGTCCCTTCGAAATTGTTTTATTTTGAAGGGCGGCAGGAAGTGCAGATTCATTCTCATTATGGCCAGCCTTCCTTCTTGTATGACACTTGACACTTTGGCTGAAAGCAAGGCACAAATTACAAAGTCCCCCATTATTATTGTGCTTGCTGACAAGCAAGGCACAATCTTGAAATCCCACATACTTATTATTATTCTTATATCTGCCAAAAAGTTAGCCGCGTAATAACTCCCTCAATTTTTGCGCCACATAGACATGCCAGACCTCAAAATGACCGCCTCATTGAGGACATGTATGCTATGACTTTGCTAAGGGTTTGTGAAAGCGGTTTGGCCGCAATTCGCCATTAAGCACCATTTTTTTCCCCATTGACTTGCATGGGGTTTGGAAAAATCTTGCAAAATCTTGCAGTAAATTAGGTGTAAATCAGAAACCATAACAGCTAGAGCTACGAAACTTGGTAAGGAGGTGCACTGAGGGGTCTTTTACTATCCCCGAAAAAAATGCACCAATTGACCAGATGGTGGTGCTATAACAGCCCTCCTTACCTTTTGGTCCATAACTTTTGAACCGTAGGGTTTATCATCAAAATTCTTTTTTCCCTGGATTCCTTGGGTCCTCCCGCATCTACTCAACTAGGCCACGCCCATTTCCGTCTGACTAGATTTTCCGCCATTTTGCATTTTGTCCAAAACAGTTTTTTTGCGATTTCTCCTTGAAAGTTTGTCCAATCTTCACCAAACCAACGCACACATCATGTGGGGACTGTCCTGCACAACACTGATTTGGAAGTTTTAAAAAAAAACGCACCGTTGCGATATAATCCACTTCCAACTTTCTGTGGGTGGGGCCTATTTCACAAAGATCGTCCGATGCTAACCAAACTTGGTACAGGTGTGGAGGGATGTACTCTGAGCCTATATCAGAAGTATTTTGTCATTTAGCCTTTAGGGGGCGCTATAGCAGCATTCAGTGCCTGTCCCTTCGAAATTGTTTTATTTTGAAGGGCGGCAGGAAGTGCAGATTCATTCTCATTATGGCCAGCCTTCCTTCTTGTATGACACTTGACACTTTGGCTGAAAGCAAGGCACAAATTACAAAGTCCCCCATTATTATTGTGCTTGCTGACAAGCAAGGCACAATCTTGAAATCCCACATACTTATTATTGTGCTTGCTGACAAGCAAGGCACAATCTTGAAATCCCACATACTTATTATTATTCTTATATCTGCCAAAAAGTTAGCCGCGTAATAACTCCCTCAATTTTTGCGCCACATAGACATGCCAGACCTCAAAATGACCGCCTCATTGAGGACATGTATGCTATGACTTTGCTAAGGGTTTGTGAAAGCGGTTTGGCCGCAATTCGCCATTAGGCGCCATTTTTTTCCCCATTGACTTGGATGGGGTTTGGAAAAATCATACAAAATCTTGCAGTAAATTAGCTGTCATTCAGAAACCATAACAGCTAGAGCTACGAAACTTGGTAGGGAGGTGCAGTGAGGGGTCTTTTACTATCCCCGAAAAAATTGCACTAATTGACCAGATGGTGGCGCTATAACAGCCCTCCTTACCTTTTGCTCGATAACTTTTGAACCGTAGGGTTTATCATCAAAATTATTTTTTCCCTGGATTCCTTTGGTCCTCCCGCATCTACTCAACTAGGCCACGCCCATTTCCGTCTGACTAGATTTTCCGCCATTTTGCATTTTGTCCAAAACCGTTTTTTTGCCATTTCTCCTTGAAACTTTGTCCAATCTTCACCAAACCAACGCACACATCTTGTGGGGACTGTCCTGCACAACACTGATTTGGAAGTTTAAAAAAAAAACGCACCGTTGCGATATAATCCACTTCCAATCTTCTGTTGGTGGGGCCTATTTCACAAAAATCGTCCGATGCTAACCAAACTTGGTACAGGTGTGGAGGGATGTACTCTGAGCCTATATCAGAAGTATTTTGTCATTTCGCCTTTAGGGGGCGCTATAGCAGCATTCAGTGCCTGTCCCTTCTAAATGGTTTTATTTTGAAGGGCGGCAGGAAGTGCAGATTCATTCATATTATGGCCAGCCTTCCTTCTTGTATGACACTTGACACTTTGGCTGAAAGCAAGGCACAAATTACAAAGTCCCCCATTATTATTGTGCTTGCTGACAAGCAAGGCACAATCTTGAAATCCCACATACTTATTATTATTCTTATATCTGCCAAAAAGTTAGCCGCGTAATAACTCCCTCAATTTTTGCGCCACATAGACATGCCAGACCTCAAAATGACCGCCTCATTGAGGACATGTATGCTATGACTTTGCTAAGGGTTTGTGAAAGCGGTTTGGCCGCAATTCGCCATTAAGCACCATTTTTTTCCCCATTGACTTGCATGGGGTTTGGAAAAATCTTGCAAAATCTTGCAGTAAATTAGGTGTAAATCAGAAACCATAACAGCTAGAGCTACGAAACTTGGTAAGGAGGTGCACTGAGGGGTCTTTTACTATCCCCGAAAAAAATGCACCAATTGACCAGATGGTGGTGCTATAACAGCCCTCCTTACCTTTTGGTCCATAACTTTTGAACCGTAGGGTTTATCATCAAAATTCTTTTTTCCCTGGATTCCTTGGGTCCTCCCGCATCTACTCAACTAGGCCACGCCCATTTCCGTCTGACTAGATTTTCCGCCATTTTGCATTTTGTCCAAAACAGTTTTTTTGCGATTTCTCCTTGAAAGTTTGTCCAATCTTCACCAAACCAACGCACACATCATGTGGGGACTGTCCTGCACAACACTGATTTGGAAGTTTTAAAAAAAAACGCACCGTTGCGATATAATCCACTTCCAACTTTCTGTGGGTGGGGCCTATTTCACAAAGATCGTCCGATGCTAACCAAACTTGGTACAGGTGTGGAGGGATGTACTCTGAGCCTATATCAGAAGTATTTTGTCATTTAGCCTTTAGGGGGCGCTATAGCAGCATTCAGTGCCTGTCCCTTCGAAATTGTTTTATTTTGAAGGGCGGCAGGAAGTGCAGATTCATTCTCATTATGGCCAGCCTTCCTTCTTGTATGACACTTGACACTTTGGCTGAAAGCAAGGCACAAATTACAAAGTCCCCCATTATTATTGTGCTTGCTGACAAGCAAGGCACAATCTTGAAATCCCACATACTTATTATTATTCTTATATCTGCCAAAAAGTTAGCCGCGTAATAACTCCCTCAATTTTTGCGCCACATAGACATGCCAGACCTCAAAATGACCGCCTCATTGAGGACATGTATGCTATGACTTTGCTAAGGGTTTGTGAAAGCGGTTTGGCCGCAATTCGCCATTAAGCACCATTTTTTTCCCCATTGACTTGCATGGGGTTTGGAAAAATCTTGCAAAATCTTGCAGTAAATTAGGTGTAAATCAGAAACCATAACAGCTAGAGCTACGAAACTTGGTAAGGAGGTGCACTGAGGGGTCTTTTACTATCCCCGAAAAAAATGCACCAATTGACCAGATGGTGGTGCTATAACAGCCCTCCTTACCTTTTGGTCCATAACTTTTGAACCGTAGGGTTTATCATCAAAATTCTTTTTTCCCTGGATTCCTTGGGTCCTCCCGCATCTACTCAACTAGGCCACGCCCATTTCCGTCTGACTAGATTTTCCGCCATTTTGCATTTTGTCCAAAACAGTTTTTTTGCGATTTCTCCTTGAAAGTTTGTCCAATCTTCACCAAACCAACGCACACATCATGTGGGGACTGTCCTGCACAACACTGATTTGGAAGTTTTAAAAAAAAACGCACCGTTGCGATATAATCCACTTCCAACTTTCTGTGGGTGGGGCCTATTTCACAAAGATCGTCCGATGCTAACCAAACTTGGTACAGGTGTGGAGGGATGTACTCTGAGCCTATATCAGAAGTATTTTGTCATTTAGCCTTTAGGGGGCGCTATAGCAGCATTCAGTGCCTGTCCCTTCGAAATTGTTTTATTTTGAAGGGCGGCAGGAAGTGCAGATTCATTCTCATTATGGCCAGCCTTCCTTCTTGTATGACACTTGACACTTTGGCTGAAAGCAAGGCACAAATTACAAAGTCCCCCATTATTATTGTGCTTGCTGACAAGCAAGGCACAATCTTGAAATCCCACATACTTATTATTGTGCTTGCTGACAAGCAAGGCACAATCTTGAAATCCCACATACTTATTATTATTCTTATATCTGCCAAAAAGTTAGCCGCGTAATAACTCCCTCAATTTTTGCGCCACATAGACATGCCAGACCTCAAAATGACCGCCTCATTGAGGACATGTATGCTATGACTTTGCTAAGGGTTTGTGAAAGCGGTTTGGCCGCAATTCGCCATTAGGCGCCATTTTTTTCCCCATTGACTTGGATGGGGTTTGGAAAAATCATACAAAATCTTGCAGTAAATTAGCTGTCATTCAGAAACCATAACAGCTAGAGCTACGAAACTTGGTAGGGAGGTGCAGTGAGGGGTCTTTTACTATCCCCGAAAAAATTGCACTAATTGACCAGATGGTGGCGCTATAACAGCCCTCCTTACCTTTTGCTCGATAACTTTTGAACCGTAGGGTTTATCATCAAAATTATTTTTTCCCTGGATTCCTTTGGTCCTCCCGCATCTACTCAACTAGGCCACGCCCATTTCCGTCTGACTAGATTTTCCGCCATTTTGCATTTTGTCCAAAACCGTTTTTTTGCCATTTCTCCTTGAAACTTTGTCCAATCTTCACCAAACCAACGCACACATCTTGTGGGGACTGTCCTGCACAACACTGATTTGGAAGTTTAAAAAAAAAACGCACCGTTGCGATATAATCCACTTCCAATCTTCTGTTGGTGGGGCCTATTTCACAAAAATCGTCCGATGCTAACCAAACTTGGTACAGGTGTGGAGGGATGTACTCTGAGCCTATATCAGAAGTATTTTGTCATTTCGCCTTTAGGGGGCGCTATAGCAGCATTCAGTGCCTGTCCCTTCTAAATGGTTTTATTTTGAAGGGCGGCAGGAAGTGCAGATTCATTCATATTATGGCCAGCCTTCCTTCTTGTATGACACTTGACACTTTGGCTGAAAGCAAGGCACAAATTACAAAGTCCCCCATTATTATTGTGCTTGCTGACAAGCAAGGCACAATCTTGAAATCCCACATACTTATTATTATTCTTATATCTGCCAAAAAGTTAGCCGCGTAATAACTCCCTCAATTTTTGCGCCACATAGACATGCCAGACCTCAAAATGACCGCCTCATTGAGGACATGTATGCTATGACTTTGCTAAGGGTTTGTGAAAGCGGTTTGGCCGCAATTCGCCATTAAGCACCATTTTTTTCCCCATTGACTTGCATGGGGTTTGGAAAAATCTTGCAAAATCTTGCAGTAAATTAGGTGTAAATCAGAAACCATAACAGCTAGAGCTACGAAACTTGGTAAGGAGGTGCACTGAGGGGTCTTTTACTATCCCCGAAAAAAATGCACCAATTGACCAGATGGTGGTGCTATAACAGCCCTCCTTACCTTTTGGTCCATAACTTTTGAACCGTAGGGTTTATCATCAAAATTCTTTTTTCCCTGGATTCCTTGGGTCCTCCCGCATCTACTCAACTAGGCCACGCCCATTTCCGTCTGACTAGATTTTCCGCCATTTTGCATTTTGTCCAAAACAGTTTTTTTGCGATTTCTCCTTGAAAGTTTGTCCAATCTTCACCAAACCAACGCACACATCATGTGGGGACTGTCCTGCACAACACTGATTTGGAAGTTTTAAAAAAAAACGCACCGTTGCGATATAATCCACTTCCAACTTTCTGTGGGTGGGGCCTATTTCACAAAGATCGTCCGATGCTAACCAAACTTGGTACAGGTGTGGAGGGATGTACTCTGAGCCTATATCAGAAGTATTTTGTCATTTAGCCTTTAGGGGGCGCTATAGCAGCATTCAGTGCCTGTCCCTTCGAAATTGTTTTATTTTGAAGGGCGGCAGGAAGTGCAGATTCATTCTCATTATGGCCAGCCTTCCTTCTTGTATGACACTTGACACTTTGGCTGAAAGCAAGGCACAAATTACAAAGTCCCCCATTATTATTGTGCTTGCTGACAAGCAAGGCACAATCTTGAAATCCCACATACTTATTATTATTCTTATATCTGCCAAAAAGTTAGCCGCGTAATAACTCCCTCAATTTTTGCGCCACATAGACATGCCAGACCTCAAAATGACCGCCTCATTGAGGACATGTATGCTATGACTTTGCTAAGGGTTTGTGAAAGCGGTTTGGCCGCAATTCGCCATTAAGCACCATTTTTTTCCCCATTGACTTGCATGGGGTTTGGAAAAATCTTGCAAAATCTTGCAGTAAATTAGGTGTAAATCAGAAACCATAACAGCTAGAGCTACGAAACTTGGTAAGGAGGTGCACTGAGGGGTCTTTTACTATCCCCGAAAAAAATGCACCAATTGACCAGATGGTGGTGCTATAACAGCCCTCCTTACCTTTTGGTCCATAACTTTTGAACCGTAGGGTTTATCATCAAAATTCTTTTTTCCCTGGATTCCTTGGGTCCTCCCGCATCTACTCAACTAGGCCACGCCCATTTCCGTCTGACTAGATTTTCCGCCATTTTGCATTTTGTCCAAAACAGTTTTTTTGCGATTTCTCCTTGAAAGTTTGTCCAATCTTCACCAAACCAACGCACACATCATGTGGGGACTGTCCTGCACAACACTGATTTGGAAGTTTTAAAAAAAAACGCACCGTTGCGATATAATCCACTTCCAACTTTCTGTGGGTGGGGCCTATTTCACAAAGATCGTCCGATGCTAACCAAACTTGGTACAGGTGTGGAGGGATGTACTCTGAGCCTATATCAGAAGTATTTTGTCATTTAGCCTTTAGGGGGCGCTATAGCAGCATTCAGTGCCTGTCCCTTCGAAATTGTTTTATTTTGAAGGGCGGCAGGAAGTGCAGATTCATTCTCATTATGGCCAGCCTTCCTTCTTGTATGACACTTGACACTTTGGCTGAAAGCAAGGCACAAATTACAAAGTCCCCCATTATTATTGTGCTTGCTGACAAGCAAGGCACAATCTTGAAATCCCACATACTTATTATTGTGCTTGCTGACAAGCAAGGCACAATCTTGAAATCCCACATACTTATTATTATTCTTATATCTGCCAAAAAGTTAGCCGCGTAATAACTCCCTCAATTTTTGCGCCACATAGACATGCCAGACCTCAAAATGACCGCCTCATTGAGGACATGTATGCTATGACTTTGCTAAGGGTTTGTGAAAGCGGTTTGGCCGCAATTCGCCATTAGGCGCCATTTTTTTCCCCATTGACTTGGATGGGGTTTGGAAAAATCATACAAAATCTTGCAGTAAATTAGCTGTCATTCAGAAACCATAACAGCTAGAGCTACGAAACTTGGTAGGGAGGTGCAGTGAGGGGTCTTTTACTATCCCCGAAAAAATTGCACTAATTGACCAGATGGTGGCGCTATAACAGCCCTCCTTACCTTTTGCTCGATAACTTTTGAACCGTAGGGTTTATCATCAAAATTATTTTTTCCCTGGATTCCTTTGGTCCTCCCGCATCTACTCAACTAGGCCACGCCCATTTCCGTCTGACTAGATTTTCCGCCATTTTGCATTTTGTCCAAAACCGTTTTTTTGCCATTTCTCCTTGAAACTTTGTCCAATCTTCACCAAACCAACGCACACATCTTGTGGGGACTGTCCTGCACAACACTGATTTGGAAGTTTAAAAAAAAAACGCACCGTTGCGATATAATCCACTTCCAATCTTCTGTTGGTGGGGCCTATTTCACAAAAATCGTCCGATGCTAACCAAACTTGGTACAGGTGTGGAGGGATGTACTCTGAGCCTATATCAGAAGTATTTTGTCATTTCGCCTTTAGGGGGCGCTATAGCAGCATTCAGTGCCTGTCCCTTCTAAATGGTTTTATTTTGAAGGGCGGCAGGAAGTGCAGATTCATTCATATTATGGCCAGCCTTCCTTCTTGTATGACACTTGACACTTTGGCTGAAAGCAAGGCACAAATTACAAAGTCCCCCATTATTATTGTGCTTGCTGACAAGCAAGGCACAATCTTGAAATCCCACATACTTATTATTATTCTTATATCTGCCAAAAAGTTAGCCGCGTAATAACTCCCTCAATTTTTGCGCCACATAGACATGCCAGACCTCAAAATGACCGCCTCATTGAGGACATGTATGCTATGACTTTGCTAAGGGTTTGTGAAAGCGGTTTGGCCGCAATTCGCCATTAAGCACCATTTTTTTCCCCATTGACTTGCATGGGGTTTGGAAAAATCTTGCAAAATCTTGCAGTAAATTAGGTGTAAATCAGAAACCATAACAGCTAGAGCTACGAAACTTGGTAAGGAGGTGCACTGAGGGGTCTTTTACTATCCCCGAAAAAAATGCACCAATTGACCAGATGGTGGTGCTATAACAGCCCTCCTTACCTTTTGGTCCATAACTTTTGAACCGTAGGGTTTATCATCAAAATTCTTTTTTCCCTGGATTCCTTGGGTCCTCCCGCATCTACTCAACTAGGCCACGCCCATTTCCGTCTGACTAGATTTTCCGCCATTTTGCATTTTGTCCAAAACAGTTTTTTTGCGATTTCTCCTTGAAAGTTTGTCCAATCTTCACCAAACCAACGCACACATCATGTGGGGACTGTCCTGCACAACACTGATTTGGAAGTTTTAAAAAAAAACGCACCGTTGCGATATAATCCACTTCCAACTTTCTGTGGGTGGGGCCTATTTCACAAAGATCGTCCGATGCTAACCAAACTTGGTACAGGTGTGGAGGGATGTACTCTGAGCCTATATCAGAAGTATTTTGTCATTTAGCCTTTAGGGGGCGCTATAGCAGCATTCAGTGCCTGTCCCTTCGAAATTGTTTTATTTTGAAGGGCGGCAGGAAGTGCAGATTCATTCTCATTATGGCCAGCCTTCCTTCTTGTATGACACTTGACACTTTGGCTGAAAGCAAGGCACAAATTACAAAGTCCCCCATTATTATTGTGCTTGCTGACAAGCAAGGCACAATCTTGAAATCCCACATACTTATTATTATTCTTATATCTGCCAAAAAGTTAGCCGCGTAATAACTCCCTCAATTTTTGCGCCACATAGACATGCCAGACCTCAAAATGACCGCCTCATTGAGGACATGTATGCTATGACTTTGCTAAGGGTTTGTGAAAGCGGTTTGGCCGCAATTCGCCATTAAGCACCATTTTTTTCCCCATTGACTTGCATGGGGTTTGGAAAAATCTTGCAAAATCTTGCAGTAAATTAGGTGTAAATCAGAAACCATAACAGCTAGAGCTACGAAACTTGGTAAGGAGGTGCACTGAGGGGTCTTTTACTATCCCCGAAAAAAATGCACCAATTGACCAGATGGTGGTGCTATAACAGCCCTCCTTACCTTTTGGTCCATAACTTTTGAACCGTAGGGTTTATCATCAAAATTCTTTTTTCCCTGGATTCCTTGGGTCCTCCCGCATCTACTCAACTAGGCCACGCCCATTTCCGTCTGACTAGATTTTCCGCCATTTTGCATTTTGTCCAAAACAGTTTTTTTGCGATTTCTCCTTGAAAGTTTGTCCAATCTTCACCAAACCAACGCACACATCATGTGGGGACTGTCCTGCACAACACTGATTTGGAAGTTTTAAAAAAAAACGCACCGTTGCGATATAATCCACTTCCAACTTTCTGTGGGTGGGGCCTATTTCACAAAGATCGTCCGATGCTAACCAAACTTGGTACAGGTGTGGAGGGATGTACTCTGAGCCTATATCAGAAGTATTTTGTCATTTAGCCTTTAGGGGGCGCTATAGCAGCATTCAGTGCCTGTCCCTTCGAAATTGTTTTATTTTGAAGGGCGGCAGGAAGTGCAGATTCATTCTCATTATGGCCAGCCTTCCTTCTTGTATGACACTTGACACTTTGGCTGAAAGCAAGGCACAAATTACAAAGTCCCCCATTATTATTGTGCTTGCTGACAAGCAAGGCACAATCTTGAAATCCCACATACTTATTATTGTGCTTGCTGACAAGCAAGGCACAATCTTGAAATCCCACATACTTATTATTATTCTTATATCTGCCAAAAAGTTAGCCGCGTAATAACTCCCTCAATTTTTGCGCCACATAGACATGCCAGACCTCAAAATGACCGCCTCATTGAGGACATGTATGCTATGACTTTGCTAAGGGTTTGTGAAAGCGGTTTGGCCGCAATTCGCCATTAGGCGCCATTTTTTTCCCCATTGACTTGGATGGGGTTTGGAAAAATCATACAAAATCTTGCAGTAAATTAGCTGTCATTCAGAAACCATAACAGCTAGAGCTACGAAACTTGGTAGGGAGGTGCAGTGAGGGGTCTTTTACTATCCCCGAAAAAATTGCACTAATTGACCAGATGGTGGCGCTATAACAGCCCTCCTTACCTTTTGCTCGATAACTTTTGAACCGTAGGGTTTATCATCAAAATTATTTTTTCCCTGGATTCCTTTGGTCCTCCCGCATCTACTCAACTAGGCCACGCCCATTTCCGTCTGACTAGATTTTCCGCCATTTTGCATTTTGTCCAAAACCGTTTTTTTGCCATTTCTCCTTGAAACTTTGTCCAATCTTCACCAAACCAACGCACACATCTTGTGGGGACTGTCCTGCACAACACTGATTTGGAAGTTTAAAAAAAAAACGCACCGTTGCGATATAATCCACTTCCAATCTTCTGTTGGTGGGGCCTATTTCACAAAAATCGTCCGATGCTAACCAAACTTGGTACAGGTGTGGAGGGATGTACTCTGAGCCTATATCAGAAGTATTTTGTCATTTCGCCTTTAGGGGGCGCTATAGCAGCATTCAGTGCCTGTCCCTTCTAAATGGTTTTATTTTGAAGGGCGGCAGGAAGTGCAGATTCATTCATATTATGGCCAGCCTTCCTTCTTGTATGACACTTGACACTTGTCGCACGCACGCTATTATACAGACAACAGACACACCTATGCTTGTATCTCAGTGGGTATATCACTCATGGTCTCCCTCTCATTTGCATACTGTATGTTTTCAGCAGCTCCAACTCTTCTCTGTTAAAAACCAAATGCTAAAAGTGTACTGGAAACAGGAATCCGGTGAGATTTGACCAGATTAATAGAGCTAAAGAGCAGCTCTGAGCAGCAGCGTTGCATGTTGGGTAGAGCAGTGTTGCATCTTGGGTAGAGACAATGATATACACTTGTCGCCAACCATGGGAGGCCTGTCTGTTCTGTTACCTGCTGTGTTAATGTAGCATGGTAACATGTCCAGAAAACAATGAATGAACAAAATGAACTGAACCCATGGGTAAGTGTCACCACTTTGTGGTTGTTCATTTTATACAGCCAGCTGGGTTTGAAAACATAATGGAAGAGATAGCCTAGTGTGAATAGCCTAGTGTGAACGGAGGCTGTTAGCCACAACAACTGTGCCTTATAGGCTAACCTCAGCCAGCCAAAACAAACACCTTGTCCCCCTGGCGTTAGGACACACTGTTCATCAATGTTTGGGGCTAGTTGCAACAAGCTAATTGAGCTAATGCTAGCGTTAGGCCAGCGTTTCTCAACTGGTGGGTAGCGTCGCGGGGCCGTTTTGATTGGGTCGCGGACTTTTACAGTACAGTACTTTTTTTTTTTTTTTTTTTTTTTTTTTTATTCAGATTATTGAAACTGGATTAGCCTGACCAGTTTCACTTGTTTAACAAGCTGAAGCATATGCTCTGCCTGTAATTCAAGAGAAGTCTGCCTTTTCATTTCATATTTAATTTTAGTTCAATTCAGATGATTGAAACTGGATTTGCATGGCCCCAGTTTAATTAAAAGTTATGACCAGTTTAACTAAAAAGCATATAGCCTGCCTGTGATTCAAGAAAAGTCTGCCTTTTATTTCATATTTCATACAGTTCAAATAAGACTTTCTGACCATGACCAGTTTGACTTGTTTAAATTTAAAAACATATAGGCCTGTAATTCAAGTCTGCCTTATTTCAATTGGTTTTTAGCCGTAGTTGCACTTCTGTTGCACTTCTGTTGCACTTTTTTGTTCATTTGACAGTGCATGAAGGCATTGTGTATTAAATAAATGCGCAATTTTTTGTGCAATAAATTTGAGTGGTTTAAAAAAAAATCTGAAATTTGGGTCGCGACTTCATGACAAGGAAAATAGTGGGTCCTGAGGCTACACCAGTTGAGAACCACTGCGTTAGGCGTTAGTTAGCATGCTACCCAAGCAGCTTCTCTGGCTGACTGGACACATGACAACCGATCAGCAACTCTGTAACAAAACTAAAAGGGTAACATTACTTTGGTGACCAGGGACTATTATCAGTACATTTGACTTCTTACACTAACATAATGGAACATAGCCTACATTAGTTACTGGCTGATTAGATGCAGCCATTGATAGCTTTTCACTTGTGTGTTTGCAGCTCTGGTAAGCCTGCTAGTTTTGTAAACAGTTGTTGTCGCAACCATAAACATGAATGACACTACAAGGAATACTACTTCTCTGGAGGTTATCATGTCCTATTTTCCTTGAGACAGTTGGAGACATTTACAATACATGGTAATTATTGATGCTGTAGTTTGCAGGTAATGTAGTTTTAGATTGCAGAGATTGGGCTAGCCTTTTGTGTCTCTCTAGTAGGCTACAACCAGTCTGACTTCCCCACCTACCAAGTACTTCTACTCCAAAGTCCTTTTACTCACATAGGCACCCCCATAACTACTTAGTCCCCCTAGGTCCATGGGCAGGGACTTTGGAAGCCAGGCGGTGCATGGCGAGGACAGCAAGCACAATTACATTTTCGTTAGGAAATGTAGACCATCTAGTTATTATTCTTATATCTGCCAAAAAGTTAGCCGCGTAACACCGCCCACAGTTTTTGCGCCACATAGACATGCCAGACCTCAAAATGAGCGGCTCATTGAGGACATGGTTGCTATGACTTTGTTAAGGGTTTGTGAAAGCGGTTTGGCCGCAATTCGCCATTAAGCGCCATTTTTTTCCCCATTGACTTGCATGGGGTTTGGAAAAATCTTGCAAAATCTTGCAGTAAATTAGCTGTCATTCAGAAACCATAACAGCTAGAGCTACGAAACTTGGTAGGGAGGTGCACTGAGGGGTCTTTTACTATCCCCGAAAAAATTGCACCAATTGACCATATGGTGGCGCTATAACAGCCCTCCTTACCTTTTGGTCCATAACTTTTGAACCGTAGGGTCTATCATCAAAATTCTTTTTTCCCTGGATTCCTTGGGTCCTCCCGCATCTACTCAACTAGGCCACGCCCATTTGCGTCTGACTAGATTTTCCGCCATTTTGCATTTTGTCCAAAACCGTTTTTTTGCCATTTCTCCTTGGAATTTTGTCCAATCTTCACCAAACCAACGCACACATCATGTGGGGACTGTCCTGCACAACACTGATTTGGAAGTTTTGAAAAAAAAAACGCACCGTTGCGATATAATCCACTTCCTAATTTCAGTGGGTGGGGCCTATTTCACAAAGATCGTCCGATGCTAACCAAACTTGGTACAGGTGTGGAGGGATGTACTCTGAGCCTATATCAGAAGTATTTTGTCATTTAGCCTTTAGGGGGCGCTATAGCAGCATTCAGTGCCTGTCCCTTCAAAATTGTTTTATTTTGAAGGGCGGCAGGAAGTGCGGATTCATTCTCATTATGGCCAGCCTTCCTTCTTGTATGACACTTGACACTTCTGAGTTGATTTCAGAAGAGATAGTGTCATTTGGCGTGTAGGGGGCGCTATTGTTTGCCTATGGGGGGCGCTACAGCAACGTATCTCCGCAACCGTAACTCGTAGAGACTCACGAATGGCGGCGTTGGAATCGGGGTGGAAAATTAAGGGGGGCAACACTCACGGATGGCGGCGTAGGACTCGGGGTGGAAAATTAAGGGGGGCAAGGCCCGGAATATATCTGCCACAAAGTTCGACGCGTAATAACTCCCACATCTTTCACACGACATAGACATGCCATACCTCAAAATGAGCGGCTCATTGAGGACATGCTCTGACTTGGCAAAGGGTTTTGTCAAGCGGTTTGGCCGCTATTCGCGAGCTAATCTGACGCTTCGGTCATGCTGCTGCATGTGGACAGGTGAAAACTGCTCTGCTCTCCTTTCATAGATGCTCCTGTCACACTCATAGACTCCATCCATCCACCTCCAGCTCACAAGCCATCATCTCGATCTGGGGACGTTAAGTCCAAACTCCTGACCTCCACCGGCCCAGGCTCCACCAGTTTCAAAGGGTTGTGTTGAAGGTGGGGACTGGGACTTTTCCAATGGGAAACACCCACGTCCCAGGTGTCTGGAAGGCAGCATTAGTCCCCCTAATTGCATGGGCAGGGACCTTGCAAGCCAGGCGGTGCATGGCGAGGACGCAAGCACAATTACATTTTCGGTAGGAAATGTAGACATTCTAGTTGTTGTTGTTCCTGCCTGGGAGCTGTAGGTGGGCAGTACTGAAACTGCAGTCAGCCATCTCTGTCTCACTCAGGGCTATAATAATAATAGCCTGGCCAAGGCTAACAATAGAGAGGTAATGGATACCCAGCCTATTGTTGGCTTGGGCTGCTCCACTGCTTCCTGTACCAATTCATCGCTACAGCACGTCACTATTAGCTCGCTTAACTAAATTGCACACACATAGTGTACACACAGGCGGACAAGAACAGGGGCAATCTGATATCAGCTCATCGCTAGCGGGTCACACCCATCACTTTGCTAAAATATTGCTGTTGAATGCCCTATGATGTTACACTCCAAGACCAAACCCTGGTAAACAGCTTGAGAATCTAGGGTATCCATTACCTCTTAACAATATGGCCAATCAATCAATCAATCAATCAATCAATCAATCAATCAATCAATCAATCAATCAATCAATCAATGCTTGATCAATATTAATATTATTATAATATATTAAAAACATATATAAAATAAAATAAAGTAAGTGAAGTTGTCATATTCTGCATAGGCTACACGCATTCAAATAAGACACAAACAGGCCATAGGAGCTATATAGCAATGACACTTTGGGTCAAATAAACAGATGTGAGCACAATACTGTACTGTACAAGTGAAATTAACTTGAACTCTGTGCCTCTAAACATCTGTCCAGGGCAGAAAGATCTGTTTGACTTTGGCTGCTGTAAAATCCCAAATCAAAGGATTCCTTTGCATTAGCTGCCTCTCCGCACAGATATAAAGCCAACCAGCCATCCGAGCAGCCGCCCACTCATGGAATAAGGCCACCAACTTCTACCCCTTGTCTACAGCAAACAGGCAAGCCAGCAAAGCCCCAGGGCCCCGATGCCTGACCACTTCATATGCCCCACATTTCTAGCCAGAGGACTCCTGGGATGCAACTTAAAAAGACAGTATCTATGTTCCATAGAGCAGGACGTGTCTATGGTGTGGTCTGCTCTGCTGATACACATCCAGGCCATCTTAGCATCACCATGGTGATGGTGGCTGTATCTCAGTGGGACGAGTGATATTAAAGGATTAGTGGGAGATCCTCCATCGGACTTCAGTGGAGGAGCTCGATCCTCCCTGGGAGCATAACCTCAGCTCTCTGTCTCTGTTGCTTTGTCTCTCTCTGTGTGTGTGTCTCTCTCTCTCTCCCTCTCTCTCTCTCTCTGTCTCTCTCTCAGTGTCAGATGATGGAGATGAAAGACAGGCAGGCCTGTTCACTGTTACTTTCACACTAGTGATGGATCATGTACATGCGCATAGACACCCCTAGAGCTACATAAACCAAGCAACCATGTTTACATGTACTGTATGTACATGTAAACATGCACACATCCATACATCAACACACACACACACACACACACACACACACACACACACACACACACACACACACACACACACACACACACACACACACACACACACATATACACACACACACACACACACACACACACACACACACACACATATACACACACACACACACACACACACACACACACACACACACACACACGCACAATACTGAATAATAATTTATCTCAATAGATCACTCCTACAATGCCACTCTGCCGTAGGCCGTGAAGCGGACTTCACTTAGTCTACGATGCACACAGTGTGTTGTACTGTAGCTTACATGGTAGCGTCTGAGTGTAGTGTTCATACAGTAGCCTTGCATGCTTATATAAGGTCCATGGCTGCATTAGTGACGTCATGATAACGGCTGCTCTTTATCCTCTGTATTGATGTCAGTCTGTAATCTACCAAGCAGCAAGCATATTACAAAGCACTGTGATTCTACTAGACGGCTGCCCCTCTGATCCCTGTGGGATCTCTAAGAACAATAATGAACACAATAGTATAGGATGAGATATGATGCATAGGAGTTGGAATACAACTGATGAGCAAATCGGATGAGGAAATAATTTCACTTTTCTAAC
This sequence comes from Poromitra crassiceps, assembly GCF_964638095.1. Taxonomy (NCBI): domain Eukaryota; kingdom Metazoa; phylum Chordata; class Actinopteri; order Beryciformes; family Melamphaidae; genus Poromitra; species Poromitra crassiceps. The sequence goes on from NC_139623.1 coordinate 100,880,432, forward strand.
AAATAAAAACATTAACATAACATTTAAATAGAAATGGCACTATAAACAAGTCCCTACCAAGGCTATGATATGAGCAAAGATTGCATAAACAAAAAAGTTTTCCAACACAGCCACTGCACCAGTCATTATACTGCATAAATTCTACTCTTTGGTAGTACTCATTTACCAGAACGTCTATGTGTGTGTGTGTGTGTGTGTGTGTGTGTGTGTGTGTGTGTGTGTGTACGTGTACGTGCGTGTGTGTGTGTGTGTGTGTGTGTGTGTGTGTGTGTGTGTGTTGGTATATTTACTAGCAGTAGTTTACACAGTGCTCTAATCTCTCTTTCTGTGTGTGTGTGTGTGTGTGTGTGTGTGTGTCTGCTCATTCAAGCCTCAGCTGGTTGGAGCAGGTGCAAGCTGGTGACTCAAACACGTGCACGCTGCACGCTGCACGCTGCACGCTGCCTGCTGTCTGCCTCGTCCTTCTCTTATGCCTTTGTGTGGCAAGCAGGCCACCAAAAACACAAACCATCCAATGCTTTCTATTAACCCATATGTTCATCTAGCACACACACACACACACACACACACACACACACACACACACACACACACACACACACACCTAGACATACTGTGTACACACAGGCATGCACGCACGCACGCATGCACACACACACACACACACACACACACACACACACACACACACACACACACGCATACAGACACACACACACACACACACACACACACACATACTGTGTACACACGCGCGCATGCACGCACGCACACATACAGACAGACACACACACACACACACACACACACACACACACACACACTAGGCAACTTCTGCCTATAGGAGGCTACTATGGGGAAGCATTCACTTTAATAGCCACAGTAAGTAATTGATTACAAACAAGGCGTTTGACTTTAAAATGATAAAGTCCAAAATAGAAAGTCCTTTAAAGTGACATAAGTCCTTAAGTGACATATGATGGGGCAGGATAATTTCCCGTGAGATCATGTCCGTGGGGGAAACCCCGAGCCGTTACTGAGCTGGTTGTGCTCATATGTCAAGAATAAAATTATAATAAATAATAATGAAGATGCTGCAATCAGACAATATTATCCCAGAAGAAGGCTGGCTGTGATGAGAGCAGTGAGGTGAGTTGGTCCAGTCCAAACTGTCCATATGAGAGCAGTGAGGTAAGTTGGTCCAGTCCAAACTGTCCATATGAGAGCAGTGAGGTAAGTTGGTCCAGTCCAAACTGTCCATATGAGAGCAGTGAGGTAAGTTGGTCCGGTCCAAACTGTCCATATGAGAGCAGTGAGGTAAGTTGGTCCAGTCCAAACTGTCCATATGAGAGCAGTGAGGTAAGTTGGTCCGGTCCAAACTGTCCATATGAGAGAAGTGAGGTAAGTTGGTCCGGTCCAACATGCCTGGCTGCTTGCCTTACTGTCTGTCTACATGCCTGGCTGCTTGCCTTACTGTCTGTCTACATGCCTGGCTGCTTGCCTTACTGCCTGTCTACATGCCTGGCTGCTTGCCTTACTGCCTGTCTACATGTCTGGCTGCTTGCCTTACTGCCTGTCTACATGCCTGGCTGCTTGCCTTACTGTCTGTCTACATGCCTGGCTGCTTGCCTTACTGCCTGTCTACATGCCTGGCTGCTTGCCTTACTGCCTGTCTACATGCCTGGCTGCTTGCCTTACTGTCTGTCTACATGCCTGGCTGCTTGCCTTACTGCCTGTCTACATGCCTGGCTGCTTGCCTTACTGCCTGTCTACATGCCTGGCTGCTTGCCTTACTGCCTGTCTACATGCCTGGCTGCTTGCCTTACTGCCTGTCTACATGCCTGGCTGCTTGCCTTACTGCCTGTCTACATGCCTGGCTGCTTGCCTTACTGCCTGTCTACATGCCTGGCTGCTTGCCTTACTGTCTGTCTACATGTCTGGCTGCTTGCCTTACTGCCTGTCTACATGCCTGGCTGCTTGCCTTACTGTCTGTCTACATGTCTGGCTGCTTGCCTTACTGCCTGTCTACATGCCTGGCTGGCTGCTTGCCTTACTGCCTGTCTACATGCCTGGCTGCTTGCCTTACTGCCTGTCTACATGCCTGGCTGGCTGCTTGCCTTACTGCCTGTCTACATGCCTGGCTGCTTGCCTGCCACTAGAGAAAACTCACTATTTAATAGTACAACTAACAGCATGAGGGTTCTCGCTCTTTGAGTGCAATCAGCTTGAGATAAACTGGTGCCACGTTCCACCTTTAGTAAGTGTCCTTTCAGCAGCCTCTCAAGAAAACCTCTCTCTGTCCTGCTCTCTCTCACTTTCTCTGTCGTGCCATCTCTCTCTCCCCTGCTTTCTTTCTCTCTCTCTCTCTCTCTCTCTCTCTCTCTCTCTCATTTCTCTGTCCTGCTCTCTCTCTCTGCCCTGCTATCAGTTCCACAGACATGCATACATGCACAGACTGTGAGATGCACACACGTGTAAGTGCCATTGATCTACTGTATGCACACTTGTATGAACAGACACAAACACACACACACACACACACACACACACACACACACACACACACACACACACAAACAAACACGAGCACACACAAAATTGTCAAAAATGTACAGTGTGGAGAGATGTCTCCTGACCTTTCAGGGTTCAACAATCATAAAAGGAACCCTGGGGGAATTTCACAGGGGAGGAAAAAAGGCAGCAGACCTCTCGGGCTCAGCTATCTATTCTACAGTGACAGAACGTACTGTCCCATCCCCTCCACAACCTTCCTTTTACAATAGAGTTGGACAGTTTCAGTTAGTGTGTAGGCCAAGTACTGCAGGAAGCAATTCTACTTGAACACTTTCATCTAAATGTCATCACAATATGTTGATTTCAAAGTGGGCCAAAAAAAGGTCGCAGTTACAAAATATGTTTGCTGTTTGGTTTCCTCCAGTCGAGTGTGTCTTCATCTTGTACTGAATTTGCCTACTGCTCGGACTATATTGCTACATCAATGCTGCCAGCTATTCTATAGCAAGCACACATGCTCCTCAGAAGCTACATCAATGCTGCCAGCTATTCTATAGCAAGCACACATGCTCCTCAGAAGCTACATCAATGCTGCCAGCTATTCTATAGCAAGCAGACATGCTCCTCAGAAGCTACATCAATGCTGCCAGCTATTCTATAGCAAGCACACATGCTCCTCAGAAGCTACATCAATGCTGCCAGCTATTCTATAGCAAGCACACATGCTCCTCAGAAGCTACATCAATGCTGCCAGCTATTCTATAGCAAGCACACATGCTCCTCAGAAGCTACATCAATGCTGCCAGCTATTCTATAGCAAGCACATATGCTCCTCAGAAGCACATATGCTCCTCAGAAGCACACATGCTCCTCAGAAGCACATTATGCTCCTCAGAAGCACATATGCTCCTCAGAAGCGCTAGGCTTCCCTCGGAGGCTCAGATCTCATATATCTTCCTCCACATTGACTCTACTCAGGGGTGATGGGGACGGGGGATGGGCAATAAAAGTGATGAAGTGCCCCCCCCCCCCCCTTTCCCTTTGCCTCATACTGTTTCTCCAGCCTTCGCTCACGTTGGCTGAAGACTACTACATTTTGCTTTCTCTATTTGTTTCCTTGTCTCAAAAATTCTGTTTCACCCCCCTTTGTAACCTAATATCTGTATCTCTATACCTTCCCTCATTGTGTTGTGTTGCTCTCGTCCAGCCGACTCTCCCACAGGAAACTCTGAGGCTTATTTCTAGGGTGGAGACTCTAAAGACGATGTGCCATGGGCACACTTTTTTTGGGTGTGTGTGTGTGTGTGTGACCAAACTCATGCCAACTCATGCGCTTAGCATGTCCCTTCTGCGGTCTTCCACATGTGCGGTAGGACCAAACGGTCACCTGGTCAAGGTCTTATGTCCTCTTGTGGTCTGGATGGAAGTGACTCGAGTTGGTCCATGTTGTCACAGTTTCGGGCTTGATTGGCTGTGCTGTGAGCAAGAGTCGTCCAACTTATAACCTCAGCAGGGAAGGATTTATGAAATCACTGATGATGTCACAATGAGATCACAATAATATCACTGATGATGTTACAATGTCTATGACATCACTGATGATGTCACACACCCTATTGATAGTATTCTATTCACCACACGGCCATCTTGGTAGGAAAATAGCAGGTGATTGTAATCAATTATTTCATTCTCTGCCAAAGACGTACCCGGACGTACTTTTAACAATGGCGTTCTGTGCCAAAGACGTACTCGGACGTACTTTCATGTTTTGGCTGTTTACATTACATCAGACACTTTCCCAGCCTGTGACATTGTTTCAGGTCAAACTGATAAAAGGAACCCGCTAGTTTAGTATTTATGGGTGGAGCCTGTGGTCGAAACAGAGTCCGACCCAGAGTTCTCGGATGGCGACGATGGCGAGGAAGACGCCGGCGTTTTTGTTGTTGCTCCATGACGGAGCGCTAGGGCGACGAAGGCTCCCCTTCACAGCGTTCTGATCCGTCTGACACAGATGAATCGGAGGAGGAGAAATGGGTGCCACTTGGAGAGAGCGATGACGATGGTAAAAAGTAGCCTATTTTTTGTATCGCGTTTGAGATGAAATGATCACACACACAACATTCGAGTATAATTGTCACGCATTGTTTATAACTTATGCCGCCGGCATGACTCGCTTCACGTTTCCTCTTGCCAGCTCTCCCTCTCAAGGGAGAGCTCTGTCACACTCAAGGGAGGGGGAATCACATGGATACGTCAAACGCGTCAAACCGCGTCACACACCCGTCCCCAGCAACCAAGGCGAAACATGTGTCACATAAACATTTCAAAGTTTACAGCACTAACGTAGCTATTGTGTGATCTTCTGTGCTAACGTTAGTTATGAGAGGTAACGTGACAGCAGGTAACGTTACAGCACTCGTTATTCCTGTGTGTGTGTGTGTGTGTGTGTGTGTGTGTGTGTGTGTGTGTGTGTGTGTGTGTGTGTGTGAGAGAGAGAGAGTGTGTGAGTGTGACCACATAAGGGTTCGTTCCATTTGTTTATGCTTTTATCAAGCTAAGCTAAAAATCCACATGGCAACTGTAAAAGTAAATTATTTATTTGATTTTGTGCACATATTTATCATACTTTGATAAATACTGCGGCCAAGCCTCATCTGTCAAGAAACCCCAGGGGCCAGACTCTCTCTCTCTCTCTGTAGCCGCTCACTGGGCGGGATGGACCGACACAGCTCCCTCAAATACATTCTCTTATTTTTTATTTTTTATTTATTTATTTGGGAAAACAAATACTGTATAATGTGTCTGATGTGTTACTGAGGCAAAAAATAAAAGGCTCAAAAGAGAGTTCTGCTTGAAACGGTGTCCTTCACTAAAAACCTCTTTTTCTCCTATTTCTGTTCCAAGGAGGGCATTTTTAGTGAAAACAAGCTAACTTCCACTGCTTGTAACTAAACAAGGAAACATGGTAGAGTTTCAGTTTTTTACAAGGGGTAAGAAGAGAGTCTCTGCTTTATTGTGAGATATGTTGTGTAATTTTATTCCTAGCACAGAATATTCTGTGGGTCCTGGAAGATCAGGAAATATGCTCAAAATCCTGGCACTGGGAGCACACAGACCGAAATGACCCTGGCAGAGAATGAGTTAACAGGTGATTACAATCAAGTGACACAAACAGCCAATGAGCTGTGTGTATTGTAGCGCCATTTAGTAGGAAAATGCTTGTGACATCATGGCAATACTATGAATTAAATTCATATTTTTAGCTGCTACCAGCTCTATAGATCGCTCTGTCAGTTGGTCCACAAAAAATTGCCTATCTGGTCGCATGACTACTATTGTTTTTATTATTTATATCATTAGGGGTTCAAGCCCCGAAGTGGCTATATATATATATATATATATATATATATATACCGTAGTATACTTTTTATTGTACAGAAAGTGATACTGAAATTTACTGTGGCTTCTGCCTAAAGCCATGTCCGAAGCAACACCTGAACTGGAATTCCGTGGCTACTCCAGCACCGGCCTCTGCTTTCTTGTCAGCAGCAGGGGGTACAGCAGATTGCCTGTATGTGTCTGTCGGCCCCCCGCAGTTAAAGCGGGCGGTCCTCTCTCCCTCCATTCCCTTGGGCATGGTGGGCCTTGTGGTCTCAGGACAGGTCTGGCGAAGGAGAGTGGTGGGTACGATCTCAGGTGGCATGTGGAGGAAGTCTCTCAGGTACTGGATACCTTCATTGGTGAGGTACCAGTAAAAATGATGCCAGGCAAATTGCTCCTTCACATGACTCCCACACGACTTCAAGGACTGCATCGCTTTCATCACATGAAGGTTGGGCACATTCTTGCCAGCAAGCTCAGCAATGAAGGATTTATAACATCACTGATGATGTCACAATGACATCACTGATAATGTCACAATGTACAGTACAATGACATCAATGATGATGTCACAATGTCTATGACATCACTGATGATGTCACTGTTGATGTCACAATGAGCAATTGTGCCCCACGGAACCAGGCCGCCTCAGCCTGGCTCCATCCAGACCTTCAAAGCCACGCCCACTCAACAGTTGTGGATTTGGATCTTCTTGGTCTGGAATCGCCATGTGCAAATGCCTTTTCTCCGGTTGAAAATACAATCACGGGCGCTGATTGGCTAACGCTGTTGTCAGTGATGCACAACAAACAGACACAGCTGTGGCCAAAGCTAATGTAGCTAGCTAATGCTAGCCAGCTTCTTCACGTTAAGCGGTCGACTTTGTACTTTTAGTTTTAACAGATTTCTTATTAGTCACTGCAGTGTTTGATAAGACGTTCGTTACAACGAAAAGTACAAAGTCAGCCGACTTTGGCTGCTTAAGAGAGGAGTGGAGAAGCTGGCTAACATTAGCTAGCTACATTAGCTTGTGCTTGTGACTAGCAAGACTGCTGTGGCTGCCCAGCCGTGCCGGCCGGTTGCCTCGGGAAGAGCCTGGTGACGCGAGGTTAGGTTGCCGTGGACACCTTGGTCTCTAGTGATTGTTTAGGGAAGACCGAAGGCCGCCGCCTCATAGAAATGCTCTGAAGTGAGTGCAACCTCAGACGAAGAGGAAATGAGTTGATGAATTGACGATGCAGTCTTAATATCAGGCTAGGCCCGCCTTATTATGGTAGTAAGATGCCCAAGCAGGGAGCTAGTGAGCTGTGGTTTGGTCAAAGAATGTACATTGCTAAGAACTGAAGGCTAATAGCTTGTTCCATAATTGCAACATCAGCGCACAGCAAATCCACCATTTTGGCCTGAAGAAGACTATACCGCAATGACGTCAGTAAAACATACCGCCTACAAAGTACTGTACAAAAGTACCTACTGAAATGGCCTGTGTTCTTCCTGGTCATGCATGGTGTGTCTCTCGGTGACAGTGCTGTTGTCAAAAAAGAACAAGACCTTCGTCTCTTGGATTCTATACTCTTTGGTTTGGTTCTGACTTGGCCCGGGATCAGTCACTGCCTGTTAATGTGGTATTCACACATTTTTTACCTTTATTTATACTGGCAGAGGCCACACCATGCTCTTTTCCAGTGGCATTCACATTCACAGTTACACACATTCACACCTGATACATTGCGGCCGCTGAGCAGCTCCACTGGAGGAGCTGTTGCGGGTTCATGGTCTCAATCATGGCACTTTTACAGTAGTTGTTGAGGGAAGTGGAGATCGTTACGCATTTACTCGCCAGCCACATTCTCCAGCTGGTCTGGGGTTTTCAGCTAGCAACCTCTTCATCACAAGCCCAGTTCTCTAACCACTCTAAGCTACCAACAACACTCACTGCCTTGCTATAGGTTCCTATTATAAGTATGCGTGCATATTATTAGGCTTCACAAATCAGAATCACTTTTCAAATCAAGCCCTTATGACAATCACTACATAGCAGTGTAAACTAAAGCATCTCTTTGGTATAGAGATGTAGCCAGTGGTGTAGTGGAGGGTAGACGCAGGTAGACACCGTCTACCTGCAGTACTTATTTTTCAGACGGCTTTACGTCTACTCAGTTCTAAATCTCTGATGCGCATCTTCCATTCAAGTTTTTTCTCTTTTCTGCCTAAAGTCTCTGCCTGGATTCCACCAGGAAACGTTGCATTGCGACACCGGAGCTGGTCGCAGCCTGTCTAGTGTTCGTGAACACCTGTATCCATCAGAGGCGTCCCCGAAGCGGCTCTCCGCTCTGCTCCACTAAACAAATCGGCCTGTGTATTTTCACTTCTCTTGTTGAGTTGCGTCAAGCAGCACAGAGCAGATCGAATTCACAAATTCACAAATTCACAAATACATCACATCGCTTATATTTTGACATTCTGAGTGAGAGCAGAATTAGCTCAAGAGTTTGATGTATAATATATGCATGTCATGTTAAAGTTGTGTGAACTGTCGCAGTTTTTAAATTGTAAACACGGTCAGCCGGCTAGAGTCAGACGCTCAAACTCAGGCTCGATAGGGTTCCATTGCTGTTGTCACCCAGTGACGCGGTTTGTTTACCAAAATGCTGCTCAGCTGATCCCTCGTATATCTCAAAAACTATACATCACATTGCTTATATTTTTACATTCTGAGTGAGAGCAGAATTCGCTCAAGAGTTGTATATAGAGATGTATAGCCTAATATATGCATGTCGTGTTAAAGTTGTGTGAACTGTCGCAGTTTTTAAAATGTAAACAGAGTCAGCCGGCTAGAGTCAGACACTCGATCCTCCCAAAGCTCACGCTCCATAGGGTTCCATTGCCGTTGCCACCGAGTGACGGTTTGTTTACCAAAATGCTGAACCCTCATATTATTGAATGCTTCCATTATTTTGGCAGCTAGGCTATTTGGGTTCAAATTAACTTTAAGTGAGTTGGTTTGAAATGTATCAATGAAATAATATGGGGGGATTAATATGAACAATCACCCCCCCCCCCCAATTATAGCTGGACTAATTAGGTAAAGTATGCAATGAGAGGAGGCAGTCCTATACTCTACTCACTCTACACTATATTTTAAAACTGTAAATAAGCAACATCCCTCATACTAGTTAACACAGCCCAATTCTCATTCTAAAACATTTTTCTGCAGTCATCTATCACCAAGGGCATTTTGAATCACAGCCAGGGGCAGGAAAATCCCTTCAAACTTTGCTTGGGGGATAAGAGCCCAGAAGAGAAGAAAACCTATGCTGACGAATGCAGATGTAATTTAGAACAAAGCCTGAGAGACAATAGACCCTCATGCTGCGCTGTGCCACACAGGAGAACAGCAGCCTATGGGAGATGGCAGGCTGATTTCTTTGTCAATGGGGACTGAGGCTGTCATATCAGCAACGAAGGCCAGGAGACCTGATAGCATCTCAGACGTCAATGTCTCTCCCCTCATTTTCTCTCTGATGCTCTCCTCTCCTCTCCTGTCCCCTCTTCTATCCTAACCTGTCCTACCCTATCCTCTGGCCCTCTACTTTCCTTTCTCCTCCTGCCTTCCTTGCTGAACCCTATGAGACTTAGCAGAACAGAACAATTTTGCTTTAAAGTTGGTCTCAATGAAAATGAAACACGGTCGGAACAATGCTGACTTAGAAAACATCAACAATGACCTTTCATATTGTGATATAGCTGACTTAGATCTATAGCATAGTTAGACATAATTAAGGCCCTTGTAGCCATTTTGGACAGTAGGATAAACCAGATTGAAAGACAAAGGTAGAGAGAGAAAGTACACATGCAAGGAAAGAGGCGGAAATTGGCGGAAAAGATCATAGGTGATCCACTGCACCCCCTATGGTCTGAGTGATCCACTGCACCCCCTATGGTGTGAGTGATCCACTGCACCCCCTATGGTCTGAGTGATCCACTGCACCCCCTATGGTCTGAGTGATCCACTGCACCCCCTATGGTCTGAGTGATCCACTGCACCCCCTATGGTCTGAGTGATCCACTGCACCCTCTATGGTCTGAGTGATCCACTGCACCCCCTATGGTGTGAGTGATCCACTGCACCCCCTATGGTCTGAGTATGCACTGCACCCCCTATGGTCTGAGTGATCCACTGCACCCCCTATGGTCTGAGTATGCACTGCACCCCCTATGGTCTGAGTGATCCACTGCACCCCCTATGGTCTGAGTATGCACTGCACCCCCTATGGTCTGAGTGATCCACTGCACCCCCTATGGTCTGAGTATGCACTGCACCCCCTATGGTCTGAGTGATCCACTGCACCCCCTATGGTCTGAGTATGCACTGCACCCCCTATGGTCTGAGTGATCCACTGCACCCCCTATGGTCTGAGTATGCACTGCACCCCCTATGGTCTGAGTGATCCACTGCACCCCCTATGGTCTGAGTGATCCACTGCACCCCCTATGGTCTGAGTGATCCACTGCACCCCCTATGGTCTGAGTATGCACTCTTTCCACTGCACCCCCTATGGTCTGAGTATGCACTGCACCCCCTATGGTGTGAGTATGCACTCTTTCCACTGCACCCCCTATGGTCTGAGTATGCACTGCACCCCCTATGGTGTGAGTATGCACTCTTTCCACTGCACCCCCTATGGTCTGAGTATGCACTGCACCCCCTATGGTGTGAGTATGCACTCTTGCCTTCAGGGCCAAGGTACTGTATGCCCAGGATGAAAACTAAACGAGGCATTACATCCTTCGTCCCACGCAGCATTCAGCTGCTTAACAAGCTTTAGCCCATAGCTTGATTTCTTAGCACTTTGAATTTGCACCTTGCACCTTGTGCCTTATTGATCATGCAATGTTATGCTTTTTTATGATGTATGTATTTGATGCTTATATTTTTATTTTTATATGTTGTGCTGTATGTGTGCCTGAGTTCTTTTTGGGCTCTCCCTGTGCATAACAAATTCCCTGAGGGGCAATAAAGGTTTCATTCATTAATTCATTCATTCATTCATTCATTCAAAGAGGTAGAGGCAAATCTGACAGATACTATAGGTTGATGGCTGAAATAAAATCTTCTTGATATAAAATTGTTCTCTGATGATGTCATCAGTGATGTCATAAGACTGATGATGTCATCAGTGATGTCATAAGAGCTTACAACTTTGTCCACAATGTGGACGAAATAAAGCAAAGAGAGAATTTTGGCCTGTTACATTAGACACAAGAGTGATAAAACTATACACCCATAAGAACATAGGTTATGAGTGATCTATAGAAATATACTGTGTATTGTGTATAGTATATTTTGTTACTTTAATTAGCATGATGATGTATTCATTTGGCTTGCATTCTGCTTTACAGAGTCAAGACAGCATCCCCTGTCTCTCTCTCTTTATCTCTCCCTCTCTCTCTCCCTTGGGGAAAGTGATGGGGGATGGGAGTCTTTGGAATCCTCGTGCTCTTTGCATGGTAAGGCGAGCGAGCAAGAGGGAACGAGCTAGGAAATGAGTGTCTGTGAGACAGAGAGAGAGAGAGAGAGAGAGAGAGAGAGAGAGAGAGAGAGAGAGAGAGAGAGAGAGTGTGTATATTGTCCAGTGGGAAGCTTCTGAGCATTGCCTCGCATCATTTCACAACCATAGGTCTCTCTCTCTCTCTTCTGTGTATGGAAGTTAGAAGAGGAATGTCAAATGCTGTGTGTGTGTGTGTGTGTGCGCGTGCGTATGTGTGTGTGTGTGTGTGTGTGTGTGTGTGTGTGTGCGGCTGTGCGTGCCTACATGTGTGTGCGTATGGGTGTTCCATATGGGTTTCCCTGTTTATGTGTGTACTGTATGTGCGCCTGCATGTATGCATATTAGTGTGTATGGGTATATACAATCTCTCTCTCTCTCTCTCTCACACACAAACACACTCACTCGATCACTCCTACCCTTTCTCTCAGAGGGGATCCTATAGCCTCCAGGGACAGAAGGCTTCTCTGTGGCTCTGACCCCAGCTGGTATGCTGAGCTCTCTAGCCCTATCAGATAAATGACCAGGATGGGATGGTGGAGGGGGGGGGGGGGGGGGGCACTGGGCGGAAGAAGGAAATGGGATGTAATCAATGGCTGAACTAAAACAGTGACACAAAAGTGTCCTAGACTTCTAGGTCAATGCTTTTCCCCCCCAACTATATGCTGCTACATCTGCATGGTTCTTCTATATCCAAGCAGGAAGCAGAAAGCCAGACACAGGTATCTAACCCTCAACATCAGCCTGAGTCATAGAGAGCGGTTCTCAAAGTGTGGTCTGGAGAGGCCCAGGGGTCCTTCAGGGGCTTCCAGGGGGTTTCTAGCAAAACAAATGTCACTGTAATTCCATTCACTAGTAGAAATTATCCCAATTATAGAATGCATATGAATGGATATTCTAATTATAGGGTCCCCTGTTATCTATCTATATCACTATTATCTCGCCACGAAGAATGCAATCAATGCTAAAGTTCAACACTACATCGTATGTACTGTATGTATATCGTATCAATGAACATTTCCCCACATTATGCCCCAGGGACCTTCATACTGTATGGCATACAGTATGAAGGTCCCTGGGGCATAACGGTATCAAATGGGGGTCCGTGTGCCCTATGTTTGTCCATTTGGGGGTCCGTGCCCTATGTTTGTCCATTTGCGGGTCCGTGCCCTATGTTTGTCCATTTGGGGGTTTGTGACATGAAAAAGTGTCATTACCACTGATACACAACACATTCCCGACCACCAGGAGATGACAGAGGAAGTCAGGGCATCCTGTTTATCTATTTGTGTCTCGGGCAGTCTATATAAAGATGGGGTCGCCCAGCTAGATGTCAGAGCAGCGGACAACTCAGAGACCCGAAATAGCTATAGCTCAGTGGGTGTCCCTCCTACGAGGCAGCCAGCATCATTAGGGCTGTCGAAGGAGGTTCCTGGGCCAATGCTTCTATGTTGTGTGATGTTCTGTAATGTTTTATGTGAAGCAACTGTGTACTGTCGTGCCAAAGACAAATTCACCCCCGGGAACAATAAAGTTGAACCTGAACCTGAATGACTCAGTCACCCCATCCATAAATTGAACACCGTCAGAGGGGCAAGAAGAGAGGAGGAACGGGGATATTTGGTGAGGGGCAGCCAGGGATGCAAATAGTGCAGGGTAAACCCACCTGAAACTGGAGCCACCTCTTATTCATTTGTAAAGTAGGGTTTACCCCATCTTTTTAGGCTGAAATAAATCTTAACTGACTTAAAATAATGTTACGACTTAATATATATAAGTCATAGCAAGTATTACATCAGTCATAGGTTTTAGTTAGCCATCTTTTCAATTCCAACTACCTCCGAGATGAAATAATGTGTGTGTGTGTGTGTGTGTGTGTGTGTGTGTGTGTGTGTGTGTGTGTGTGTGTGTGTGTGTGTGTGTGTGTGTGTGTGTGTGTGTGTGTGTGCGCGTGTGTGTGTGTGTATGCTTCTCAGGTTGTGCCTTCATAATACAGGTAACATTAACTCAATATGGAGGGAGGGAAAGAAAGAAAGAGAGCATGTGAAAGAAGAGAGAGGTGGAGATCATATATCATATATCATCATCAATATCATGATATGAGACTAGATATTATAATATTTTTATTATCGTAATATTGTGAAATAACTTGAATGTTACTCACAATTTTTTTTACTTATTAGCGTATTACTCTTACTGATTACATATTACTGATTGCTAATGATCATTACTAATTTTCACAAATTTCTTGTGTGTAAATCAAGAACGCAACTCATAAATACGCATCCCCCCTCAAAAATCGTCACATTATCGATATCGAGGTATTTGGTCTAAAATACTGTGATATTTTATTTTGTCAGTATCGCTCCAGCCCCAGGGGAGGTGTGAAAGAGAAAGACATAATTGGGAGGCATACCCCTCCCCCAAATCCACCACCTGGCCACCAAGCAGAACCAGGTAGTAACCCTGGAGGACTGAAGGTGCATGGAGAAAGGAGAAGTGGAGCCCCGGGCACTCTGTGGGTCACCCCATCCCAGGCAGCTGACGCCTGCCTATAGGACACAGTGTGTATGGGTGGGGGTGGGTGAATGTGGGGCGGTCCCACAAACATCATTACTGTTACTGCTCAGAGACCGACAGCTCCGGCACATTCCGTTTGATGGTACAGACGCACCTGAGCCATGTTTAATTGGAGTGATGCCTGTGTGTGTGTGTGTGTACATGTAGAAACGTATGGGTTCTATGTACAAAAAAGACTGCACATTTTGATGGCAACTGCCTTGATTATCTTTCTAGGATAGGAGAATTCTTCTTCTATGGACACTGCAGGGCTTTCCATAAGGAGCGTCGCCACGGCCTTATGGATGTTAAGAAATAGTGGGGGTAAATAGACTACTCACCGCGGCAACACATTTCATACATGCACACACACACACACACACACACACACACACGCCTGGTAAGAATGAGCCAGGGGAAGAGTAGCTAATTACATGCGAGTCAGCAGCGCTGGATTTCCGTCTGCACTCTGTAGCACCTCCAGTGAGATGACAGCAAGTTGGCAAGTCCTGCAGCTGGAGGATTCTCTCTCCTCTCTGTCCCTGCATCCTCTCAGGATTCCCTCTGTTAGATTACACACACGCGCATGTTCAAAATGCCACTTTCCCGAAAAGCCATCCAAGCCGCTGTGGGAATGGACTGTGACTGCGACAGTGGAGATGCATGGTTACAGATGGATGTTGCAGTGTGGGTGTTTCTGACACCGCTGGAGATGCTGCGAATCATTCATTGACAAAATAATCCACTGCGGTTGTACCTATGCCAGGGCAGAGCATATTAACCTAACGCTGCTTTAGGATACATTATGCTTTAGGATATATTATGTTGTACCTATGCCAGGGCAGAGCATATGAACCTAACGCTGCTTTAGGATACATTATGCTTTAGGATACATTATGATTGTGTGATTCATAGGTAAAGAAACTGGGGATTTACTGTTTAGTCCATGGCTCGTGATGAGTCATCTTTTAAATATTGCCAGGATACATTAAAACTAACCAATGTGGACTTGCTTTCTGAAATCTCTGCTTTCATCTGAAAATGTGTAATGACATATGCAAAGAATTAGGCCAAAAAGGTTTCCTGCAAACTTTTCTCAGCCATTGGTACTGAATCTGTGTCTTTTGTCAGCTGCCATGCTTCTGCAGTATAGCCTTGCTGGTGAGACAAGACCCCAGGTAACCAAGGCATGCAGCAGCCAAGCCATACTGGAAACATGATTCTCATGCAACTCAGGATTTATACACAATCCACACAAAGGACTTTTTCACCCACCAACGTCTTGTACGCTTTCAGCTTGGGTGGCCTACAATTGGGATAAGTCAGTCAGTCAGTCAGTCAGTCAGTCAGTCAGTCAGTCAGTCAGTCAGTCACCATGTCCCTTGCAAAGAACAGCTCTGCCCATGCTCAGTCATGACTGCCAAGGCTTTGACATCACTGTCAGGCTAAGAGTGACTAAAACTGACCCTCCCTTTACTTCAGAGAAGGAGAAACAGAACACTTCACTTGCTATGGGGGCAAAAGAAAGTAAAGCGAGGAGGGGTTGTGGAGGGTAGGGGGGTGGAGCGGGGCTTGATGATTCACACTTGGAGTACATGAGTCATGTTTACCATGCAGCGCACAACTTCCTCCCCATTAGGAATGCTGCCTTAGTGCTAATATTTACCTGATGGTGGAAAACAACAGATAATGCCTCTAAAAAGCTCCCAGTGAGGCTGGCACACATCGCTCACAGGCAGAGAGGCAATGACCATGCTGGCAAGCGACAGTCAATAGACCTGCCAGCTGTGGCTAAAAGATATGTTGCATAAACCTGGATTTCCTCATCATCAGTCATCTCCCTTAAATTAGATATAGTTTGTATGCTGCACTATATAACTATCATCAAAATAGCTAGATAAATAGGTATGGTGTAGTGATGAGTATGAGAGATCAACTATATAAGCTCCTGGTTTGTGAGCATGCAAGCATCATGTTCATTGAAGAGGGAAAACTACAAGAAAATCAACAGGAAGGGAACGAATGGGAACATTTAAGGCCACCACCTCTGAAACACTTTTTTTTAACAACACTATCAATTCAGTATTCTTTTTATAACTGGGGCAGGGGGAACTGTAATTGCAACTGTAAACTTTAAGCAGAGTTATGGCTCACACAGTAGGCTAACCGCTAAAGCGATGGTGGCCGAAACACTCCGGTCCACCTTAAAAAATAATGCTGCCTACAGTGGACAGCGCCGTGGTGCTGAAACGCTCCGAGCGACATCTGTACACAAGAGCAGGGAAAAGCGAGTGGATCTACCGAGCCCTAACGGTGAAATCACACACTATCACCGCGCAGGATACCTTAAATGATCCTTCCGCTGTCACATTGTGTAATCTCGGTGACGTTCATGGGGAAAGGTTAAGCATTTTGGCGTGCTTTTTACGTGAAAATGGCGCCCGTCGCTGCTTTACCCTGCCCCATTATACAGCTATACAACAAAGTGGGGGGAAAGCACAAGAGGTTTAAATGTATGCACTAGATGCCGCAATGCATTATTAAATGATAGCCTGCTCCCCGCGGTGAATTAAAATAAAGTCGTGTCCAAAGGAGAAGCCTGGGATCTATTCAGACGAGGAAAAGATTAATCTCAGCATGTAGCTACTATCAAGTAATTAGGGAAAGGGCCTGGCTTGGATGTCAAGAGGCAACATGACCCACCAATATCTCACAAGGAGACGGTTATAGAAATTCAGACTGTAATAAGTCACAACACCCAGGGTTATTGCAAGCACCGCTGACAGCACTCTCAACTCCCGTCAAAACGCGGTGAGCTTCTTGCTTACTTTAACATCGACTGTTCCTTCGCTTCCTCCTTCTTCTGTCGGTCCATGACACCGAGGATGATCTTCCTCTCATCCTCGGTGAGGTGGCTGAGGTCCGGCATCTCCGGCATGGCGCCGGCCGCTGAGGCAGCGGCAGGGCCAGGGCCGCCCCGGGGCCCGTGTGGAGCAGACATCTTTACACACAGTTGCTAAAAAAAGAAATAAAAGACTATAAAATGACTATCAACCAGCAGCATTTGAGCTGATATTTGAACATGTCATGCTGTCAAATTCAAAATTATGCGTCGGGGTTGTGGGGCTTAGAAATAGTGCTGGGGGGCTCGATTGCCACAGGCTGCATGCCAGCTCGGTTCGGACTGTCATTATACAATACACTGTGCTGCAGAAATAAGCTCAAAATGTTAATTGTGGGCTTTCCTCATCTATTAGCGGTCAGCATTAATGCTCATGACAGGGATATCAAATAAGCTGCAGCCTATAGCGCCTTGTTATCCATGCAAACAGGGAATTCGCTAAAGTCAAGAAATTGCATGATAAATCGTCCAATATGCAGATAACACGGGCTATTCCAGAAGAAAACTGAGCATTATAAATAGATGTCCTTATAACAAAAACTGTAGCACAGAGCACAAGCTACTACAACCTTCAGGTTACTAGTATTCCAACATGAGACCCCATGCAGGGATGAGGAGTAGATAAATACAGAGGCTAGGGATAAAAAAGATAGAAAATCTCTTGCCTTTTATTTTGCAATCATGTTAAATCCTGTCTAACCCATCGTTGCCATCCTCTAGAAAGGGTTTACTCGCATGCTGGAATAAAGATGCCTGGTCCGTCCTTGTTTGTTTTCCTTTCGAGTCCTAAACCCCCCTCTCTCACGCTGCTTCTCGCTTTCCTCCAGGTTGGTAATTCTTGGAGATTTCTTAAATGCACAAAAATGGATGCAATGAGAAAAAAAAATACAGATAAGAAGAGGAGGCGGAGCGTCAGAAACGCGTAGAGCCGAGCGGCTGAGAGGACGCACTGGATGTTCATTGACAGCAGCAGGCAGATAGCAGCCGCAAAACACGGACTGGAGACTCCGCAGCTGGAGCAGCACAGCACCAGGGAAGCATCATGCATATTTCATGCCCAGATCAGGGGCTCGATGAGAGGGGGAATGTGAAGTGGCGAGGTATTAAGCAGAATATGAGTAGGAACATGACTCCATGATCCCGTCAACCCAGCTTTTATAGCCTGCTTGGCTACAGATGTTGCCAGTATAGATGTGAGAAATTCAGTGTTGATAAGTAAATGAAAACTAAGCCCAAACATTTAATTCAAGCCGTGTGGGGAAGGTCTGTCAGCTGGGTTGTTGTAGCTACTGTAGCCTAGGCTACCACAGATTCAGGCTTTATTGGGGCTTCTTTTGAGCATGCATCCGCAAGACCGTTCATCGATTCAAGACCGTTTAAGATTTTAATTTGGCCATTCAAGTTCACTTTGACTTCAATCATTGAAGTCAAAGTGAACAAGAAAACAACTGTGGGCATATTAAAATATACTAGCAATCCTAGGCTTGCCCGCTGCGCGGGCTCACCCACCCTGCAGCTCGCCCACTGCGCATCGCATACGCAGCTCAGCCGCTACACGGCCGTGCCTGCTCTATGACATCACTGATGACATCATCACGGATGACATCATCACTGATGACATCACATCATTAGGTAATTAGGGCAATCACCTAATTAAAAAATCTGGCTCTGTCAGGTCACCCACACAGGTGCTCTTTACACCCCCTGAAAGTTTCAGCTCGATGGCACGTAAAACAGCATAGCTGTGGCCGGCCAGAATTCTGCTCACTGACACGCACACTTTCCCATTCTTATTACTACTAGCGGACACGTGGGGACCCCCCTGTGAGTTAGGCCCCCCCTGGTCTGGAACATGACATCATCACTGAACTTATTCGCCTCAGCCAGGAAGGATGACATCACTGATAACATCATCACTGAGATCACATCATTAGGGTCAGGCTCCGTCAGGTGCTCTTTATAATCCATGAAAGTTTCAGCCTGATCACACGTAAAAGGGAACAGCCGCAGCCGGACAAAATTCTGCTCACTCACACATGGACACTTTTCTAATTATAAGGTCCACTTGATCACCAGAAGAAAACAAACAACTTTTATACATACCTCTAGAAGTGAATTTAAGACTTCAGATGCTAGCTATAAATTTACCTTTAATCAATAGCTTTTAAGGCATTGGTTCCCAACCTTAGGTAAGGGTCGTGACCCTAAGTGGGGTCGCCTGGAATTCAAATAGGGTCGCCTGAAATTTAAATTAATTTATTTCTTAATTTTTTTTTACACCACACACAATTCAATACTACCGAAGATGATTAGGGTCACTTGTGATTTATTTGAATTATTTAGTTTAAAGTGATAATCTCTGAGATTTCCATTTTGTTCTCTTGGGTGACACCTATGGTGATGTGTGGTAATTGCAGGTGAGATCCAAACAGTGTTGCATTATATGACATTACTGTCACATGTCACTATATACTGCAAAAGCTTCCATCAAAGGACCATAGCCTCAATCAACATTGTGAGTGACTCTTATTTTTATTTTGATGAAAATCTTTGATTTTATAACTTTAAATCAGGATTCTGATAATAAAGTCAGAATTCTGAGATTAAAGTCAGAATTCGAAGTTACTGTGAGAATTTTGAGAAAAAAAGTCTGAATTTTGAGATTAAAGTCTGAATTCTCATATTAACGTCAGAATTCTGCACGGGAAAAGAAGCATATATGTGACATCACTGATGATATTATCGATGGTGTACCGGAATTTGAATGTCTCGGATTCCTAGATTTTTTTAACGTCAAAAAGGTTGGGAACCCGTTTTAAGGCCTATGGTTTGGATAGTAGGCCTACGCCTATAACTTAAAACAGAGATTTTTTTTTCAGGATTTTACCTGGATCAAACCACTTTTCTTTATACGGTATCATTGTAAGTCTCTCATCTATCATTGCCCCTTACCAAACCCCATACTCATTAGATTACTTCTCCCCTACCTCTTATTTCTCAGCTCCGACCCCGGCTAAAATCCCTCCTCTTGATCCCAACCCTTTCCCCAAGTCAAAGCCCTATCATTCTCCAGGATTGATAGGATTATGAAAGACAGCATGTCCATGCAAGGCTAAAGCCTGCAGAGATTAAGATAGCGCCTCTGCCTCATTAAGGCCGCAAGTAAATTAGCAGCAGTACAGTGATTTCCCTGCAACAAGTCAAACAGAGGAAACTTGATGCAAGTCAGAATGCTGAATGATTTAGCGTGACATCTTCCAAATGACATGAATAAAAAGAATCAATTAGTTTAGAAGTTTATTTATAAATACACAAACTATCAAATCCCATATTATAGTTACAGGTATAGTATTCTCGGTCAAAAAGGTCATGAAGAAGATGCATTCCAATGCGATAATATACCATTACAGTCCGTTTAAATTCAGTTCAGTTTTACAGTTTAATCCAGGATGTGTATGGGACTTTCAGAATGAATGTTTCACAAAAACCTTATAGGAATCCATTTCCGGCAGACTGGCAAGTGTGACATAAAATGCAAGAAAATGGGAAATTGAATTCCGCAAAGAGAAAACACCTCCCAACGGTTATCAAATCAGCGATGGCAATTTTAACATTTAGGACTGGAACACATTTGGAACATCCTACAAGGAAATGATACCAGTATTGAATGAATAAAACCATGACAATTAATTGGTCCAAGTCGTAAGCTCACACTCTTACTGTACTATGTCTTGTAATGTGTCAGAAATATTTGGCATCACCAGATAAAAATAATATACTTTTGTTTAGTTGTTGTGGTGGCCGTAGCTTCTGTGACAGCAGGTGGCCACTTGATAATCTTAATGACAAACATGCTCTCACTCACTCCCTCTTTTTCCTCCAACATACAAGCCAGAAATGGACGCTCATGCAAATAGCATAGCCATGGACCATGCCATTTATTCCCTTCAACAGCACTTCGGTCTGTGCTAAGATTGGATTTGACCAACCAGTCTCAGAGCTCAAAGCAACCACTGTTTTTTTTACACTGCCATATTTTATTAGGTTTGGATAAATCGAGCGTCTAAAAATATGGACAGAGTCAGCACGATGTCACCCGTTGGTATTTGGACTTCCATTTTGAAGCCTAGTGTGGCCGTCGCCATCTTTGCATCCTTGCGCAGCTCCTGTGAGAGTGAGACAGCACGAGAGGAGGGGTTCCCCAGAGCCGCTTGCTATTGGTCTGTGATCGGCAAGCTGCGTGATCACTGGACAGGCAGCCAGTCAATCACCCCCCAAAACATATTTTCTATATTCTATTTGAATCTCTAGTTATATAAAGGCTAAAACTGTGTTTTGAAACAAGCTGTAAACATGCTTAATTCTGTTGTAAACTCAGGCATTTTAACACGGGGTGAACGGAGAACTACCGGTACTCCCTTTTGGAGCCAGCCTCAAGTGGCCATTCGAGGAACTACAACTTTCAGGATCACTTCCGTGGAGTCCTCTGTCAAAGCCCGATCTAGCCCACTGGCATGAAGGCATTTTTTTTTTTTTCTTCCTGTATGTTTACCGATTATTTGGGGTAACTTTAATGTTTTGTAAAAAAGGTTTATTTTACTGAGATTACAGGAGGGCGAATAATGCAGACTTCACGTGGCTGGCATATAACAATGCCATGAGGAGATTGTTCATGAGGCCTAGATGGAGCTCTGCGAGTGAGAGGTTTGTGACGGCAGGTGTTAACACACTCCAGGCACTTGAGGAAGCTGATCTATGAATTTATCTATCGTCTGAATGTCTCACAGAATGTCATTGTCATGCTGTTGGCTAATCCCTGCTGTAGTGAATGTCTCTTTTATGAAGGCTATGCTGTATATTTGTTTTGACTGTCGGCGTGTTTTTGTTGTGTTTTTCATATGGATTTCGAGTCTGATAGAAAGTCTTGATGTCTTTCTTTCTCTGATTGACGTTTTTAGTTCTGTAGCATCAGATCCTGTGTATGCAGGAATGAGTCCGGAAGTATACTTCTGAGTTGGTAAGAGGAAAAGTTAATGGGGATTTCACTTAAATGCATAAAATAAGGTCTGTGGTTAACAAAAGTTACTTTTGGAACGTAAATGCGTTTTTTTTTAACGCTTCAAAAGGCATAAAAGTGATTAACGTACGTGAAGATTATCCTGCTGAACCCAAATTTGCGTTCCCACAAACTTTTGTTAACCACAGACCTTATTTTATGCATCTAAGTGAAATCCCCATTCTAAAGCCCCATAGACGTTTTCCCTGACGAACCAAAATGGCGGCGATTTCTGGTTAAGCCTACAAAAATACGTCATCCCTGTGGTACTCTATTGGAGAGCCTACTTTGGATGTTTTGTATCACTACATCAAGGTACAGTGTTATTCACATGACCTGGCCTTGGAGGCGAAAGAAAAAGCTTTCCCAGTTGGATGTCTCTATGCATTTACTGTGTGTGTGTGTGTGTGTGTGTGCGTGTGCATGTGCGTGTGTGCGCACGCGCGTGTATTTAGACAGAACGATGGAGTGGTCCTTTTGCCCTGTATGACATGTCACTTCAGAGTCAAGATGCAGCTCATCCTCAAAATAAAAATATATATATATGTTGCCCCCCCCGCCCTCAAAAAACTTTTTTTCACCAAAGACAATCTTTTTATTCTTATTATTTTGAGTGAGAGCTGCGTTAATATGTCCCCATGTGGATGTGATCTTGGGCTCCACCTCATCTCTTTGATGACAGCCACTGGCTCCTTCTGTCCTCTTCTATTTGACCACGGTCACAACGTGTTTCTCCTTCTCCGACACCACTGGGACAGTTCCGGGTTTGCTGTGCTTGCGAACGTTCATCTCCCTGGAAAAAACACACAGAGGAAGAGCCATGAATAACCACGCCGAGGAGATCTGCTGGGGAGAATATTCAGGGAGGGAGGAGAGAGGGAGGAGAGAGGGAGGAGGACATCAGCAGAGTAAACAGAGGAGGAGGAAGAGAGAGAGTATGAGAAATGAGCAAGACTGTTGACCTAACACCTACGTCACACTAACAGGTCCTGAATATAATACATAAACCATAGACGGTCAATCATTCACAGTCCAAGCACACGTCTGCGTTTCATAATAGTGTCAGTGTCTAAAAAAACAACAAAGAAAAGCCACAGACTGAGCTATGACTCACTGGGCAGCAGTGCAAACCGGGACAATCAATCCACCATGCAAGCTGTAAATGAGTATGTAAGGCCTATTTAGACCGTCATAAGGGACAGTCCCATCGGTAATATTTTCCATTAGGCTGGTGTGACTGCGTAGGTCAAACCCATCCTGGCAGCAGTCCAAGTCACCAAACCCGCTACATGGACACAGTGGGGACTTCCTGCCACTACTGAGCAAAGCTCGGTATGTTGAAAACAGGGATTTGAGTCGGCCTCGTTACTATTTTAGCATGTTGGCCAAATGCTAAAATAGTGGCAGTAGGGTTAATCTAGTTCACTTTTGTGTGACTAACTTCCTCAATCTTCATCTTCAAGTGAGTCATTGCAGTTTCAAAGGTTTAAAAACGCTCTTAAAGTCGAGCTGAACCCAAAAATGACTTATTTTCTTTTAGTTCAAATACATGGGTATGCTGCAGTGCACCTATTTAATAATGTATGCAAAGAAAATCACAACAATCTAATTTCTTTAGTTTTTCACACTTTTTCACATCAAAAGTTAATTTTTCAAGATTTCATTGATAACAGTAATGTACAGTTTGCTGACGTCACCTAGTACTATCAAATTTCTACCCCATTTCAACCAATCATATCACGACATGCAGCTGTCAATCAAATCTTCATTTCAGGATAATTTTCTCTTCCAAAAGAAAGAGAAAATGTCGCCTAGTGCCTGTCATCTGGCAGAATTCCTATCCCATAAACTAACTACTAACTAGCCAATTGTTAGAAACATGAACAAAAAACAAAAACTATAATCTCTAAGAATGCAAAGAAATGTAACTGGCTTGTTAAAACGCGCATTCCAGGGATATCGTATTTACAGCAGCGATAATGGCGCGCGCATCCGAGAGCTTGGTTGTCAGGGGTCGCACTTCGGAGATTCCAGGCCGACAGGTTGCACTCTCCGCTCGGCAACACGAAGGCAGCTGGCTGCCTGCGGCTCGCTGAGCTTCACTCAGCCACTAACCTCGCGTCACCAGGCTCTTCCCAAGGGGAGCGCCACAACACACTAAATCCCACTCGATTTGGAGGCGGAACACGCCAGGATTGGCCAAAGCCCAATCCAGTCCCCAGAATTGTCAAATAAAATCATCGACATGATACTATGACCCGCCTCTCAACCTGTCATCTTAGACAAACTATGTTTTCAGTCTGAAACGGACTCATATGCATGTGACAAACGGGTTCAGTTCGACTTTAAGATAAGACGACTGGTTCTATGTATTAAGCAGTGGTTTTCAACGGGGGGGGGGGGGGTCCACGGCCCCCAGGGGGTCTGCAGAGGTACTGCAGGGGGTCGTTTGTGGGGGGGGGAAGTATCTTTGACAAGAAATAATAATATTGAGTAAACTCCAAGCATTACTAGACAATAATAAGCTCTTTTGACAAAAAAAAATTACAAAGCGAATCTGATGAAGCAATAGAGTATCGCAGGAATGACTTGGATGTTAGCACTTCCGGCTCTTACATGTAAAAGTCAATGGGATTTTTGTATGGGAATTTCAGTTTTAGGTCTGTTGCCACTTCAAACTTTTGTTAACCACAGACCTTATTTCATGCATTTACCCAAAATTCCAATACAAAAATCCCATTGACTTTTACACGTAAGAACCAGGAAGTGCAGGGACTTCTGGGTAAGCCTACAAAAACACGTGATCCCTGCGGTAGTGCGGTACTCTATATGCGAAACACGTTCACTCCTTCTTGCTTTTTTAATGTAATCTATTAATAAAAGGAAGTGTCAATCCTGATCTCCTGGTGTGCGCTGGATTATAAATGTTATTATAGGCCACGCTTAAAATGCAACACTATTTTATTTATTTTTCAATTGTAGGGGGTCCCTGCTCTGCTTCTCTATCAACCAAGCGGTCCTTGGGGCTGGAAAAGGTTGAAGACCCCTGTCTTAAAGTCATCATCCAGGATCTTTTCTTGCTACTCTGCCATCGATTGAAATTGAGTTCATGAAAGTTGAGAGGACTATCTGGCACTTTAGCCAGTCCACAAAAAATCATAGTAATGAGTTCTTGTGATAGCTATGTCAGCCTGTGTCTGTTGTTGGCTTCTCACACTCACTGATCTGCTCAAGATTTTGGTGGTAACAAGACCCATTTCACCAGAGTGACAATGGCCTAAACACTCCCAAGTATATTTAAACAGGGAGTCGCCATGCTGAGTTAGTGAGGCGGGAGATCAAAATAAACCAGTACATACTTCCTGCGACGAGCCTCTTTCATGATTCGCAGCTCCTTGGTCTGGCTGAAGATGACCTTGGGCAGGTGGCGGTGTCGAGCGATGCGTCGGATCTGAGGGTGGTGCTGGAACTTCTCCTTCAGCTTCTGATTGTAGTTGACTGCCTGCCTCTCTCGGGGGGCCATCTATATGGTGGCGAGGGGAGTGGATTTGGAAAGAGAATAAGATGACAAAGTGAAGCAAAGATGGTAAATAATAAATATACAGCAGTGATTCCTCAAAACACCACGCATTTTCCAGTGACGACTAGGGATGCACACAATTAATCGAAGCTTGATTACTAAAAGTTACTCGATCAAAACAAAACAAAAAGCAACGTGCATTCTGTCAGTAGAACGGTGTTTTCAAATCATATTTCAATGATCCTCCAGAGGGCGCAATGACATCACTGTAACAGACTGTTCAGTGTGTATGCGAAGACTCTGTGGATGTCCCCTCAGAGTTGCCGTAGAACAGGAAGTGTGGGAACTTATGTTGTTGACGAGAGCCCGGTGTTGACAAGTGTGCTAAAGCTAGGCGCTAGCTGTCTGAGAATAAATGTGGAAGCGTGTTATAACGTTACAGCCTGACTCTCTCGTTTATTGTTTTATTAACAAAGTGCAAGTAATAGGCGGACCCGGACACTCGGCTACATCACTATAGCCCTTTTCAGACAAGTCATAAGATGCTCTACTTGGAACAGTGTTCATTCGGATAAATTGGCTGGCTCCTCTTCCTCAAACCTGGAGCAACCCACCATCAGCGAGGAAGAGGAAGAGTTGCGAGTAGGGATGCACCGATTGCCATTTTCTTGGCCGATTCCGATTTCCGATTTTTGAATAGTCTGACTTGCCGATACAGATTTTTGCCGATTCCGATTTTTTTTTCTAAAAACAACAATTGACAGCTTACACAAACGTTTTTGTAACTTTGTTTAAAAATTAAGATTCATAGAACAATTCTTACATCTAATGGGGATCCAAATAAACAAATAAACAATTCTTATAATTTGCATGAAGTAGGACCTTCTCACTCAAACACATCTCAAAATAAAAGTGTTCCAGGTTAGGCTACTGGACAGAGCTTTTTTGTGCAAATACAATGAATACAAAAATTAAATTAAATCCAATAGCCTATATCCCACAGCTATCATGCATTTACTTTTCCAAAAGAAAACAGGTGCAACAGAACATCAAAATGATCCATGGACAAGGAGTTTATAGACTGGCTCCAGAACAGTCCTCTTGAGTAGAGGGGAAATGAGTTTATGAGTTACAGTAACGATCTTCAGTCTGAATATCAGGCGGAGTTTACACACAGTCGTTTGGTATGCGTATTTTTATCTGCCATCCGAAAAAATATCGTCACGCACAGAAAACGTTGCACACTTGTGAGTCCGATGCATTTTTATTATTATGTCCGTCGTTCTCATGTCGTTCTATTTGCAATACGAAACAAATAGTCTCTCCTGTATCCACGTCACGTTACAACATGACTTGACAGGCTGAGGCAGCAGCGTTGATGTGGAATGGAAAAGCAGGTCGGGGAATGGTTATCATACTGGACACAATGCTCGCGTTCACCTCGCCAAGCCGGCTGTGCGCGGTGGCGGGTTGCTGGAGCACCGCTTCCCGGGGAGAGAGAGCAGAGAGAGAGGGGCCAGTGAGGTGAAGCGAGCCGCTCTGACTGGACTCCAGCCGAGCGGGACTCGGCCGCATCTCTGTCTCCACGGCTTATTTTCGACTTGCATGTGTGACAAACTGCGAGCTTTGTCTACTTCACTGACGGTGAAAAAAATCCACAACGAGGAAGGTATGCTGGCGTGTGTGATGTGGTGACTGGGTGCCTGTCTCGGTGCTTTGGGGTGCGCGCACGTCATGTGAAAATCGGCTCACAGAATCGGCTATTTAGAGTGACCGGAACAGATCACCGATCGAGGCCGATCACGTGAAAATCGGCCATTTCCGGTCACGTGCCGATCGATCGGTGCATCCCTAGTTGCGAGGCACGTACAACAACAATCACTTGAACAATGTTCATTCGGATAAATTGCCTGGATCCTAGTCTCACCTGGACTGGAGCTGAGCAACTCTGCATCAGTGTTTAAGAGCTACGACGGCTGTGCGAGCAGAAAAAATAAACAATCTGGGGTAAGTGAGCCGCTGCCGGACCTAGGCAGCGGCCGCGGCGCGGATTCTGGGAAAATGTTGACATCTCTAAAGGTTATGCCTCTACATTTTTGTGTTTCATAGCGTAGGCTATGCTATGCAATGCTGTGAGAAATATACAATAAGTTGCTGCTGTATAAATAAAGGTTTTATTGAGGAAAAAACGCATTTGGTATGGTTTGGAAAATTTAATATTCTTAATTACAATTACTCGATTGATTGATTGTTAACGTTACCAATGATCGATTCCGGAATTTGTGGAAAATGTGCATCCCTAGTGACGACCACGACCAGTCTTCACAATTATTAGCTTCAAAGTTGTTTTGTTTCCCTTCATTTTTGGACTACAGGAGAAAGTGGGCAAGATGCTCCATTATCTGATAGAAGCACTAATCCAAAGAGGGGATGGATGGAAAGTAGGTAGCAGTAGAGCAGATGGATGCTAACAACAGAAATCAGTACTTTTCATGTACGCAGATGCCTCATTTGAATAAATTAATAATCTACTGTATGGCCATGAGGGGCAGTTTCAACAGAGAAAAACCTGTAAGTTTAAATACAACTTATATAACCCTAAAGATCAGTAGATTATATCCCTTAGGAAATTCAGCACAGTGTTGTGAGCAGCAACTGATGCAAGATAAAAAACCCTGCAAGTCATTTCACCATTATATTAGTGACAGTTAGCGTATGCTGGGTCACATCATAAAATGTTGGCCAGTACAGTAAGCAGTAACTTCAGCTCGACAAGCAGCACATTCAAATCTGAATCAATGTGTGTTAAAAAGCCAAGACAACAGCTCAACAACCTCCCTCCCTCTCCATCTCTCTCATAAAAACCATCAGCTCCCCCTGACTCTTCTTGGCCGAGGCTCTTTAACTGTGCCCTCCTCCAGGGCTTTTATTCTAATTAAAAGCAATGATTTTTCTCAGATTCAATTTGTTTGAGAAGAGCGCTTTGCTGCTGATCCTGTTGGACCAAACTACTTCCTCTGGACACTGCTGGTCAGCCCGTTCAAAGTCCAGCAAACTCTCCACCACATGGTGATGAGACAGAAAAGGAACAGGGTGCCATGTCAGGCTTTCCAATCACATGGTTCTGCCTTTGTTCAAGTCTTATTTAGTCTACTTATTTTATTTAGCAGAAACGTAGAAAAAATAACATAAGAATAATAAGAATTTTCCTCTGATACATGTGATCTGGAGAGAGTTGTAGACTAGCACATGCTTCCTCTGATACATGTGATCTGGAGAGAGTTGTGTAGACTAGCACATGCTTCCTCTGATACATGTGATCTGGAGAGAGTTGTGTAGACTAGCACATGCTTCCTCTGATACATGTGATCTGGAGAGAGTTGTGTAAACTAGCACATGCTTCCTCTGATACATGTGATCTGGAGAGAGTTGTGTAGACTAGCACATGCTCCCTCTGATACATGTGATCTGGAGAGAGTTGTGTAGACTAGCACATGCTTCCTCTGATACATGTGATCTGGAGAGAGTTGTGTAGACTAGCACATGCTTCCTCTGATACATGTGATCTGGAGAGAGTTGTGTAGACTAGCACATGCTTCCTCTGATACATGTGATCTGGAGAGAGTTGTAGACTAGCACATGCTCCCTCTGATACATGTGATCTGGAGGGAGTTGTGCAGACTAGCACATGCTTCCTCTGATACATGTGATCTGGAGAGAGTTGTGTAGACTAGCACATGCTTCCTCTGATACATGTGATCTGGAGAGAGTTGTGTAGACTAGCACATGCTCCCTCTGATACATGTGATCTGGAGAGAGTTGTGTAGACTAGCACATGCTTCCTCTGATACATGTGATCTGGAGAGAGTTGTAGACTAGCACATGCTCCCTCTGATACATGTGATCTGGAGAGAGTTGTGTAGACTAGCACATGCTTCCTCTGATACATGTGATCTGGAGAGTTGTGTAGACTAGCACATGCTCCCTCTGATACATGTGATCTGGAGAGAGTTGTGTAGACTAGCACATGCTCCCTCTGATACATGTGATCTGGAGAGAGTTGTGTAGACTAGCACATGCTTCCTCTGATACATGTGATCTGGAGAGAGTTGTGTAGACTAGCACATGCTTCCTCTGATACATGTGATCTGGAGAGAGTTGTGTAGACTAGCACATGCTCCCTCTAATACATGTGATCTGGAGAGAGTTGTGTAGACTAACACATGCTTCCTCTGATACATGTGATCTGGAGAGAGTTGTGTAGACTAGCACATGCTCCCTCTGATACATGTGATCTGGAGAGAGTTGTAGACTAGCACATGCTTCCTATGATACATGTGATCTGGAGAGAGTTGTGTCAGGGGTTAAAGCAAAATAAAATCTTTTGACTGAAATTTTTTCTAGGCCTATTTTAGCTATTTCGGGCTTTCTAGAGTGTCCGCTTTTTCCCCACCGTGCCGTCGCTTCACATGGGTTTTCATGTAAAAAAGGGCAGACAGTGTGTACATCACACTCTCAAGTTCCCAAACATCCAGTAGGCCTAATGATGCATGAATTGTGTTCTGGGCTGATGTTATAAGGTTCCACGTAGGTATGCCAACAGAGACATGTGAAAATTACTGGCTATAATAAATCACAATTAATATATAGATGTTTTTATCGAGTCAAACAAGTAGGTTAAGGGTTATGAAAACACACCAATTAATACTGTCAGACAACACCTAGCATGCCTAGGCTAACCACATAACGCTAGTGTTACAGTTCAGCATCAAGTGAAGAGGAAACATCCGACTGCACACGGTTACATCTAAAACATCCCTCAGAATTACATAACTATCATGGAGTCAGGTAACAGATGAAATCAACATCTTGTTATCAACTAACTCAGAGACTAGCAGTAGCTGACACATCTAATGCTAACCAGAAAGTTAGTAACCAACTAGTTACTGCACTAGCAACAGTTGTTTGTTAATGTTATGTTACAGATGGGGTAGGTGCTTATAGCTCATTCAATAACGTTAGCGTTGACGCTAGTGAAACTCCACTAGACTTTTTCTCTCTAGTGACATGTGGTCGTGGAAAAAGCGTCAACCCCCCGCGCTGTCGGGGTGAAAAATACACCGAAAATAATAACGTTAACGTTACTGCAGCAAACGTTTGAGCGTGTGTGTGTTAGCAAGTTTTACCTGTCCGTGTCCAATAAAAGACAACTCCGCATCGCGCATGTTTTCAAAGTTCCTCCACCTTTGCAGTAATAAATTAACTCCAATTCTCACAATAACAAACTTCTTCAGTCCAATGCTGTCATGGATAATTTAACATTAGGAACTAACGCTGTCTGAGAGGCAGATCGGCAACAGTGTTTTGTTTAGCGTTACATGGAGTGGCTTTGCAGGGTCGCGTTCAGCGGGCCGAAAACATAGCACAACGTAGCAAAACATTTATCAGCGAACATAGTGGTGCATTGAAACAGGCAAGGAAACATGACGTTCAACCTGGAAACCGTAGCAATACATTTTCAGGCTTATTGTGGCTTGAACACAACCCAGGAGAATCATTTGGACGTCCGGTCGGAATTTTTCAAAATAAAAGCTTTCATTCAAACTCAATACAATACACATTGAAAATATACAAAGGGGCTTTAATTTTGGTATTTTTCACATTTCATATCTGGCTCCAATAGACGGAAATCCGTCGTAGCGACGGAGAACTTTAATCCCTGTGTGTAGACTAGCACATGCTCCCTCTGATACATGTGATCTGGAGAGAGTTGTAGACTAGCACATGCTTCCTCTGATACATGTGATCTGGAGAGAGTTGTGTAGACTAGCACATGCTCCCTCTGATACATGTGATCTGGAGAGAGTTGTAGACTAGCACATGCTGCCTCTGATACATGTGATCTGGAGAGAGTTGTGTAGACTAGCACATGCTGCCTCTGATACATGTGATCTGGAGAGAGTTGTGTAGACTAGCACATGCTTCCTCTGATACATGTGATCTGGAGAGAGTTGTGTAGACTAGCACATGCTCCCTCTGATACATGTGATCTGGAGAGAGTTGTAGACTAGCACATGCTGCCTCTGATACATGTGATCTGGAGAGAGTTGTGTAGACTTCAAAGATAAAAATCATTAGACGCTTGATTCTCCACCCTTAAAAAAGTCACTCCATGGAAAGTGGTGAGAAAACAGTGATGTGCAGCAGCTGATAGAGGTCGGAGTCATGACCAGTTCGGTGTGATGCCTTCAAACGGAGACATAGCCTTGATTCAGCATTTCTTCGTAATTAAAGACCCCTTCAGTACAACTTGATTGTTAATGCTTCATTATGTTCAGAGTGCCCCGTTTTAAGTGATTGGCCGATTTAAACTGCTGATAGGAGCAGGGCTTGTCTGATCTATTTAAGTGCAAAGCTTGCGAATAAATCTCCTCTTACACAGTGACAGTAAAACAAGTGCCAAAAGTTGGCCAATTTTCCACTCTGAACCTGCATTAAGGGAATAAGCAAGAGTGAATCAGATTAAGAATGACAGATGGCTATTGGAGATGGCACACAAGATGCAACTGATCTTTATTATTCATAAATAACCGGCATTTTGGGGTATTGGGTCAGTTCCCAGCATTTTAAAGATGCGTTATTAGTCAGTTGGGCAAAACATGACATTAAGGCCTACATTTCCACTGACATAGCCTGCTCGCATTATCTGAAAATCATCTACATGCGATGCTCACAAAGATATTAACGCCAGTGGAGATTTGCCTGAAATAAGGTTTCACGTTTCAGGCAAATCTCACAGCTGAGTCTTTCACAAGTGATTTGTAGAACAACTGCACAAGCTTTGGAGTTTTTTTGGACTTCCATCTGCCACGAGGGCTGCTGTGCCAACGGGTACACTGTACTTATTGAGAGTGATTCTGCCCTAAGTCAACTGGTACACTGTACTTATTGAGAGTGATTCTGCCCCAAGTCAACTGGTACACTGTACTTATTGAGAGTGATTCTGCCCTAAGTCAACTGGTACACTGTACTTATTGAGAGTGATTCTGCCCTAAGTCAACTGGTACACTGTACTTATAGAGAGTGATTCTGCCCCAAGTCAACTGGTACACTGTACTTATTGAGAGTGATTCTGCCCTAAGTCAACTGGTACACTGTACTTATTGAGAGTGATTCTGCCCTAAGTCAACTGGTACACTGTACTTATTGAGAGTGATTCTGCCCTAAGTCAACTGGTACACTGTACTTATTGAGAGTGATTCTGCCCTAAGTCAACTGGTACACTGTACTTATTGAGAGTGATTCTGCCCTAAGTCAACGGGTACACTGTACTTATTGAGAGTGATTCTGCCCCAAGTCAACTGGTACACTGTACTTATTGAGAGTGATTCTGCCCTAAGTCAACTGGTACACTGTACTTATTGAGAGTGATTCTGCCCTAAGTCAACTGGTACACTGTACTTATAGAGAGTGATTCTGCCCCAAGTCAACTGGTACACTGTACTTATTGAGAGTGATTCTGCCCTAAGTCAACTGGTACACTGTACTTATTGAGAGTGATTCTGCCCTAAGTCAACTGGTACACTGTACTTATTGAGAGTGATTCTGCCCTAAGTCAACTGGTACACTGTACTTATTGAGAGTGATTCTGCCCTAAGTCAACTGGTACACTGTACTTATTGAGAGTGATTCTGCCCTAAGTCAACTGGTACACTGTACTTATAGAGAGTGATTCTGCCCCAAGTCAACTGGTACACTGTACTTATTGAGAGTGATTCTGCCCTAAGTCAACTGGTACACTGTACTTATTGAGAGTGATTCTGCCCTAAGTCAACTGGTACACTGTACTTATAGAGAGTGATTCTGCCCCAAGTCAACTGGTACACTGTACTTATTGAGAGTGATTCTGCCCTAAGTCAACTGGTACACTGTACTTATTGAGAGTGATTCTGCCCTAAGTCAACTGGTACACTGTACTTATTGAGAGTGATTCTGCCCTAAGTCAACTGGTACACTGTACTTATTGAGAGTGATTCTGCCCTAAGTCAACAGGTACACTGTACTTATTGAGAGTGATTCTGCCCTAAGTCAACTGGTACACTGTACTTATTGAGAGTGATTCTGCCCTAAGTCAACGGGTACACTGTACTTATTGAGAGTGATTCTGCCCTAAGTCAGCATCCATCAGAGCACTTGGCAGCAGCATCGCCGCTGCTCCTGGCACTTTCGCCAATTCTGACCCTGCTGAGGTGGGCACAGGGCCACGGCTGTGCTGAAGAATGCAGCTAACTCATAAAACAAGGTCAAGCACAGGTAAGCCACTAGAGGGAGTCCCACAGCTTGCTTAATGCATTGATGAACATGTGGTGTGATCATGAATTACTAATCAATAAATGAATACCTGTCATATGGATCACATAAGGCTGAGAAAAGGAATGTACGGCCAAGTAGTCAACGCCTGTGCTTACATCAACAATTAAATATATGCCGGTCCTTTTAAATAGTGCCATGGTGGTCTGTTAAGCGGCTACGCCACTGGATCTAACCCTGGTGTGACATCGCCCCCTGTGTTGAGGGGGAGAACGGCAGGACTCACCACTCCCAGTTTCTCTGCTGCGTTGGCTTTCCACATTCGAATGTTCATTTCATCAGAGCCGCTCATGATGTACTTGTTGTCTGCCGACCACTTCACACAGATGACGTGCTGCATGCGCTTGGTGTGGTAGACCTCCCTGGTGATCAGAAAGACAGGCACGCACGAACGCACACACCAGACACACTCAATACCATGACAACAGCTAATGCTTCAGAATGGCTTCTTTGGCCGTTATAAAAAGCAGCCGAAATATGCAGTTATATCATACTGGATAGGAATGATCTCCCACTCATCCTAAAGCATCCTATATAACTGATGTGTCGGTAGTCATACTGACCTGCTGTGGCCGCTGTTCTTGGGGAAGATGCGAATGGTCTTGTCAAAACTGGCCGAGACAAACTCCCTCCCAGTCGGACAATAATCAATGTCCAACACTGCGGAGACGTGGTCCATGTGCACTAAGATGGGCTGATCCAGGCGCCTCATGTCGTATGTGTACAGACTGGTGACGGACAAAAAGACAAGCTAAATTAGTCCTATTAGGAATATAGCTCTTGAGAGTCAATGGAAAAGATACGTGTGTTATCACTCAAAGCATTCCTCAACTCACTTGTAGTCCTCATTTGAACATGTGAAGTAATATGCTTCCATAGGGTTCCAGCATAATGTGTTGCTCCTCAAACTCATGATAACCTGAAAAAGAAGAAGAAAACTTGATTATGTTTACATGACATCCCCTCGTGAAGAAAAGAGAAGGTGAAAAGCTTGTACACAGGGTGGAGGCCTACCTCCAGCATCACAGGGTGGAGGCCTACCTCCAGCATCACAGGGTGGAGGCCTACCTCCAGCATCACAGGGTGGAGGCCTACCTCCAGCATCACAGGGTGGAGGCCTACCTCCAGCATCTTTGACTTCTTGAAAAGCGCTACATCATTATAAGTTTAATTTATCATTATTATTATTACCTTTTTAAGTGGTGCTGATTCTCTCATGTCATACAGCACTATGCTTCTGTCAGAAGCGCAGCTTGCAAGAAGTTCAGTCTGAAGAAAGACAAAAGCTGTTACTGTCTTCAACTTTAAACACATCCACAGAATTTTCATTTATATGCGTTTTGAGGCAAATGCCAAATGCCGCTTTCCCTTTCCTCAAAATGTAAAAGCAAGGTTTTCTGAGTGTTTCTATTATACTCTGTCCCTTACAAAAATACACATAAAATATACAAGACAAAGGTAACCGAAAGGACTTAAACTTAAATTGTAAAGTAAATCACCACTTTTAAGTGCAAGTTTTCAAAACAATGGTGCAACAACAGAGCTCCAAAGAATCCCAACAGAAAGTCTTGAAAATCTTGACAACACACGCAAAACAAGTAAGTCTGGCTCAACCCATTCAACAATTCAGATATGCGTTCATGAGGTTCACATTCAAAGATCAATTTAGGATTCCAATGTCTTGGTACACAAAAGTGCACATCCTGGTGTAAGGGACACAACATGAAATATAGCCTGATGAGTTCACACACAGTGCAGAACTCAAGCTGTTCTGAAGGCAAAGAATACTCCTTAATAAGTACTTGCTACTCCTATAGGGTTAGGGTGTCCATTATTTTGTCCCGCCTTGTTGTAGATAAAGGTCTATGTTAGGAGGCTGTGCAGGCTGTTGTGGATATACTGTATATTGTTGTAGATAAAGGTCTATGTTAGGAGGCTGTGCAGGCTGTTGTGGATATACTGTATATTGTTGTAGATAAAGGTCTATGTTAGGAGGCTGTGCAGGCTGTTGTGGATATACTGTATATTGTTGTAGATAAAGGTCTATGTTAGGAGACTGTGCAGGCTGTTGTGGATATACTGTATATTGTTGTAGATAAAGGTCTATGTTAGGAGACTGTGCAGGCTGTTGTGGATATACTGTATATTGTTGTAGATAAAGGTCTATGTTAGGAGGCTGTGCAGGCTGTTGTGGATATACTGTATATTGTTGTAGATAAAGGTCTATGTTAGGAGACTGTGCAGGCTGTTGTGGATATACTGTATATTGTTGTAGATAAAGGTCTATGTTAGGAGACTGTGCAGGCTGTTGTGGATATACTGTATATTGTTGTAGATAAAGGTCTATGTTAGGAGACTGTGCAGGCTGTTGTGGATATACTGTATATTGTTGTAGATAAAGGTCTATGTTAGGAGGCTGTGCAGGCTGTTGTGGATATACTGTATATTGTTGTAGATAAAGGTCTATGTTAGGAGGCTGTGCAGGCTGTTGTGGATATACTGTATATTGTTGTAGATAAAGGTCTATGTTAGGAGGCTGTGCAGGCTGTTGTGGATATACTGTATATTGTTGTAGATAAAGGTCTATATTAGGAGACTGTGCAGGCTGTTGTGGAGATACTGTATATTGTTGTAGATAAAGGTCTATGTTAGGAGGCTGTGCAGGCTGTTGTGGAGATACTGTATATTGGCTCACCTCCACAGGGTTGAAGCGGACGGAGTTGAAGCTATCTACACCCCAGGTGAAAGAGCGGATCGGGCTGCTCCTCTGCTCGTCCCAGATATCCACCTGCTGGCCGCACGTCGCAAACACACCATCCTTCTGGTGGTGGTCGAGCCCCGTGAAGACTGACTGCAGAGGAGAAGAAACAATCATGGGAATAATGTGTTAATTTGCTGATGCCTGTAGGATCCCTTGCCCCCCCCCCCCCCCCCCCCCCCCCCCCCAGGCCAGGGAGGTCACAGGTCAGAGGCCAGGGCGAGCTACAGGGCAGCCTCTGTGGAGCTGGCAGGGATTCAGCATCTCGCTCATTGACACTTCACAGTAATAACTTCACAGTAGTAATGCAGCAGAAGCCATCCAACTCTATACCTTGCCCAGGACAGTGTTGAGCGGTTCCTCTTCCTCTCCATAGCCCGGTGCTTCCATTTTCCACTGTTTGATTGTTTTGTCGTCACCAACCTGCACACAAAACACACCACTGTGTAAAGCATAAGCTGTATTATAAGTATGTTGAAAAACTCCTAATAATCATGACTCTTCTTAGAAGTTACCGTAAAGAAGGAAGTGCCACAGAAGCGGACGACCATTCCCCGAACAAAACCTTCATGTGCTTGGAGTGTGCGGACACATTCACGCTTGGTTAGATTCCACACTTTCACCTGAGGAGCAAATTAAACATTTATCAATCAATTTATCAAATCACTCTAGTATCAAGAAAAATTTGCAAATACCGATGACATTGTATACATATATCTACCTCCCCATCACAGGAGCCAGAGAGAAGGGTGGAGAGGCTCTTGGTGTGCTTGGCCATGCAGTTCACTCCATCTCTGTGGCCATCCAGGGAGGCCAGGAAAGGCTTGGCAAACACCCTCTCCAGCTTAGTAGCATTCAGGGCCCGTGTGTATTCTCTGGGCACCTCAAAGGGGTGGAGGGTCGGGTCATAGTTTCTGGGGACTAAAAACACACACTAATGGGATATGAGGTAATAATCAATGTATTAAATCAGGTGTTTTCAAAGTCTGAGACGGTGGGCCTCCCCCAAGACAAAGCCTGGAAAAAGGAGCTCCCCCTCGCTCAATTCCTGGTGTTAGAGAATGGAATTTCAACCACTCTTCATCCGCTAATGTAATATACATATTATTTAATTAACTTGAAGCCAGGAGCCAGAAAGATGTCTTATGAAAGTATATTTATTACCATAACATTCTCCTATAACTGCATTATAGGAGTGACTGAATCTCAATGTACCATCTGATCAATGTACAGTGTGCTGGCTTTTAGCGGAGGAATACGGTAGTTGTACGGTTGGGAGAAAAAGCAGTGCCGAATGAAACTGCTGTTTTGCGGAAAAGTAAAGCTCTGAAAATTGTCAAAATAGAGCGTGCATGTACACGGATATCGATTTGTTTAGGTGGGCGTTGTTTTAGGTGGCTAAATTACGTTTTAGTTGTTGACCCCCATACTTACAGAGAAAAGGCTGGTTTAGCTGCTGCGCTGAGTGCGCGGTCTCGTTCCACATTGCGCGCAGCCTCCTGAACACTGTACCTAATTAAGTTAGTGTATCGAACTAGCTGATAGGACCCCACTTCAAACAAACCGAACTATCCCTTTAATAACTAATCCAAAAAAATGCACTTCCATTCACTGAGCCTCCCCTGAAACAGCTTGGAGCCCCCCTGTGGAGGCCCACCTCCCACTTTGAAAACATCTGTATTTAAATACGTATGTTACAAAAATAACTCTTAAGCAGCTGTCAGCAATACAAGTTCGAAATATTAGTTCATTAATTAAATACTATCATAAATCAATCAATAAATATTACAGTATATCATGCTTTGTGCCCCATACATTTTTTACAACACATAAACACATATATCATACTTTGCATGCATATTAGTCATTAATTGATCACTTGTCTCAGTTTGCTCTAACGTTAACGCTTATTTTGCCTCCTGTGTTTCATTCCTAGTTAACGTTAATGTGTTGCTTTACTGTTACTAGGCATCTCGTGTGCTCGATTCCTAGGCTCGCCCGCCCTGTGGCTCACATACGCAGCTCGGCCGCCGAGCCCTGGCTGCTCCTTGATGGCATACGTCAGGGATGCTGGATCACCTGCCCTGGAGCTGTTAACATACAGCTGTCCATGGCTGAAGATGGGGGTCTGAAGCCAGACTCCCACTTCTTTCAGTGTCTGCCCCTGGGACTTGATTATGCTCTTATGACATCACTGATGTCACAACTGCCTTTATAACATCACTGATGACATCACAACCTCTTATGACATCACCGATGACATCATCACTGGGACTTTGTGTGTGTGTGTCTGTGACACTGGGACTGTGTGTGCATGTGTGTCTGTCTCTTATGTGTGTGTGTGATGTCACAATGCCTCTGATGTCACAATTTATGACACCACTGATGATGTCATCCGTGGGACAGACAGACAAACAGATGGAGCCCTAGCTATATATAGGACGAATCAGCGTGACTTGACACCCAGAAATGCGGAACCCCCCGGTAGTTACTAGTATGAGTTGTGCCAAACAAACGTTAATATCTCAAAAACTATACATGACATCGCTTATATTTTGACATTCTGAGTGAGAGCAAAAGTAGCTCAAGAGTTTGATGTATAATATATGCCTGTCGCGTTAATGTTGTGTGAACTGTCGCAGTTTTTAAAATGTAAACAGTTAACTGGCTAGTCAGACATTCAAGCCTTGCGCCACTTGGGCTCCCGTTGCCACCCAGTGACACGGTTTGTTTACCAAAATGCTGCTCGGCTGAGCCCTCGTATGTATGTATATATAATACGGTATATATATTTATTTATATATAAAGCTACCGTAGGTATTTCCTTTGTATTGCAGTATGGTCGTACTCTTATTTGCTGCATTTTCGTCATCGCCTATTCATTTGCAAGGTTCGGACTGTGTAATAAAAATAAAAATAAACAGCTGCTGTCGGCGGCAATACAAGTTCCAAAAATGCCTTGCCTTTTCTGTAAGTAACAGACATAACGTTATCCATTGTAAAGTAAACGTGCAGCTGAAGGTTTCTCTGGTTAGCTTAGCCTAAAGTTTACCACTCACCACGCTGGATATCCAATTTAGTCTCCCGGACATAATCATCCGGATTCCTGGAGAGAACTTTGACTTTCATTTCGTGGCTGAACAGCAGCGGACGTACTCTTGAAAGGGTTAGTTTTTTGAATATTTTACATAAGAAAAACTAGCTAGCGTTGGGCTTGTTTGGCCATGTGTTGTTAGTTGGTACCATGGATGGTACATGATCACGTGACCTCATCTGACTGACTGGTTATGTTGCATTGTGGGATGTCCAGTCCTCCAGCCTTTTCCGAGGTGGAGCGTGAAGTTACCAGAATTAGCAAGGGTACGACAGGAAACGAGGTGATTTGGCCTGACCTCCAAAATAAAAATGAAACTTTTATGTTTTTTGTGTGTGTTTTGTGTGTGTGTTTAATTGTTGTTTTAATTTAGTTTGGCAGCAATATATCTATATCTATCTATCTATCTATCTATCTATCTATCTATCTATCTATCTATCTATCTATCTATCTATCTATCTATCTATCTATCTCTCTCTCTCTCTCTATATATATATATATATATATATATATATATATATATATATATATATATATATATATATATATATATATATTACGCGCTTATAAATATACCTTATATATACATTTCTGGGGACAGACGTGCCTGCCTCACACATTGCACTTAGTGTTTGCCGCCACTTAGCGGCCAAATTGTGGAACTGCCATACAGAGAGCGCTGTTTCCCCCGCGGTGAAGCCGTGACATGACAAAAACTAAACACAACATGTCCGGGTGGTAATCTAATCTGGTGGTAATAGGTCGAGAAGATGGTTAAAGGATGGACTATGCAAATATTTTTTTCCTATAATTTATTGTCTCCTTTTATCTGTTCTTTTTGTCTTGTCTGTTTTTTTTATGTGATCTGTTGGGGGTAACTCATTACAAAAGTAACATATTACATGTAATATATTACTTTTAGCAGTAACTCAGTAATATAACTTATTACTTATAGGATTTCAGTAATACTTACTTTGTCAAGTAACTCAAGTTACAAATTTAGTTACATTTTATTAAATCAAAGCACATATTTAAAAAAAATACAATAATTTCCTAATCAAATGGTGTGTTTTTATGCAAATAACCACTATAGATGACAATAACAAAGGAAAAGGATAACATTTAGAATTTTGGATTGTTTACACTGACTTCAAGGCGGTTGAAATTATTTTTTGGGATGGTTCCGGGGCGGTGATGTCATTCTGCTACTGCTGCTGTTGTTTTGGTAAAATTAATGCAAAAGTAGTGTAGGAAGTAACGAGTTACTCTACACAGAGAGTAATATTTTAAAGCAACTTATTACTTTAAAATGAAAGTAACTAGTAATATGTTACATTTTGAAAGTAACTTGCCCAACACTGCTCATATGTGATCTCATTGAGGCTGGCCAGCGAGAGTACTGACTCTGTGACTCTGTGTTCTAACTCTGTGGCCTTTTTTTCCACAATGTTTTGAAATTGGCTGGTTTTACTGTTCTGTGTTTGCCCGGAGACCTGGAAATGTGTTTTTTCAAATATCAATGAATTTGACATATATTTGATTTAGAGTGCAGTTTGCCATGGGTATTTATTCAATTTGTGTGACATCACTTCAATTTGTGTATTTTATCGATTTTGAATGATTTTGAATGACAGCTTTTATTTTGAAAAATCCTGTCCGGAAGTAAGACATTCTCATGCTCAGAAAAGTCTGCTTACTTCACACTGGCCAACAAGGTCGAGCTTGACAGCATGAGCTTGACAGCAATGTAAAACGTGGTTTATAAGGAGTTGAAAATGAAGCAGCTACAAGAAGCTAACCGCGTTAGCATGTATTACATGTATTGACAGCAATGTCATTGAAGTGTTACCGTCAACAGCTTCAAAACTAAAGAAGAAGAAGACTTGTTACCACCTTTGCTAGCCACTGGAGTAAACAAGCTGTAAACACAAGGTTAGCTCGCGTTAAACATGAGCTCCACTACAGGAGCAGCCGGATCCTCCAGCCAGGGTGTCTCTATAGTCGGACACATCCAGCAGCTTTTCAGCCATGTGAAGATAGAGAACCTGGTTGCAGGACTCAGTGGAGGAGTGGCGTCAACACTGGTGCTTCACCCTCTGGATCTGGTCAAAATCAGGTTTGCAGGTGGGCATGCAGCACTGTGCAGTATGACATTGTACTAGCTAGAATAACTGATTATTGTGTTCTGTAATCTATTTCATTGCGCTATAGTCCTGCTAGTTGCTGTAACACATCCTGTTAAATCTAGCCCGATATGGTGCATTCTCTTGAATGGAAACACCTGTAACGGTAGACCATGGCACTAGAAACATACCAAACTTACTTGTACATTCATACTGATTCTCAATCTGCTTTCATGTAGTAAGTGACGGGCTGGAGTTGAGACCTAAATACAATGGCATTATGCACTGTATGAAGAGCATCTGGCAGCAGGAGGGGCTCAGAGGACTCTACCAAGGAGTGACACCCAACGTGTGGGGTGCTGGAGCGTCATGGGGTCTCTACTTCTTATTGTACGTAAACTAATGAAGTCCTCAAGGACCATATTTCTCCTGAGCTATGTGGCAGAGACATAGCACTTTGAACTCCTCCATCCTTTTCCACAATACTTTGTCCTTTTCCTGACTTAATTATGAACAATTATGACACTGTTATAACATGATTATCGTCACTTACATTATGTTCTCACTCACTTTGCTGTATGCATGTATGGGCGTGTTTTCTGACTGTGCATGGCAGCTTGTGCACATGTGCTTACAGTATGTGCTCTGCTCGTGTCTGACAGCATTGAAACGTGTCTTATTTCCCACGCTATCTCTTCCACAGCTACAATGCGATCAAAGCATACACAAAGGAAGGTCGTCAAACTGAACTGAGCGCCACGGAGCACCTGGTGTCCGCAGCCGAAGCAGGTTAGCACTGCCTCTATCCCACCACTGCTGCCCTATACTGACACACTCATGATCAATACTATCCCACCACTGCTGCCCTATACTGACACACTCATGATCAATACTATCCCACCACTGCTGCCCTATACTGACACACTCATGATCAATACTATCCCACCACTCCTTCCCTATACTGACATACTCATGATCAATACTATCTCACCACTGCTGCCCTATACTGACATACTCATGATCAATACTATCTCACCACTGCTGCCCTATACTGACATACTCATGATCAATACTATCCCACCACTGCTGCCCTATACTGACACACTCATGATCAATACTATCCCACCACTGCTGCCCTATACTGACACACTCATGATCAATACTATCCCACCACTGCTGCCCTATACTGACATACTCATGATCAATACTATCCTACCACTGCTGCCCTATACTGACACACTCATGATCAATACTATCCCACCACTGCTGCCCTATACTGACACACTCATGATCAATACTATCCCACCACTGCTGCCCTATACTGACATACTCATGATCAATACTATCCTACCACTGCTGCCCTATACTGACACACTCATGATCAATACTATCCCACCACTGCTGCCCTATACTGACACACTCATGATCAATACTATCCCACCACTGCTGCCCTATACTGACACACTCATGATCAATACTATCCC
The DNA here is from genome assembly GCF_964638095.1 of Poromitra crassiceps. Classification (NCBI taxonomy): domain Eukaryota; kingdom Metazoa; phylum Chordata; class Actinopteri; order Beryciformes; family Melamphaidae; genus Poromitra; species Poromitra crassiceps. The sequence continues at coordinate 100,923,742 of NC_139623.1, forward strand.
ACCACTGCTGCCCTATACTGACACACTCATGATCAATACTATCCCACCACTGCTGCCCTATACTGACACACTCATGATCAATACTATCCCACCACTGCTGCCCTATACTGACACACTCATGATCAATACTATCCCACCACTCCTTCCCTATACTGACATACTCATGATCAATACTATCTCACCACTGCTGCCCTATACTGACATACTCATGATCAATACTATCTCACCACTGCTGCCCTATACTGACATACTCATGATCAATACTATCCCACCACTGCTGCCCTATACTGACACACTCATGATCAATACTATCCCACCACTGCTGCCCTATACTGACACACTCATGATCAATACTATCCCACCACTGCTGCCCTATACTGACATACTCATGATCAATACTATCCTACCACTGCTGCCCTATACTGACACACTCATGATCAATACTATCCCACCACTGCTGCCCTATACTGACACACTCATGATCAATACTATCCCACCACTGCTGCCCTATACTGACATACTCATGATCAATACTATCCTACCACTGCTGCCCTATACTGACACACTCATGATCAATACTATCCCACCACTGCTGCCCTATACTGACACACTCATGATCAATACTATCCCACCACTGCTGCCCTATACTGACACACTCATGATCAATACTATCCCACCACTGCTGCCCTATACTGACACACTCATGATCAATACTATCCCACCACTGCTGCCCTATACTGACACACTCATGATCAATACTATCCTACCACTGCTGCCCTATACTGACACACTCATGATCAATACTATCTCACCACTGCTGCCCTATACTGATATACTCATGATCAATACTATCCCACCACTGCTGCCCTATACTGACATACTCATGATCAATACTATCCTACCACTGCTGCCCTATACTGACATACTCATGATCAATACTATCCCACCACTGCTGCCCTATACTGACACACTCATGATCAATACTATCCCACCACTGCTGCCCTATACTGACACACTCATGATCAATACTATCCCACCACTGCTGCCCTATACTGACACACTCATGATCAATACTATCCCACCACTGCTGCCCTATACTGACACACTCATGATCAATACTATCCTACCACTGCTGCCCTATACTGACACACTCATGATCAATACTATCCCACCACTGCTGCCCTATACTGACACACTCATGATCAATACTATCCCACCACCACTGCTGCCCTATACTGACATACTCATGATCAATACTATCCCACCACTGCTGCCCTATACTGACACACTCATGATCAATACTATCCCACCACTCCTTCCCTTTACTGACACACTCATTATCAATACTATCCTACCACTGCTGCCCTATACTGACATACTCATGATCAATACTATCCTACCACTGCTGCCCTATACTGACATACTCATGATCAATACTATCCTACCACTGCTGCCCTATACTGACACACTCATGATCAATACTATCGCACCACTGCTGCCCTATTACTCATGATCAATACTATCCCACCACTCCTTCCCTTTACTGACACACTCATGATCAATACTATCCTACCACTGCTGCCCTATACTGACACACTCATGATCAATACTGACACACTCATAATCAATACTGGGTTCACTTCACAATAACAGCCAGATAATACTGCTGTGAGCTGGCTGTGACTCACAGAAGGCAAACATGAATTAGCGCCTAGCGCCTCTCTTTTTTGGTCACGTAGAGTCACATGGATCAGTTTCCTGCCGGCCTAACCAAGTTAGGGGTTGAATGTAAGCCGCTCAAAAGCTTAATTGATAAAACTGGTGAAGTCACGAGAGAGTGTGACCTCTCTGTGCTATGTTCTGTGTGATACGTTTTAATGAGTTAGGTGTGAGTGTGGTATCTGAGGTCATCAGTGCTACACAATACCAGCTTAGAAAAGCAAAACTGATTCACATGTGGTTCATCCTTAGTGTTTTGAACTTCCTAACCTGATTTAATCCCAGCAGAGTTGAGATTTGGTCTAATATGACTGTTTGGCTGCATCACTTGCTGTGGTCCCATAATGCTGCTACAGTGTGATACATAAGAGAGCCTGTGTTCTTCAGCCCTATTGTCAGCCTCATCTTCATCATTGTACTTGTCTAGGTATACTAACACCCTATAGAGAGCCGCAGGAATGAGTCCGGAAGTATACTTCCGGGTTCTTCAGTGGAAAATTCTATGGGATTTAACATGGGGGTTTCACTTAAATGCATAAAATAAGGTCTGTGGTTAACAAAAGTTTATGGAAATGCGAATCTGGGTTCTTCTGCATGATAATCTTCACAAACGTGAATAACCTTTATGACTTTTGGAACGTGATTTTTATAAAACGCTTCAAAAGACATAAAAGTTATTCACGTTTGTGAAGAGTATCATGCTGAACCCAAATTCGCATTCCCATAAACCTTTGTTAACCACAGACCTTATTTTACACATTTAAGTGAAATCCCCATTCTAAAACCCCATAGACCTTTCCACTGAAGAACCAAATGGCAGCGATTTCTGGATAAAGCCTATAAAAATACGTCATCCCTGCCTGCGGTACTCAAATTGTCAGCCTCATCTTCATGATTGTACTTGTCTAGGTATACTAACACTCTATTCAATAGAGTGTTAGTATACCTAGACAAGTACAATCATGAAGATGAGGTTGACAATAGGGCCTATTGTCAGCTTCATCTTCATGATTGTACTTACTTGTCTAGGTATACTAACACTCACCCTGACCAACCCAATCTGGGTGACCAAGACCCGGCTGGTGCTGCAGTACAGTGCCGACCCAACCAGGAAACAGTACAAAGGGATGCTGGATGCTCTGGTGAAGATCTACCGCCATGAGGGAGTGCGTGGACTATACAGGGTAAGACTGCACTGTATCTTTGTAGTTCCATGTCACACAACAATATGAGGCGCTTTTTAGCCTCTGTCAGATAATACTGAAGTTATTTTGAAGAGGCCTTAGAATAACAGCATTACATCAGACCAGACAGACTGCCTTCCTGCCTGCTGGGTTGAAACCATTGAAACCAAGTTCCATAATATTCCATGGATTACCACTAGAGGGCACTACTTCTCCATGTCGTAATAAAGCACACATAAGGTACACATGTATATGATGAAAAGTGCAGCATTGAAAGTCTTCTGCAAGGCAAGTTTATTTACAGTATATAGCACAGTTCATACACATCGACAATTCAAAGTGCATAAATAAAAGAAAAATAAAGACATAAAAGAAATAGTGAAAGTGCATTAACATCACATGTAAAAAGACAATGCAAAGAGAAAAAAAGAGATTAAAATATAAAAATTGGTAGTTATATATATAAATTGTAGCTAATTCATTAACGTTATGTGAATTTAATTTAGCCAGGCAGCGAATTGTTAAGAAATTATTCAATGACAACCTGGCCAAGGGTCTTTGAATAAGAGCGGACTGCAGCTACAGTGTAGGGCTTTGCTATGGATGCATAATGCTTACTGTGGATATTAGCTTAAAGTTGAAGGAGCATGGCCAGCACATATGACTAACGGAGCATCATGCTTGTCAAAGGGCTATATTCCCGGTCTGTTTGGGACATCTCATGGAGCGCTGCAGTTCATGGCCTATGAGGAACTGAAGAGAGACTACAACAAATACAAGAAAATGCCTTCAGATGAGAAGCTGGTGAGTCAATAACCCCGTAAGCCACAATCGGTGTGGAAAACATGTTGAAAGTTGAAACTGCACTGCAGCTCGTAAATCTTCAGATGAACAAGAATGAACCCACAATTGATATAATTGAATTGAACTAGGAATTAAAGTGACTCGTCGACGTCCCTATTCTGCTCTGCTCACTTCTCTCTCTCTCTCTCTCTCTCTCTCTCTCTCTCCGTCTATCTGTCTGTGTGAACAGCATCCATTGGAATATATCACAATGGCGGCTTTATCCAAAGTCTTTGCTGTGGCTACAACATACCCATATCAGGTGGTGCGAGCTCGCCTGCAGGACCAGCACAATAAGTACAGCGGGGTCATCGATGTCGTCAGACGGACATGGAGGTAGAACACGGATCCACTCACATTGTCCTCTTAGGCAAATTTTCTGTATTTGGGTGCCTAAGGCTGGGTTCACACCGGCGACCCAAGCCTTGCCTATGCCTTGCCTTTACCCACGCTTTTAAATAGGCGTCCGTTTTAGTCAACGAGGCTGTGTACACCGGCCGCCTGAGCGTGAACCCTGCGTGTACCCACGCCTTGCCTGTGCCTTGCCGATTTTATCGTTTAGGCGTGAGTTCTATTTTCAAGCCGACAAGGCGCGTGCAGGCAGGCTTCTTCTGTCAAGCCATGAAAGAAAAACGCGACAATATCCATGGAAAATGGCAAAGTCAACTGAATTTCAAAATAAAATGGAGTTACTACAACAGTGTTGAGCAGAGAGAGAGAGAGCGAGAGAGAGATTGACGTGTGGCTATCACGTGGGGCTTTCTCCCCGTTGGCAAACACATTTTCAGGAGAGAGAATAGCGACCGAAGAAGCAAGATGGACAATGTTGTTGTGCCAGCACATATTCTTGCAAGATTACCTCTCTAAAATGTCCGACTATAGTCAGACCTGGTTATACATATCCAGCATCAATAGAACATTAAATATAGCCTATTTGACCTACCCATGATAATTCGGGACCACACGTGAAAAAATACAGTCGGGAGAGAGGAGAGGCGCTTGTGACTCGGCTCCAGGTTCAGCGTGCAAAGGCGTGCGGTGTGATCGCAAAAGCGTGTAATAGGTTCACGCCCAGCTCAAGGTCTGCAGGCGTAGGAGTGGGTTGAGGCAAGGCAAGGCATAGGTTCTCTGTGTGAACTAAGCGTAAAAAATGTATTGTCCGGTTTGAACACTAATCTTAAAAAATTGCTATATTCAGCAAAATTACTCCAAGCCAAGGGAAATGTTTTTAGATGCTGTTAAACTCTCACTGGATAGTACAAGTCTGCACACCCTTTCAAATGGCCTATTTTTTTTTATTTTCTTTTAGCCTGAAATGAAAATCTATGATGTCAGACTTTTTCACTTTCATTTGGATATACATTAACCAGCAGGATCAATGCAAAAACAAAGGCTACTCATTTCTGACACTGTTTAAAAATGGAAAAGTTGAAACACCTTAGTTAACTGCTGTTACTGTAGTGTCCTGCTATTCCCTTAATCTGTCATCTGTTTGAAGTTTCCCCCTGCACTGTGGTCTACCGGGGGCCAGAGGGAGCCGTAACTTTTATGCGGCATTCTTAATTGTTACCACATGGGTTATCTCTCTTTTCCAATCTCTCCCTCAGGAACGAAGGCGCTGCGGGTTTCTACAAAGGCATCGTCCCCAATGTGATCCGCGTCACTCCCGCCTGCTGCATCACCTTTGTAGTTTATGAGAACGTGTCTCGCTTCCTGCTGGGCCAAAGCAACTGAGGCTCCACGACAAAGCAGCATGGGCAGCAGCAGGTAGTCTGCTGGGCAGCAGCAGGTAGTCTGCTGAGCCCCACGCTGGCATGTGGCTGCCATGACGGAGATGCAGAGAAGAACATCGCCATCGGTTACGTATACATGCACAGAGTCAGCCCGGCTTTTGGCCATACTCTGGTTCAAGTCTTGTTCAGGTAAAGCTGTTTACATGAACCTTCCATGCCCAGTGATTGAGTCTCCCTGTTTCCATCAATAAACAAATTAACAGACTATTCCTGTCTGCGGCTAGAAGAGTCCGCCTGAAAAAATGGATGAAATGATGATCCACACAATGTAATCATAGTAAATGTTTGTCACCACCGTATTTGTTGACATCAAAACCATGAAGCTGTGCATAAGCCAGACATCTTAACCAGGGTAAGTAGTATTTGGAGTACTGTCTTACCCAGGTTACATGCATCTACGTAAAACCCTGTTATTTTAGTCACCAGATTACAAACAGAAAGCCGAAGTGTGAGAGCCATTAATTTGCACTGAAGACTTGTTGCCAAGTAAAGCAACCATGTCAACATAGTTTTTGCAAGACTAACCAGCGGCAAAGTCCAATCGTACGGAGTGGATTTTGCTCTGAACATGAATTCTGGATTCTCAGTGAAATATCACTGTGTTGACTGAAGACAGATGTCTGTCTCCGACTCGGATGCATCGTAAAACACCTTTGACTTTGGGGAACAAGGCTGTTGTAACGCACATTGGAGGCTGCCATGATGGTAGTATTTTTTTTTATGTACTATGATGTGTAGCATGTCATGTCGATATGAGGATATGATTATATAATTTATATGATAGGAGATAGATAACAATTTAAAGATTTCATCATAGTTTTGTTTACATTATATCCATTCTGTGACAGAAGAAAGGAATATAGGTCTTAACACACAATGCTCCCATTCTATCTATTATAAAAGGGAGCAAGTGAGCAATGTTCTCGGTTTCAATTTTTGTGCCAGCGGCCGAGCTGCGTATGCAAGCTGCAGGGCCAGCTCGGCGAGCTGCAGGGCGAGCGAGATGCTTAGTGCAGCAAAAGACACATCTTCTGTTCTCAGGTTTCCAGCTGCATGTATGTGTGATAGTTTGTTTCTATTTAATTTATTGTTTTATAACAAACAGTAACGATAACGTATGAAAGGAAATTCATGGAAATGGCATCTTAGCCCCTTTGTTTCAGAAGAAATGGAATCATAAGAGTTCGGCATTGAACGTCTATCCAAAAATATATATATATGTTGGTTTGTTTATTTTTTGTTGTTGGTATCATCCAATTTTGTAATTGTTTTATCAGCATTTCTTATGAACTCTGAATTGTGCTTACCAGTTTTATCTGCATTTTCTCCAGTTTTACGCACTTGAACAATAAATTGTATCATTTTGTGACTAAAAGTGGATCAATTCTAAGTATTTATTTCAAAACATGTTACATAATGCAGTGATGACTAAGGAGACACATACTGATTTGATTAGTTACATTCATAAAAAAAGATGCCTTTATTAACAGTAATAATGCATATTATCAGGTCACATTCACTGCATACTCCTTGCCAAAAGTTTTGCTACAATATTTGTTGTTTTATTATACCAACAGTACCCCCAAGTAGAAAGACTACAGTACAAACGTTATTTCTGGTAGACAGAATGATACAGTACTCTTGTTTATAAGCCTGTCATCTAGTATAGTATTAAAAAAAACATTCAAGTTAACATCAGTGACGCTGTTATGCTTCAGCAAACCACACCTGATCATTTGGCCAAATAACATACTACTGTACTTTCAGGACCGATCCGTCCCTTTCAGTTAGGATCTGCTTTATTTGGGCAGTTCCTCGATGATAACCCTGGATACGGAGTTCCATCCCGTCGATGCGTCGCCTCTTGGATAGTCGGCGCAGGTCCCCACCCAGACGGCCACGTCCACCAGCCCCGCCTTCACGCCTTCACACATCCCCTCCACTGGATGGGAAACAGCACAGTGCAAATGAATCTCAGAGGAAACGCCCAAACCGCCTGCCGAGGCCAGGGCCACTAAGTGCTTTGTTTTGTGACAGTGGTGAACTTTCCAGGTTCTGACAAACAAAAAGCCTAATTGGGAGAGTGTCACTTTGCTTTGAAGGCTGAAATCTGTTTACCAGACGGGTTACAGCTTCACTGCTGTGGGATTCTCACTTGTCAAACCTTGGGGAGTCGCCACTTTGTACTTTTGCCTGGATCGTGCAGCATTGTCAGTGCATACACTCAAATCCAGTGAGCACCGAATACATAGATTTACCCCCCCCCCCCCCCCCCCCACACACACACACACACAAAGCAGTCTCAGCTAGCTGACTCCAGTCTTACCTGCGGATGTTCTGTGGATGTTGATGGTTGAGTTGAGCTCCGGGCTGCCTTGGTCCAGGTAGATGATAGACTCTATGGGGAGAGGTCCCGTACACTCGGCCCCGTTGAAGGTGAAGTACCACCTCTGGCAGCACGCGTTCTTACACTTGAGTCTGAGGGAGCCACTGAACAGCACTCTGAGGGTGCTGTCTGAGCGCAGCTTGGTGAACGTACAGTCCTGCAACATGGGGAGGAAGAGGGATCAGGGAGGGAGTGAGGGAGCACTCCCTGGAGAATTGCCCTTTCATCTGCATTGGCCAATTTATAATTGCCCAAATGTGTAGGCTATTTAATTGATGCAAATTGCTATAGTATTGCTTAGTTTGGGTTAGTCTCATTTAGCCGAGATCCCCTCACAAGCCTCTAGGTTGTTGTTTTTTATCTCACAATTTTGTACTAGCCTAGACTTGTGGTAATGGTATGCGTGTGGCTAATAATATTTCCACCCCTTTACTGGATACAGAAAGGAATGCAAAATATGTAGCACAATTAATGCCTAAAATGCAAAGGCACAGAATGCACCCGTTTCCCCCAAAAGCCTGCCAGGCTGTGCACAGCATCAAGACACTCACAGCTACTTTGCCCAGGTCAATCCCATAGTTCAGGGAATTCCAGGCACACTGTTTGTAGTTGGGTCTCCATGGCTCCTCGAAGATCTCACTTATGCACTCGCCTTTCTCCCCTTTAACCCCATCCCGCCCGGGGATGCCCGGCGTCCCGGGGATGCCGTTGGTGCCGGGGTTGCCCTCTCTCCCAGGGTTGCCGGCCGGGCCCTGAATGCAGCTGCCATACTGGAAAACCAGGGAGAAGAGGAAGTGGAGGTGGCGGGTGATGATGATGAGAAGGAGGAGTGCAAGAAAAAGAGGAAGGGCGCAAAACAGTATCAGCAGTGTCTAGTGTCCAATTTCCTCTAACAGATTTTGTGTTTTTTCCTGAGGTACAGTATAGCCCTGTTTGGGCTGCATGCTCTGCAAAGACCGAAATGTTGCCATCCATTCAACCATCACGCACAAAAAGGTGGATTATACCTCATTTACAAGTCATATAAACAAATAGTCTGCTGTGGGGCTAAACCCGCTTCTTGAGTGTAAATACGATAAGTGTTAAAACAGATGTGATCAAGAACAAGCCAAAGCATTAGCCATAAAGTGAGTGAGTGACAGACAGACAGACAGACAGCCAGACTGTGTGTTAATGAGGAAGGCCTGATGACAAGCTAAGTCAGTAGGTGTGTGGTCAACGTCTAGCCACAGGCCCAGTGTGATTCACTGTCCTGCTCAATCTGCCCTGCTATGTTTAAACAGATGCTGCCTATTACTCAGGCTGACTCAAACACACAGACGACAGATAGCCTGCCAAAGTACTGTAGTCATCCCACATACAGAGAAAGACACAATGGCTGTACATCATGTAGCCTTCAAAGAGAGATTTAACATAAGAGGCCACCAACAGAATGCAATATTATTATTATTATTATTGTTATTGTTATTGTTATTATTATTATTATTATTACCATTATTTATTCAGGAGAGCTTCGCTGAGAGCAGTGATATTTTTTTGTGTAATTCACACACACATTCACACCCAGTGTTGGGGGTAACTCATTACAAAAGTAACATATTACATGTAATATATTACTTATAGCAGTAACTCAGTAATATAACTTATTACTTATAGGATGTCAGTAATATTATACCAGTTACTTTGTCAAGTAACTCAAGTTACAAATTTAGTTACTTTTTTTTAAAATCAAAGCACCTATTTAAATAAAGATACAATCATTTCCTAATCAAACTGTGTTTTTTTATGCAAATAACCACTATAAATGACAATAACAAAGGAAATTTGGATTGCTAACACTGACTTCAAGGCAGTTGAAATTATTTTTCGGGATGGTTCCGGGGTGGCAATGTCATTCTGCTGCTGCTTTTGTTTTGGTGAAAGTAATGCAAAAGTAGTGTAATAAGTAATGAGTTACTCTACACAGACAGTAATATTGTAAAGTAACTTATTACTTTTAAATGAAAGTAACTAGTAATATGTAGTATACAGTATTACATTTTGAAAGTAACTTGCCCAACACTGTTCACACCTGGAAGCTAACCACTATGACCACACTCTGAGCTGACAACTGAGCAGCTCCACTGGAGCGGTTGGGATACCGTTAAGGGCCTTGCTTCAGGGCACCTCAGTGGTGGTGATGAGGGAGGGGAAAGCTCTGCAGCTTTTCACTTTCTCCCACCTAATTCATCCTGCCAGTCCCAGGGATTGGACGACCTTCCGGTCATAAGATCGCTTTTCTAACTTTGACGCCCCCATTGCCCAATATGTAGGTTTTTCATGCTGAGATGGTTTTTATTTCATCAGTTGGATGGATGACTTAAGTGCTTTCTCATTCCCTGTCAAGCAGAAAGTAACACAACAGACATAAAGTGACATGTAGATGTCCAGCCTTGCCATTAAGCAAACATTGTTGCTTTTTTGTTCAGCGTGCAGCTGTGCAGGAGCAGCATGCAGGAGCAGGGGCGCAGGGCCAAAAGGCACAGCAAATGAGTCCCCCAAGCAACATAAATAACAAAGGCCATTGAAGCCAGTTTCAAAATCATGTCCTGGCTTGAGTCTCTGGGGTGAGGGATGCAAATCTATTTCAGACGAAGTGAATCTGAAGAATGCAGCAATCTAGCATGAAGAACGGATAGAGAATTGCAGTGTTTCAGTCTCAGCTGTGGTGAGGCAGTGTTTCAGTCTCAGCTGTGGTGAGGCAGATGGCAGATGACTCAGTGAGGAGCCCACAGTCTGTTTTAGCCATTAAGTGGCCATGCTGGAGCAACCTGGAGATGTGATCTGCTCTGCTGGAGCAATGATGTCTGACATCATCCCTATATAGGAAACTGGGAGAACTGGAGCCTGTGACCAGACCAATGGATTATTATGGGATGTGCATAATATGCTGTAATAGACCTGCAATTTTGAATGCACTAAATGCCCAGGCACCATGGGAAATGGATGGCATAATGTGGAAATGACGCAAATACTGTACCTTGTCTTTAGCTTCGCTTTGAATGAATGACTCTGCTAATATGGCTTGAAATGCAGGAAAGTTAAGGAAACGTCTCTGCGTTTTATTGGGGTTTGATTTGTCTTTGGAGACTTTTCAAAGTAGAATAATGAATGGCGCCTCTGTCCATTTAGCTACACAGCTGACTTTTATATTAACTTCCAGTCTGGTGTTTCTACAGTGGTGTGGCCTGCCTGAACAAATTACACTCTACTGAACATTACTCTAGCCCTACTGAACATTACTCTGGCCCTACTGAACATTACTCTAGCCCTACTGAACATTACTCTAGCCCTATACTGAACATTACTCTAGCCCTACTGAACATTACTCTAGCCCTACTGAACATTACTCTAGCCCTATACTGAACATTACTCTAGCCCTACTGAACATTACTCTAGCCCTATACTGAACATTACTCTAGCCCTACTGAACATTACTCTAGCCCTACTGAACATTACTCTAGCCCTACTGAACATGACTCTAGCCCTACTGAACATTACTCTATCCCTACTGAACATTACTCTAGCCCTACTGAACATGACTCTAGCCCTACTGAACATGACTCTAGCCCTACTGAACATTACTCTAGCCCTACTGAACATGACTCTAGCCCTACTGAACATGACTCTAGCCCTACTGAACATTACTCTAGCCCTACTGAACATTACTCTAGCCATATACTGAACATTACTCTAGCCCTACTGAACATTACTTTAGCCCTACTGAACATTACTCTAGCCCTACTGAACATTACTCTAGCCCTACTGAACATGACTCTAGCCCTACTGAACATGACTCTAGCCCTACTGAACATGACTCTAGCCCTACTGAACATGACTCTAGCCCTACTGAACATGACTCTAGCCCTACTGAACATTAATCTAGCCCTGCTGAACATTACTCTAGCCCTACTGAACATTACTCTAGCCCTACTGAACATTACTCTAGTCCTACTGAACATGACTATAGCCCTACTGAACATTACTCTATCCCTACTGAACATTAGTAACAAACAGACCACTGCTGTGACGCAAGCATAGAAGCTGCGTTTGCCTCAAAGCGTTGAGGCATCACTTATTTCATGCCGTGCAGTCCACACTGAAGCCAGGGCCAAGACAAACTGCTCATGGAACATGCAGTGCACAGATTTAATGCAAAGCGTTTAGTGTTTGGGCAGATTCAGAGCTTCAGATGAGTTTTCAAAGGATTAAGAAAGGATGGAAAATAAGATATTCTGATTACCGTCTTGTTCATATTAGTAGATGTTGCTTCCTCAGAGTGTCTAGTGCAGTTAGGCTTTTCTGCATCATTTCCAGTGCACTAGATACAGATGGTGACATAACATGCTAATCGTTATACCCTCCCTTTTCTACTGTCCCCAAACTGCTGCATATTACTTTAAAGGAGGGTCTGCGGCCCTGCAGGAGTCTTTAAAGGAAGGTCTGCGGCCCTGCAGGAGTCTTTAAAGGAGGCTTCAGGGGGTCGCAAAGTGAAATGAAGAATAGTTTAGTTTTTATTTCACTCCCAAGAGGTTAGCATAAGGAGTGTTTTGTTCAGAGATTTTGCACTCCTGTCTGAGCCTCCCCACCTACAGCATAGAGTAGACCAAGGGTTTTCAAGGTGGGGGGCGGGCCTCCCCATGGGGGCTCCAAACCATTCCAGGGGAGGCTCCGTGAATGGAAGTGAAAATATTATAGATTAGTTATTACATTAGTTATCAAAAGATCACATAGGATATCCTAAATGTATGTGATTTGGTTATAGAGATCGTTCATAACATAATCATGATGATGGGGATGATGGGGGGAGGGGTCTTTGTCCAAGCTTTGTCTGGGGGGAGGCCCACGGTCTCGAACCCCTGACATAGACGGTTATGTAATTCTCTAAAGTTAGATTTACCAGCTAAACTCTCTCCGATGGGGTAACTTCTGTGACGGAATCCTATCAAATGGGGGAGTCCCTGAAAAGGGTTTGAGAGCCCCTGTTATTAGCCATTAGAAATATCATTATCATACTCTATACAGTATACACCACCTTCTCCACCAATCAGACCCCCCCCCCCCCATTCAAACCCCCATAATCTTTTGGCAAGCTGATCAGACAGACAGAGAGAGAGAAAGGCAGCCTAGACCCTATCACTTCCTGTTTGGGATTCTTTCTGTGCACTCGTCTGCTGGAGTGCAGCCAAACCTTCAATAAGTACCAGCTGACCATACAATGACTTTTCTCTCATCTGCTGGTAGGACCAGGTCATTTTTCAGGGGGATTTTTAGCCACCACCTAAGCTACTGCACTGTAGCCTACACGTGATGTAAATTAGCTTATGTTTTCCTATAGGAATTTACTAGCCTACTTATGTTCAGCAAACAGGAATTCAGGATTTAAAACACTTTTGAGAAAGAACTAGGCCTAGTAATCATGCGTTTTAGAAGCTATGCACCACATAGGATAACTTCAATGCCTTGTATGAATGAATAGGCTATATAGTGATGAAGATAAATACATAAGATAATTAATACAATAAAGCACGATAGGATGACAATAAACAGACTAGCCCACTGATTATCACCTTTTTTCTGTCAACACATCAGGATTGCCGCATATCTAGTTTGACAAAATTATGAGAACGACTGCATGGTTTTATTTGATTGAATCCGCCTTACCTTCTCAAACTCAGCATCCTTTCGATAGCCTCTATTTCTCACCTTTTCCACTCCATACAGAGGTAAAGCCAAGCAGGTGAGAAGCAGCAGATGGGCAACAAGAGGAGACATCCTACAGTATCGACTGGCTGCTCTTCATGTGAGCTTTCACTCCAACCGGACAGCTTCAGTCCGGAGGAGGGCAGGGCAAGAGGGAAGCAGCCAGTCAACTTGCAGTAGTGCAAGGGGAATTTTGATAGTGTAGCTCAGTATTACCGCGAATTGCTTCAAAAATGTCCCCATTATCTGGGGTGGAGTTGTACAATCTCTACAACCCAGTTTCCCTGCAGAAATTACTTGCAAAACCCCATTTAATGGGTAGGATTCTGGGGTTTCCCCGGGGTTTTAGAGATTACTTGCAAAACCCCATTTAATGAATAGGATTCTCCATTGGCTCTTCTCTCGACCACCCTGCCCACCTCTGCAGGCATGCGGAGGGTCTGCTTGGACCCCTGTGTCCTTAGGTTTAGGCATGGGGGGTGGGAGAGGTAGGTTAGGTTTAGGCATGGGGAGTGGGAGAGGTTAGGTTTAGGCATGGGGGGTGGGAGAGCCTAGGTTAGGTTTAGGCATGGGGGGAGGTTAGGTTTAGGCATGGGGGGTGGGAGAGGTAGGTTAGGTTTAGGCATGGGGGGTGGGAGAGCCTAGGTTAGTTTTAGGCATGGGGGGAGGTTAGGTTTAGGCATGGGGGGTGGGAGAGGTAGGTTAGGTTTAGGCATGGGGGTGGGAGAGGTTAGGTTTAGCCATGGGGGTGGGAGAGCCTAGGTTAGGTTTAGGCATGGGGGTGGGAGAGGTTAGGTTTAGGCATGGGGGGTGGGAGAGGTTAGGGTTAGGGGGTGGGAGAGGTTAGGGTTAGGGGGTGGGAGAGGTTAGGTTTAGGCATGGGGATGGAAGAGGTTAGGTTTAGGCATGGGGTGGGAGATGTTAGGTTTAGGCATGTTGTGTGGGAGAGGTTAGGTTTAGGCATGGGGGTGGGAGAGGTTAGGTTTAGGCATGGGGGGTGGGAGAGGTTAGGTTTAGGCATGGGGGTGGGAGAGGTTAGGTTTAGGCATGGGGGTGGGAGAGGTTAGGTGGTGGGAGAGGTTAGGTTTAGGCATGGGGGTGGGAGAGGTTAGGTTTAGGCATGGGGGGTGGGAGAGGTTAGGTTTAGGGTTAGGAGATGTTAGGTTTAGGCATGGGGGGTGGGAGAGGTTAGGGTCTCCGACCCCCCCTTCGGCCCGGAGACCCCCCGAAGCGACCCCAGCACCTCCACAGGTTCCTGGGGTCCACCCAGGCCTCTTTTTCTGGTAAACTGTGCAAGCTGTCCATTGAATGGGGTTTTTAAGGTAACCTGTGCAAGCTGGACATTAAATGGGGGTTTGCAAGTAATCTCTACAACCCCAGAGAAACTGGGTTGTAGAGATTGTACAATTCCACCCCAGAGAATGGGGACATTTTGAAGCAATTCCTTTCCATTGAGTGAGGTGATTCATAGTAGATCAGGTTCTATACCTTAATATTCTTAGACAGAGGTTCTGCCATTTTCATACCAGAACTGAGTGAAACTGATTAGAAGAGTCAGTATTTAACATTGTCTAATTGGGCTAATTAGTAGTGAATTCAATAATGAATTAGTTTTGCTGTGATATTTGTATACCATCACCAAAAAACAGTAGTAAAGTTGTAGTTGATTTCTGATAGTCATTGTAATGCAAAATTAACTCATAAAGACACAGGTTTTTAAGTTTTATTATTCAAGGATATTTTATCAAAAAGAAATTGGGTTGATACAAAATTCATATGAAAAGGCATAGGCTACGCCTACATAAAACAACTCTAAAAAAGGTTCACAAATTATAGAGCAATTTCATAGATGATCTACTACACTAGAACCCATGTCCACATGCCACATGTATCAAATGATCTCTGAAATAGACTGACAACCATTCCCTTTGTAGAGTGTAACTGGATTGTCCTGTGACTCCCAAATATAAAGGCATTAAACATAAAAAAGTGAAAGACAACAAGTGGTGGGATAACCATCCCCTACACAACAAAACATACAGTAGGCATACAGCAGGATACAGTGATTTTCAAATAATCACAGAAGGTATTTGTGGAAATACATGATCCATAATCCATATAAATAACCCCTGAACAAACGTATTTGTTAAAGACTGTCCAATATTTAGGTTATTAGACTTACTGAATAGTGGTTTGTGCTTCTGATGGCAGATAGTGCAAAGACCCCTTGACCTGTTTCCTCAAACCGAAAAATCTAAATCTTATGAATGTGACTACACCAAAGCCAGGTGCATCTATGCATATCCATATCACATGCAGAACATGTGTTGCTCTTTGAAGATGAGGAGTCACAAGGAAGGCACATTCGTTCAGGATACTATAAAGCTATATTTGACCCCAGTTCACAGGACACCTAATTGAAGACACTTGGAATGGGTGGAAATTCTGCAAAATGCAAAGTATGTACAGCAACTAAGTAGGACAACAAATAAACACTGTGAACATAGTGAAAGTAACATGTTTGAAAGAGAGAACTTTGTCACATGAAAATGACATAATCAGCATACTATAAACATCAGCTACATCAAGAACATGCCTTTTCAAAGGAGTACAAAAAAGTGGCCCACTATGAATATTGCTAGATGAGGTTTCAAGACAAAACTGTCTTTCGAACAAGAAAAAGAACAGACACTTATAAAAAAGTTTACCACGGGAAGGCTTTCCTTACGTCGATTGTTTGGCAATATGATGACCTTCCTTATCAAAACAGTGTAGTGACTAGTCCAGTGAAAGACTTGCATTTCTAAAAAATATAAAATTATGTACATAAATATTGCATGTGCTTTCTACATGGTTGATCTACCAATCTACAAAACAGGTAGGCCTAATAGCTTTTAATGTATACTAGAAGGTGAAATGACCATGTACAGTATAGTAGGAATACAGCTGTGCTGCTGAAAGGCTTCCAACATTCATTTATATTGTATATCCTGAACACTTCAGTCCAAACATACCAAGCTTGAAATACTTGAGGTAAGTCCATTTGGCTGGAAATGAACTTTCACTTACGGTACTACATTGTAACCAATACAATCATAATGGGATGTGCTGATTGACGATGCAGCGACAGCTAAAGTAAAGGTCCCTCTCCTCTTTGATTAAAAAGGAGTTGGAGCTGGATCTAAACACCATGAAAGTATCTAACAAACTAAATCCACACAATCCATATTAGGAAAGCGAGCCGTTTCCACTTCCGTAACTTTGTACGTTCATTATCATATGTACAGCACCATGGCTTAGGTAAGCCATGGTGGTTTGTTGTTTTCTGTTCTTTCATATTCAGGATCTGACTCTGGCTCAAACATGTTCTAAGTTTGGATCAAATTATGTTGAGAGGTTGCCTTTGTTTATTTGAAAAATAAGGTAATGTCCACACATCTTCATCAGAATGATTCTGATGAAGATCCTTTGATCGAAAAGTTAATAAACTGACCTTGAGCATATCCAGTGTGCAGATGTTACTTTATTTGACAAGTTTATCGTTTATTTGTCTTGCACCTGAACCACTGGGCTGATGTGCATGCTCTACCTCCTGCATGCTCTACCTCCTGCTTCATTATATGTGCTGCTCTACCTCCTGCTTCATTGCCTTTATTTACTTGTAGTTTTCAGCCACAGTTAAACAACTGTGGCTAGTGGAGCCAATCAGAACATATGGTCATTGATAGTAATCAGCCTTAAAGACACTAACAGAAACTGCCTGTTCTTGGTAAGGCTCGGAGAGATGCTGGAAAATGAATGTTTAAAAATGGATTGAGAGTGTTTTTGGTGCATGACACCACACACATGTTTTTTTAATGGATCTCAAAGAAAATATAAACTATGGGACCTTTAAGCGCATACCGAGGTACAAGCATGATGCCTGCTATTTGAAACAGGTACATGAGGCAGTGTGTAGTGGGACTTGTCTCAGTGGATGTCTCAGCAGCTGCTGTCCTTGTTGTCCTTGCTCTCCTCTGGTATTTGGCACACCAGGTGGGGGAGGGAGGGGCCTTGGATGCTACCGCTGTGTGATAGGCTTAAAGCTGGATGCTGCTGTCCACTGGGAACCTGCCTGGGTTCTGATAGGTCACTCCTGGGAGTCAACCTAAAACATCCAGGACAAATTTAATCGTTCTGACATGTTATACAGTAGGTGTAGCCTGTTGGAGGTTTTACGCTTCATCAGCCAATTTCAATTTATTTGACATACCAGGTAAGCACTGCAATACACACATGCACACACACACCTCAGTGCAAGTAATTGTTGATATAATGACCCTATCAAGCCCCCAGAGATATATTATGGTAATTTTTGTACGATAGGGCTGTAAAAATCTTACTCATTCCCCCTTTAAAACTTTGAAGTGGAAAGATGAAACTTTTACCACACATTGTCAATGCCAACAAAAGCATTATACTGTATATCTGCCTGCCCTCACTTACCTTCCATCTGGGAGTTTGCGGAGGCTCTCGGAGCGGCTGCTGACCTTACTGGAGCTTCCCGCTTTGCTGCATCTCTCTGCCCCTTCCCTCTCCCTCTCTCTCTCCTTCTCCCTCTCCCTCTCCTTCTCCCTCGCCCTCTCCCTCTCCCTCTCGCCTCGCCTGGAGCTTCGGCTGGAGGCGGCCCGGTCGAGATGCTCCCTGGCCGAGGTCTCAGAGAGGGAGCCGTGGGTGTGGGGGTCGTGGTTGCCCAGCACGGACGTTCCTTGGTTGGTGGTGGTGGCAGAGGCAGAGGCGTTGGTCGACGTGACCCCAGTGCTCGTACCCATGGACTTGGAGATGACCTTGAGCTTGTGGGAGCCTGGCTTGTAGTGCTTCTTCTTGTGCTGCACACGGCTGTTGTGCTTGAGGAAGAACTCGCAGGACTCCTGCAGCACCCGCCGGCTCTCACTGATGGGGCTGCGGAGCAGAGAGCATGACGGTGACATGGTGGCTAAACTGGAGCTAAACTTGGTATTAGCCTTCAAAAACCCACCTTAGCCAAATCCTAACATGTTATTCATGAACCAAATTGATCTTGCATGTGAGGCCACACCAGATCAATGACGTGATCGATGAGCATGATTGGCCGATCACTGATCAATTACCCTATTTGCACTCAATCAATGACTAAGCAAAAACATCCCATGTGCTCTGTAGTGTTGCAAGAAGTGCTCTTCCCAGGGTATATGCAGGGATGTTGCAGTTAAATTCAATACCTTTTAAGACCTTTTTTTAAGACTCTTTCAAGACCTCAACGCCACTTTCGTCACATCAACGATAGGCGTGTAAATCACAAGTTTCATGATGATACAATATTATATAGATTCTTTGGACAACTATACAATGTTTTCCGATATCACAAAGTCTGCCACTATACGATATCGATTCAATTCAGGGGTCTGCAATCGATATGGGAAGATATCATATGCTCATTTAACACCATCAGCACATTAGCTACACAATTTAATACCTCTCACATGGCAATTAAGACTTTTTAAGACTTTTTTAAGGGTCTTAATTTTCCTAAATTGATTGATCAACTTTTAATACTTTTCAAGACCCCGCAGATACCCTGCTTACTCTGTCTTGCGGGTCCTGTTGAAGAAGTAGGCCCACTCTGAGCAGGTCTTTTTGCTGCTGACCCAGAACACAGCCGATATTCCAACCACCAGCGTCATCAGGTACTTCACCAGGAACAGGGACAGGTCAGGACGGTCATACTCTGTCGTCTGAAACTGAGAAACAATGACATGATAGAATCCTTGTGATACTATGATACTACTGACACTCACAGTGTTTTAATCTCTTTCTCTCTCTCTCTCTCTCATCCAGGTTTACCAGGTTATACATTCTTGTCTATTGGCCGCAGGACTGCCATCATTTTGCAGTTTCTGGGCCCTATCATTCGGTGAGGCAATCCACTATAATTCACTGGGAAACGTTTATCACATCGCAAGGAGGGGTTATGGTAAATGAATTGAGAAAACTTGTTACAGATCTATTCAGCTGTCATTGATGTTTTAAAGCCATCATAAATAACATGATATATGACATAGTTGATCAGAAATGCAACAATTTTGCTTCCTCTCTGTGTGCTATATAGAAGGAAGAGACATAACTCACCACAACGTTCAAATTTTGCATTGGGGCTAGAACTCCCCTGTAAGTGATGTTTGTGTAGATGGGCCATTGTATTTAATTGAGGAGTATTCTGCCATATGTGATCTGTATGCAGAATATATATTATGTGGGGGGACATTTATTTTTTGTATCATTGTAAACAGCACAGCAAAGAGGATATTAATCTAATAATGATGTCTGTAGTTCTTTATAGATCTAGCCCCTAGTTCCTCATTGCGCGGCTCGTGAGACGCTGGCGGCTCTCGAAGCTTTAGTTGGCGGCTCGAGAAGCTTTAGTTTGCGGCCGCCTAATATACTGTCAAAACCTGCTCAGACCGTCCCTCACTGCGGTGTAAAAAAACTGCGTGGTTGCCAGGTTGCTGGCCCTCTGATGCACCAAACGGGGGTGGAAACTCATCTGGCAACACCGCATCAACAAAGTGACTGAAGCAAAGCCTTGCAGAGGGAGTTTCATTTCAGCGTCCTGTAAACAGGGGAAACCACCGGCCGCTCCACGCTTCCGTGAGTGAAGCGCTGCTTCTTAGATGCTTTTGTTGTGAACCAAGATGTAACACTTCACTTTTTAATCAGAAAACCATACAAAACGGTATGGCTGATGGCTGATTTGTTTCTCTCCTTAGCCTACTTTTCTAATCCAGAGAGGTCTGCTTCACACAGCACAGCCTATAGAGACAGTCCGCATGCCTGGGAACGCCCACAAAATGTGAAACGGCTGGCGCGCGAGTGGGGTAAAACCGCCCATATATCTCATGGGTTGACTCACCAAAAGACGGTGCTGCGGCTCTAAACTACATGTTTGGGGATTCTAGAGCAGAACACAAAACGTCTGCGCAGATGTGCGTTTACTGCGGTGGTTAAATCCCCGATCGTGTCTGCCTGGGCTGGGCTATCAGCTAAATTCTAACTTTGCTGAATGGATAGAACGGGGGTTTTTACCCCACCCTGACCACGCCCCCAGCCAGGCTGAGCCAGCTAAACCAGCGTCTATGACGAGACGTGGCCTCAACCTATACGAGCAGGGACTGACTGAATGTAGTGTTTGTCTTTGCTAGCACGTTCGCTAGCAGACTGACAGACCAGCGTCAGTTCACACATAGCATTTCCCCTTTCCGCCTTCAAAATAAAAGCGTAAACTAATCTGTACTAAACTAATTCACTCAGAGCCTGCCGTCAGATAGGAAGCAACTCAATAAACTGCAGCAGATTCAAGACTAGAATTTATTCAGCACTTTGTGGCCATATTGATTTTATGTAGTCTATTTCCTTTGACTCTGTATTGAAGCATTTGACTAAAAAAGTGCAACCATTCCAAATTTACTGTTATATCTTATTGTTTGTTATTTATGTATTGATCCATCACATTGTTAGACACTTTCTGATTATTAAAGATAGCGTTAACAGTCAAACAGAATTCAGAAGAATATGTGTGTGTGTGTGTGTGTGTGTGTGTGTGTGTGTGTGTGTGTGTGTGTGTGTGTGTGTGTGTGTGTGTGTGTGTGTGTGTGTGTGTGTGTATATATATATATATGTGTGTGTGTGTGTGTGTGTGTGTGTGTGTGTGTGTGTGTGTGTGTGTGTGTGTGTGTGTGTGTGTGTGTGGAAAACAATAAAACACAAAAAATGGTAGGCAGATGTGCTTGGTTGGGGTGGCTTTTGGTGTTTTGCGGTAAAAGTGGCTCTCCTATTGACTTTGTCCTACCAGTGCGGCTCTCATCGAAAAAAATAGTGAGGATCACTGATCTAGCCTCTTAATTTTGCTCTCAAAGTGCAACAGATTGAAGCATTTTACTTTAAAATGGACAACATTTTCTAACCGGGGGGCATAGCCCCCCCTGGACCCCCCACGCCACGCTAAAATGACCTCGGTATTTCTCAAACCCTGGCTACGGCCATGTGTGTAGCTTGTAATTGTGATTGTGTTACTTTAACGCCTCTGCTCCGCCCAGATAAGAACAGGTCATTTTGAGGACTTGGCACAACGTGTAGACACTGAAGCAACATCTCAATGGATGGTAAAAGGCTGTGATTTTTCCCATTAGGTGGCAAATGGCAGTGACTACAAATTTACATCATTCATTGCCATTTTCATATGCCAAATATTGGGAAAAGGGCAATCTATTGTATTGCCCACTTTAAACTATCTTACTGTGTCATTTCCTATACTATTATCGATGATGGTTTGTTTTCATTGACAGGTGTGCCACTGAAATAAAGTCCTGATAGATGAATAGGTGCAGTGCAGCTGTCCTTCCCTGAAACAAACACACATTCTTACCAAATATTCAAACCCAATGGAATGCCTTCCTGGGTTTCTTTCACACACTGGAGAGACAGTAGCTGTGTATACGTACAGGATGCTTTGCATAGCCTGCACCTGATTGGATGAATACACCACTCGTTAGGCTGCCCTGGGTATCTGTCCCCAGTTACAAACTGGGAAAACATGGCGGCTTTTTCAGATAGGTCATGCAGTTGCTGAATCTTGATCAATTTGAGATCTACGGCGACTAGTTTGAAACGTTTTTTTCACAAGGTTTGGGAGTTTTTCAAGAGGCAGTGAGTCATGTTGGATGCTCTTGAAGATTGGTCAAATTTACTGTATGCAAATGTGACACCATCTCTTGAAACTTGCTGTGCCGCTCTACCAGTATGCATTTTGCATGGCTGCTCACGTCGCTGGAATTGTTCAAAATGAAACCAAATGTACCATTACTCTCCTGCAACTGAAACGCCTTCAGTGAGTGTATAAGCCATATAAGCTACCTTGTGAGAGCAGGGGATGCTGTACTCCTGACAGCGGTCGTTGATCCAGGTACTCTCCCAGGTGGCGCGCTGACTCTGTTCGTAGGTGTAGCAGGCCAACAGAGTGACCAGCGGCACCAGGTACAGGCCGCTGAACACCCCGATGCGGATCATGAACTTCTTGAGCTTCTCCTGGTTGCGCTCGTCGTGCTGGATGACCTGCCGCACGTGGTTGAGAGAAACGATCCCGGCCAGCAGGAGGGAGAGACCCACGATGACGCCCACGCACAGCGGAGCCAGCACAAAGTAGCGCAGGGCGTCCAGGTCATAGAGCCCCACGAAGCAAACCCCGCTGATGCTGTCCCCTTCCACCTTGTTCAGAGCCAGCAGCATGACGGTCAAGGACCCGGGGATCCCCCAGGCTGCGGAGTGGAACCACACCTGCAGACAGAGGACACAAGGAAGGAAGGAAATATTCAACTGTCTGGCCCTGTGATCTTCTCTGTCCTGTTCTTACTGCAGTCAAACAGTCAGTATCTGGCGCTTTTTGAGACCTTTTTGACGAGAATTTATCATTTTTATTGGGTGAAAGAAATATGATATATCTCTTTAGTACTCGATGACTACTAAGATGCAGTAGTCGTGAATGCCCTACTCCACTCCACTCTCCACTAGTCTTTATAATTTTAAGAACCATACCGCTTTCTTTTCAATGGCCTCACAGCTCCACTTGGGTCCAGCGGCCAGGAACCAGGTGATGGTGAGGATGACCCACCAGACGATGCCAGCGGTGGAGAAGAAGTAGAGGAGCATGAAGAGCAGAGTGCAGCCTTTACTCTGAGAGCCCAGCACCACTGTCTCAACACCGGCCGGATGGGATGCCTTGGTACAGGCTGCGTTATTCCCCAGCAGGAACCCGATGAAGTAGATGAGCGAGACGAAGCTGTAGCAGACGGCGTAGAAGATGATGGGACGTTCGGGGTAGCGGAAGCGCTTGACGTCGATAAGGAAGGTGAGGAAGGTGAAGAGCGTGGCGCCCAGGCAGACGATGGAGCACACGCCAATGAAGCTCTTGGCAAACTCGATGTCGTGGGGCTTGAAGTACATGTTGGAGCAAGGAGGAGCGCAGTCCTGGGCACCCAGGAACGACGAGCCCTGGCCCGGCTTGGTCTTCAGCTGTAGCGGGCACCAGAAGCCCAGGTCCCTCTTAGTTGATGGGGAGTTCATGGAGGTGGTTGGAGGGAGCGCTGAACCATCAGGAGAGCTACATGTGTCCAGTCTGTAGGATGACAAAACACAGAACGCATTTATATCCTTTATATGCCAATATGGAGAGTTACACATTTTGAGTATTAAGCCGTGTTACAGTGTTATAATTTTGTCAACTATGCTTTAAAAATTGGCCTAATTTGTCTTAATGTTGTGCATTCATTTGGGCACTTATTTTGTAAGAGTAGTTTTTACTTTCATTCAAATGGTAAATATCTTATTTTGGAGTGAAGGTCTTTACTTTCACAGGTAAATAGTATCCAAGCTGAATGCAGCTAATAGATCTAAGAGCAAAGACAATGCAAACACTTGAAAATCAAGACAAAGAGGTTTGTCTCTATCACTGATTCTCAACCATGTGCCATCAAGGCCCACAAGTATGCAGGTTTTCACTACAACCAAACACACGACAACTGCTGATTTGACTGATTAGCACACCTTCAACTAGAGAGAGTAGGAAGTCATCAGAGAAGTGAGCTGCTGTAGTGATTGGTTGGTACAGTATGAAGACCTGCACGCTGTTGGGCTAAGATGGCACGATTAAGAAGCACTGGTCTAGCTCTCGTGGACTGTTTGTAGTTGTGGGTTCTTCTCGTGGTACCTGTTACACTGCAGCTCAGGCGGCCAGGTGATGCCGAATGTAGCGATATCGTTGGTGCAGTCAGAGAGCACGGCTTCGCACTGCTCTCGACATGGACGGATCACCTTGGTCTCCTCGGTGCATGCTGGGATAAAGGCCTGGCACAGGAAGTGGTGGACGTCTGGAGAGCAGCGCAGCTTTGTCAGGGGCATGAAGGGCTGGGGAGAGAGAGGAGAGTTGAAGAAGCTGAGCATCCTATGTCTGCCTTTTCTTTGACACTGTAGGAATCAAGAAGGTCTGTCTGGGGCTAAGAGAGGAGATTTAAAAAGATTTAATTAGAAAACAAAGACAGACCTTTTGGATTTTTCATTTTAAAAGCTCTCAATCAAATGGAGTGAATGAAGAATTGACGAATGAGGATTTCCTTTGATGTTTTGATATGGTAGTACAATGTTTGTGCCTGTGATAATAGCAATTATTTTGCTTTTAAACTGGCTTTTCTTTTTCGTCATTGATTTTGATTTTTAATTATTATTTATTTATAGTATATTTATTATTTATAGTTTGTGCATGCAATCCTGTAACCATGAGGAAGGTTATTGGACATTTAAGACTTTTTCCAACTGTTTTTCAGAAAATATATATTTTTTGCTCATATGAGTGAGTGGTTGTTTCCCTAATGATGACCACCAGTTGGAGCTCATAGTTTAGACACTTTTTCTTATTTATTATTATTTACCAATTTACTGATCTGCTGACTATATTGTGATGCTGCTGACAGAGTACAAGAAGGTGGCCCAACCAGGGTCTCCTGCCATGGGCAACATCATAAATAGCCCACAGTATTAATCTAAAGCCAAGCACAGATCCCTACAGTAAACTACCAACTGAGAGGTGCTCTACAGCGCCACACAAAGGCTCCCATTCACTAGCTGGGAACCATATTCTTCCATTTCAACAGACTCGTGGAGGACTGGGGGCCGAAAGGGGAGAGGTGTGGGGGGGGGGGGGGGGGGGGGGGGGGCTGGTGTGCATGGGCTCCAGGAAATGACTGCATGGATGTTTGGAAACATACGACAGGGGAAGGCAAAGAGGTGTTGATAGGATAGGCTCCTCCCACAGTATGACTGTGTTTACAGCATGTGTGCCATGAAGGATTCCTGTGGATTTACACTGGCATACATAGTTTACACTGGATAGAGACAATCCAAATCATGCATAATAGTTTGTTATTTCTTTATCCATAGATTCTTGATAATATTAATAACTGTACAGCATGTTCTACAATATGGCCTTATATTATTGCATCTAAGACATTTTATATAGATTCCAACTGTCACCAGAATTTGGTTTCATCCCTTTCCCCCCGTTATCAACATAAAGAGATCCTATCAAGCCAATAGACTAAATGTATTATAAAAAAAAGCATGAAAACCGATGCCATGCATTATAACTATATCAACCCATTAACAGTTATAATGAGAGAGATGAGAGTTTTGAAGTCAGAGTCGAGACTCTTGATTTGAATTGCACCAACCATAAGACCTTCATGTAAAGGCTACAAATGCATGGATGTAAGATGAGAACTGCTGTTACTCTACTGCTAATATTTGTACATGAAACACACACACACATACACCACACACACTCCAACACAGTGCAAATGGTACAAGTCCACTATTCAATGTTTTCTCTCCTTGTTTTCCTAAACTCCAGTCTGGCAGTAGGCCCATGTCTCTCTGGGGCCAGGGGTTTCTGCCTCTGACAGTAAGAGTCCTTGTTTCTCCCCCGTGGAGGTCCTGGACTCCTTCTCAATGAGCTCTTCTTGCTGGACAATCTGACTTGTATATTTGCTTTATGGCAGAGCTACTGTAAAAACACACTCATTTCAGAAACCTTCAACCCAGGATCAGGAGCAGAAGTCAAGTCGGCTCATTCTAACAGGCTAAATCCTCCACAGAGAGTTTCATCCAATTTAGACCTTCAAGGATTAGAAGATTCAAAAACATGGCTAGACATACTAACATCTTTTAAACGTTTGCTCAAACTTTTAACATCAATTAACGTCTGTTACAGTATGGAGGTCATTTACTTTTTCCGTTCTCTTTGTATTCAAACACCTCACAGGTTGTGTCAAAAGCTGGCAAACACCGTTGGAATCTAGGAACGAGGACGGAAAAAGGTTTGCCCTCCTCTGGAGAAATGCTACTGATATGAGCCCAGACCAAAGCACAAGTCTGTTCCATTACAACGTCAGAGCTTTGTAACAGAGAGCTATGTGCAGTATGTAGTGTTGAATGTAGGCCAGTATGTGTAGGCCTGTAGTGTTGAATGTAGGCCAGTATGTGTAGGCCTGTCACCTGGGAGATAAGACGACAGAGGTGTACAGGGGAAATGAGTGAGTGATTAACGGAGAGAGAGGGAAAGAGAATACTCATTGTGGCATGCCGGATCGCCTTTGTGAGAGACTGGGTGTGTCCCCTCCCCTTCCTCCACAAATCAAAGGCCCCCACACAACAAAGTCGACTAAGTTCCCTGTGGCCAAGGTTGCTATGAAATCAGAAGCCTATACCTCTGCCAGATGCAACACAAAAGCCTCCTTCAGCAGATCACTGTTCATTCACAAAAGCCTCCTTCAGCAGATCACTCGCAACACTCTCACACCAGTGTGTAACCCGAACCCGGGCCTGCTGGAATGCCAGGACACAAGATGACAAGACCAGAGAAACCAAGTTCCCTCCTGAAGGGACGGGCAGCTAACCTGACCATGCCAGATGGTTTGTTTTCACATAACCGTCTGGGAACGAGTCGCTCGGGAAACCGTTTCAAAGGTCAGGCGCTTTAAAAAAAAATACCTGGCAGGTGATTGGATGAACCATCCGTCTATCATGTCTAATACGGGCTCGCTCTCGCTGGCGTCACCTCCCGTAGCTGCTTCATAGGACGCTGATTGGTCCAAACCACTGGAGGTTCAGATTCAAACCAATAGATTTGTCGTGTGATCGTGATCTGATGATCTCGCGTAGGGGTGTCACCGTGTACACGGCTAACCGGATACTAAATCATATCCGTTTAGAAAAATCAATAACTGATTACACGTCTTTTTTAGTTTTCCTTTTAAATAAAGTTTTGCCAATGATTTTACTGTTTTGGACTCGCAATCATTCACACGGGAAAAATACGTTTGACCAATGAAATCCTTTGTTTACAGCTGTCATACATCCATGAGCTTGTGTAGCTTGCTGCTAAAATGGGGGAACCCCCGGCTCATCAACTTGGTTTCTCAACATCCAATTTTGTATGACAAACACCACGAGGACCCGCCTACCTCAACAACCAAATGAAGGACAATATATGGCTTCAGATTGCCCAGCAGCTGGGATTCGCTGAAGATGGTAATGTAGCTGTTATGTCACGTAATTTACTTGCTAACGTTGTAGCGAAAACCACTGTTCTAAACGGATGGAGCTAACGTTAGCCACTTCTATCCAAGTGCTGCTGTATCCTAATACTGCTTCCTTCCTTACCATCGAGGGTATGTTTCCTCAGGCAGAGAAGAGGTGCAGTCTCTGTTAAGAACTAGCGTTTGTTCGGCGCAGTCGTTAAAACCACATGAATCCATGATCTACCTGGTACCAATTATGAATCTATCGGTTTGGGAGGTATTTGAATGGCGACAGTGCCCTCTAGCAGTTATATAGTGCAAATGCTGTAAAAAAACAACAACAGTTAAACGGTTACACGCTGACAGAAGGTCCCATGTACACGTTAAAATTGTTTGTAACCGTTGACACACATAATCTGGTGTGAATCCAGCAGACTCTCAAGGTTAACAGGCAGCACAACACCTTGTCTAAGTAAGCCTTTATCAATTTGTAGTAATTGCTCCTCATAAAACTAGGGATTTCAGGAGTAATGGCTAGTTGACGGCGAGTGCAGTGAGTACAGGTTCGAGCCCCCGTGTTGCCCCCGGCTTGGTCAGGTGTCCATACAGGCACAATTGGCCGTGTCTGCGGGTGGGAAGCCAGATTAAGGGTATGAGTCCTGGTCGCTGCACTAGTGCCTCCTCTGGTCGGTCGGGGCACCTGGGAAACTGGGGGAGAATAGCGTGATCTTACCACGCGCCAAGTTCTGCCGATGAAACTCCTCACTGTCAGGTGAAAAGATACATGTGCAACTGCACATGTATCTGAGGAAGCATGTGCTAGTCTACAGCTCTCCCCCGATCGGCAGAGGGGGTGGAGCAAAGACCGAGACAGCAAGGGGAATAGAGAGCCAAAGTAAACGTCATTTCCTGGCTTTCTCCCTGCACCAGCATCAGAAAATATACAACAGTGGTGAACGAGGGTTCACCACTGATACGTTGCTTTTTTGATCCCGCTTGAATTGTGCCACGGGGTACACACGTTAAATTTAGTCAATTTTAAAAGATAACTATGCATGTCAAGAAAGTCACAGTTTGTCCTGAAACTGAAACGTAAGGTTTAGTTTTGTGAATCAGCTACATCTCGTGTCGCACATTATACGTCACACCATCAACAACAATGGACTGGCAGGAGAGCCTTTCAGATTTAGAACTTATAGTGCCACAGTTTTACCACAAACTGCGACTTTCTCGACTTGCAGAGTTATCTTTTATATTGACAAACATGACGTGTGTTACTCCCGTGGCACAATTCAAAAAACAGGATAAAAAAGGTAGCGTATCGCTCCGTTCACCACCATTCATATTTTTCACACGCTGGTACAGGGAGAAAAGCAGGAAGTGACGTTCACTGTGGCTCTCTATTGGCAAAGTACAATTGGGGAGGAAAAAAACCGAGATCAGAAAAAAATTCAAAAAGGTTTAGAGCTGCACTCAACGGGAAGTGACAAATCCAAAACTGAGGTACGAATAAAATACAAATTCCCTCTTAAACAGCAGCAACCGAGCCCTCCGTCCAGGACCCATCATGTTTAGATCTTTTGTCTTCTCCCTTGGGTATTACAGACCAGACAGGCTGGTAAAAACACGCATACTGTGAAGTTCACAGACATCAAGTTAGGTGATTTCTGGGTGCTGGTTCAAATAGTTTTCAAACAGTTCACCTCTCACTGCCTTTATGAGCCACGACTTTCCTACTTACTGCAGCGTTAGCTCAGCTGGAATTGTTTCAATTACTTTAAGAGTTTTTCTTTTGTCTAATAGGCTAAACGGGTGTTGTCTAGACTTTTGGGATAATGCAAGTGGTTCAAATGTCCCCTCATCTACTATTCAATGTAGGAAAAAACTGGGATACATCAGGCTTTTAAATGAATGATTTACAAAAAGTGTGATTAAATAATTTAATTAATAAATAAAATGCACAAACAAGATCAATTTTTACCTTAGATTTTACAGACCGTTATGGACAGAGGAACCTCCACCATGTTGCCGATGGATGACACTGAGTGGTCGTCATCCACGGCCAATATCAGGTTAATATATCGCCAAATCGTTCTAACTCTATAGCAGTTGTAAGTAATGTATAATATAGTAGATGATGACACGAGGACTCACCTCCATCTTACTGGCTGCAATCTCCTGATCATAGTGCTCCATCATGTTGGGGAAGAAGGTCATGTTGTAGGGCATCCCTAGGCATCGGTGCACTTTGATGGGCTCACAGGTAAACAGGCTGTGCGCCCTGCAGCTTCCTACCCCTACCAGTGCCAGGCACACCCACAGCGGTCCAGCCATCCACATTGTGGTGGCTGGTTGATTGTGAGGGCGTGGATTTTTTTTTTTGTATCTTTGTATCTTTTTTTGTATGTATCTGTCTTTTTGGCTCAGCGTGAGGATATCTTGGCCTAAACACTGGATTCCCCTGGCTCACGCTTTCATCCACATTCCACGTCGCCTGGGGTCATCTCAGTGGAGACGGTGGGGCTGGCGGCAGGTAAAACATCCCCATCATCCTGCCCTCCTCTGCCAGGTCAGCATGTGCCTCTGGATCTCAGGCTCAGCTAGGAGACCCACAGCCCTGAGAATAAAGCAATTTCACTGAGTTGGGTGGGTTTACGCTTCTATCTACACAAGGTGTTGTTGCGTTGGCTTCCAGGCATGATGCTATTCCTACATTATCTATGATTAAGACTTCTACACTGGTTTTATATCTGGGCTTTTCATTATAAGGCAAGGAACCACATTAATATTTGCATTAGACCACAGCCCCTTCATTTGATAAGATTTTGTCCTCAGGAAGGAACCTAATCTAAGATGATTATTGTACTTTTTTGATTGATTGATTTTCATTATGGATATAGAAGGCAACAAAATCCAAGGGATGACATGTAAAAGTGTGAACACTTATTTCCAACATGGTCCCTTGTCTTATAAAAACAGCAACACATAACATCATATAAACAATATAGAAGAGTCAAGGATAAAAAGAACAATCGATACAAACCAACACAAGTTCATAAACCATTTCATCCAAAGGCTCAACACATTACTCTACCTTGCTCAGCAATCATTTTTTCAGAAGGTTTTTAAAACCATTCAGAGAATTCGCAGACTTAATTTCATTGGGGATCTTGTTCCACCCCCCCCCTTCCCTCTCTCTCTATAGAGGAATGTACTTCTCCCAACTTTTGCTTTTTAAGTTGAGCAGTTTCAAGTTTGCTACACTAGCCCTCGTGTTCAGGCTATGAGTGTCCCGAACAAACTGAAAGTACTTAGTAAAGTAATTTGGACAAAGGAGGTTATGCAATATTTTATAGACCATGATACGTTTTAACTGTCGAACTCTACCTATTTAGTATAGAATTGCACTGAATGTTAGTGTTGTACTGAGGGGATAACAGTGCGGAGAGTGAAGCCGTCTCATCAGAACAGTCTTTCATACATTCTGTGCTAACGTCTAGAGGTGAAAATAAACTATTGCTCATTCTGCTGGGGGTCAGACCACACTTTGGGAACCACTGTATAAGATGTATCACTATCACTCACAAAGAATGAAAGGATCAAAAATCCAGTCAATCCCCTTGCAGAGAGTTAAGTGCAGGCAGGGTGGGGAGTACTGAAGAGTCAGCCTGATTCACTAGTCTCAGCTTGTTGCACATTAAACTTCACATTAAAGTGTCAGTTTCTCACACACTTGCACAGGCAACTATCTTAACATGCACAGCTGAAGGTGAAACACTGATGTAGTGGACAGTGAACCAACTTAAACTCAGTAATCCTTATATTTGCAGAAAAGTTTTTTTTATGGCGACGACTATGAATCTTTATGAGATACATTAATTTCACAGTATGTATTATGCCAAGCAGTACTGAACTGAGTTACATGAGGTTAGGGACTTTTTAAGATAAAAATAAATTACAGGCCAATTAATTTTTGTTTAGACTGTATGTGGTTGTTACTAGGAAGGTACAGCAACCATTCCATTGAAAAAGGGGGGGGGGGATTTAGTATCAACAAGGCAAGGGTACAGGGCAAGGTTATATTGGGAGATGCAAAAAGACAGTGTATTTTACAATGGTTAACGAGGAAATAAACGTTCACAATTAAAATATTGTATGACAAAAAACATCACCAATCGGCCTGTATAACTATGTAACAAGCTGAATACAGGACAGTAAAGTGGCCGTTAGGAGTTCATGGTAGCACAGCCCGTTTTTACGAAAAGCCTATTATTTAAACATTGTAAATATGCTTTAAATGTATGCTATCTGGGAGTTTTCCAGACTACAACGGGGGCTGGGCGACTGCTTCCCCCCACATATCAGACGCTAACTGCGGAGAGAGAGCACACTAAACATCCCTGCCTCGGTCGGTGGTTTGGGACGGGCCCAGATCGGCTGCGATACAACAAAGTTTGAAAACGATATCATAAAATGAGACACAAACACTTACCCTCGACTTCCCAAGAGTTCATAATAACAGGTTACTACATGGATACTCTTCGGAGCAATCCTTTGGGAGATTTGGTAACGTGTTTCCTGCGATAAACTCGCGCAGAGTCTCCCTGTCCCCGCTGTCTTTTCTTGTCTGGCGACTTTGGACTATGCTGCCTTCCCGTGCTCTCGGAAATATCCAATTGACATAAAAACACATAGACATTCCACGATACGAAAATAGATCAATTTTGGAAAGAAAAAAAACAAGATAAAGATCAAGATTTGTTGTTGTTATTATTATAGTAGTACTAGTAGTAGTAGTAGTAGTAGTAGTAGTAGTAGTACTAGTAGTACTAGTACTAGTAGCCTACTACTACTAGTATTACTATGTAACAGTCACTTTGGTTGCAATTACATGTTGGTCCACTGTGTGGCACTCCTTGTTATTGTATTGTCTTTACGACAACAACTTACTTTACGTCTCACTTCTTCTCCAGTCTGCCTCCATGCAAGACGCAAGTCAGACTATTCTCTGTGACAACTTGGTGTGTGTGAATTAGCGTTCTATGTCTAGCTTCTACATGTGTGTAGAGAATTAGTGCCGTAGAGACGGCTTTATATGGTCGACAAGTCAATGAATAAACAGTCTGTGCGCAAATCCCACAACTGCCATGGTTTGAGTCTGTCATGTTAGCTGGCTATCCAGGAGGCTAACAAGCTACACAACACCCCCAAACTCGATGCACACGACTGGCGACAAAGACTAAGCCAAATAGACAAATTCATAGCCAGACACTTAATCCAGGTGAGATTTGAACCCTCAGCCCCAAGATTGTTTCTTTGTAAGTCTGGTTCTACCATGTGAGCTAACCAGCCTGTTGCTTGTTAGAGCCATACTCTCGAATGTAGAGCTGGAGACCAAGTATTATAGTTTTGAAGGTATATTCCACCTAGCCAGGCTATATTCCACCCAAATACTACTTTCTGTCCAAGTACTTACAAGTAGCCTACTTAGACATAAGTAGTATTTGGCTGAAACATACCTAAGTACTTGGACATGAAGTAGTATTTGGATGGAATATACCTTTAAAACTATAAGTATTTGGAGAGAAGGTAGGTAGTATTTGGGTGGAATATATCTTAAAAACTAAAGTACTTGAACAGAAAGTAGTATGTGTATTGTGGATAGAATATAATACTGTTATATTAATACTGTAGCGAATCAGGTATTCCTCCAAGGAACCAGGAGACTTATTGTTGGTACAGGCTTTTATTCTTGGCTTATTCTCATAGCTCCTAGCGGTAGCTTCGCTGCTAGCTCTACACACGTCCAGCCAGCTCTCTCACATATCCAGACTGACTCCTGCCACGAGACAGGAAGTGGCACTTACACACCGTTCCCCCCAGGAACAATCCCCACACATCAGTTCCTATCTAAACACAGCATCACCACATTACATGTCAAACCCTGGATCGCTACATACTCCCCGCCCAACAATAAGCCAGCTCCCACGCTGGCACCCACAACCCACACATATCCCCCTGTACCAAAACACACCAACACTAACATTTTTCCCGTCAACCCCCACAGACATTCTATTCCCCACAATTAGTCCCTTTTTCCCAGCACCCCCGTCATAATGTCTAGTTTTCATTAGGCACTCCATAATGTCTAGTTTTTATTAGGCACTCCATAATGTCTAGTTTTCATTAGGCACTCCATAATGTCTAGTTTACATTAGGCACTCCATAATGTCTAGTTTTCATTATTTCCCTTCTTTTTCACACATTTCAATTCAACACAAACCCCAACATCTTTTTACCCACATCTTAATTCAACAATAACCCCCACATTTACATTATTCCTTTTTGGCCCCGGTGCTGGTAATGCACCAGGGGCCTTACATTCCCGCATGTCGCCAAGACATTATGCACCGTTTTAGGCGACTAAATGGCGGCCGGCCACTAGAGGGCGC
The DNA here is from genome assembly GCF_964638095.1 of Poromitra crassiceps. Lineage (NCBI taxonomy): Eukaryota > Metazoa > Chordata > Actinopteri > Beryciformes > Melamphaidae > Poromitra > Poromitra crassiceps. The sequence goes on from NC_139623.1 coordinate 100,958,002, forward strand.
CGCTGCCCCACTAAGATTTGACGTCATACCTTCCTCACGGTATCAGCTGTTTCCCCAAAACAACGTGCCCAGGTCGCTTTGCAGAATGCAGCTTACGCGGCCCCTCCCCCTTGCTGCATGCCAGACGCACAGTAGAGAGGAGCTGTGAGGAGCTGTCCCTGTGTGTTTACAATCATGTGTGTGATAAAGCAGGAGAACGCAAGGACCCCCCTGAACTTTCCCCCATCTAAAAACGTCGGCTGTATGGGAATATTTCGGCGTTTGTAAAAATACAGATGGCCATAGCCTCAACGCAAGACTCATCCGAATGACTGATGAGTCTCGCGTTGAGCCTAGGATGGCCAGGGCTTAGATCTGCGTGAGCACGACCCGTCGTAATTTGTCAAATTCAAGGTACATTAAAACGTTGTCTTGCTTCAACATACATCGCATCGCATAAACCATTTCCACCCGCAGGTTTGAGGAGTAGCTAACATAAACGTCAGATAAATACTCTCTATAGGCTAACGTTACCTACTGAGGCAGCTAACATGGCTAATTAGCTAGCTAACGCGGTCCATCGATATACAGTCTGGTAGACACATAAAGCAGTGTGTTCCTTCTGTTTTACACAATGTTCGCCAGCCTGCCTAGTCTCTTCTCTGTATATCCTTACAACAGCTAAGAGAGGAGCTTGTGAAGATTGAACGAACATCCCCACAGTCAAAGCACCTCCCTGAGATATCCATATAAAAACGTTTATTGCTTTAATACCAAAAATAAAACCTCCAGTGTCTGTAAGCTAATGCTAACGCGTTAGCGATTAGCTATTGGCTGGTTGTTGTGTACACTTGTGTAGGCCCCATGTTATGGTTAGACCCGGGAGTTAACATTATAAAACACATTTCCTGGCATATGCAGGTAGTTGGAAAACCTGGTAAGTTCTGAAAATATGTGTCTATTATTGTGTTATTCCAGCTATCGTTATCGGTTGTTAGGTTAGAGTAATATGAAGCCGACAAAAACCGGCAAAACAGACAAGCGGTTAATGCTAGTCTGCTTCCATTAAAACCATTGTGTATTAAAATAAACGATAACGTAGCTGGAGTAACTAATAAAACACATTATTTTCTGAACTTACTTAAGTCCCCAACCAACTTCCCGCAGCTTTCTCAAAACAATGTCCTTTTTATTGCGGTCCATCAATACAGTCTGGTAGACAGATCAAGCAGTGTCTTCCCTTTGTTTTACCAAGCAGTGTCTTCTCTATCTAAAACAGATCTATAAGGTGAAGAGCCTGTAGCATGTAGATGACGGCTTGAGACTGGCTGCCACAGCTGTCAATCATCCCTTTTTATATGTCAAATAAGTACTTCAAAACAAACTGATCAGAAAAATGACCACTTGCACAGGCATTAGCATGACAATAACTATCTAAAATGATACAACCCACCTTTGGAAAAAATGCGTGACGATACCATGCACCGGGGCTATGCCAGGTTTCGACCTGGCCTTGTTCCTTCTACCTTTCCTTTAAACCGCCACCATTTCCATCCCCCCTTTCAAAGCTTCTGTCCCACCTGAAGCACTCTAGTCCCTCTCAACCCCCAGTGGGGTCAGTCCTTCCCAGAGTGACTCTCCTCGGCCCCCCCTCTGTGCTCTACAGTTATCACACGAACTGCAGTAGCTCCGCACATCCTCCTTGTGTTTGCCCCAGTAGAATCCCAGACGAACCCGGCGGAGCGTCTCCTCAACCCCCGATGACCGGGTCCGAGGCCCCTGTGTGCCCACCGTAGCGCCAACTCCCTTAGGCAGCCGGGTACCACCCACCATCTTTTCTTGCGCTCCTTTCTCTCCAAACGCCCATTTTTACACAGACGCAGGTCCAAAAACATATTCCACAGTCCCTTCGTGGCACTGGAACATGTGTGAATCTCCTCCACAGGGGGCCGGCGTCCGGCCGCTACCCATGCGTACACCGGACCGATATCCGCGTCCTCCGCCTGCCTGCGTCTCCACTCACCCACGTCGACATCCCAGATGGCCATGTCGTCATCTGTCAGGTCCACTTCTGCACAGTCCTCCTCGTCTTCCTCCACCTCTTGCACTCGGTCGTCCTCCCGTCCCCCTCCCCCAGGGGGCGGCGTGCTCAGGGCAGCAGGGCGAACACCACCGGCATCCATCTCCACCTCGGCTTTCTGCACAGCAACCGTGGGGGGTGTGTAGCGGCTAGGTTGGGCCGGCTCCTCCGGCGGTAACCCCTCTCGCTCACCCGGAGACACGAGCGTCGCTCTCCCGACTGTAACAGCGCTGCAGATGATGTCTCTCACTTCCCTCTGGCTGTTCAGCACAATCCCCGCTCTCCTGATTGTCTCGTCGCTGATGATGATGTCTCCCTCTACCGGCTGGTATGCAGAGCAGCTAGCCTGGGCCGGCTCAAACGTCACTCTCCTGCCCTGAATAACCGGCTCTGCACTGCTCTGCTGCTCCGCTGCCTGTTGCTCAGGCTGCTCCCCCGGCTGTGTGTCTCCTCCATTCCCCAAAGTCTCAGTGCACTCTCTGGCTAAGTGCTCAGGTGAACGGCACGTCCAACAGAGTCTCACCTGCCCGGCGCCTGAACGTCTCTCTTCTCCCGCTGTCCTCCGGTCCCCGACAGCCCTTCGACACTCTCTGGCTAGGTGTCCAAATGCACCGCATGCCCAGCAGGCTCCCTGCCGTCCCCAGTACCGTTGCTCCGCGTACCTGGTCTGTCCCCCGGGACCGCTGCGACACCACCTCGCTAGGTGACCAGGTCCCCCGCATGTCCAACACAGTCTCTGTTGCGGCTCCTCCGGCCGTTCTCCACACTGCGCTACCTCTGTGCTCAGCAAGTCCACACGTCTGCATGACTTCTCATAGCATCCGCATCAGCTCCACTGCCCAGGCAGGAGTCGCTTCCAACAGCCGTCTGACTTCTTTCAACAAATGGGCTTCCATGCCCGCCAGCACCGAGCTGATCCCCGTCGTCAGCTCCTCTTTCCTCCCGTTCAGCGACGGCCATTCTCCGTCGCGCACCATCGCACGTGGTGCTCTTAGCAGTTAGCAGTTAGCACCCCTGGTAGCTAACCTACTACCGCTAGGTCGCTCGAGCCCAAAAGCCGTCTCACACACAGTCTCTTTTGCCGTTCCTTCTCATCCTCTCCCCTCTCGGCCAACGCAGAGGCGATACCGCTTTACTTCTTGACACCAATGTAGCGAATCAGGTATTCGTCCAAGGAACCAGGAGACTTATCGTTGGTACAGGCTTTTATTCTTGGCTTATTCTCATAGCTCCTAGCGGTAGCTTCGCTGCTAGCTGTACACACGTCCAGCCAGCTCTCTCACATATCCAGACTGACTCCTGCCACGAGACAGGAAGTGGCACTTACACACCGTTCCCCCCAGGAACAACCCCCACACATCAGTTCCTATCTAAACACCGCATCACCACATTACATGTCAAACCCTGGATCGCTACAATACTTAGTCTCTGACTCTACAGACTCCTAGTATGGCTCTACCAAAAAACAGGCTGGTTAGCTCAGATGGTAGAGAACCAGACTTACAATTTAACAAACTTGGGGTTCAGGGTTTGAATCTCACCTGGAGGGAGTGTTTATTTGATAAGGATATCTTTCACTTTATATTAGGGTGCAAAAAGAGTAACAAATGGACAGGTAATGATTCAGTACTCATAAACTACAGAGTATCATGCACCACTTTACAATAGGGTACACAAAAAGACTAACTAATAGACAGATAATAATTAAGTAATGATTCAGTATTCATAAACTACTGAGTATGATGCACCACTTTACAATAGGGTACACAAAAAAAGTAACTAATGGACAGGTAATAATTAAGTAATGAGTAACTAACAATTAACTACTCACAAACTGACCATTGACTAACCATTAACTAATGAGTAATTAATCTACTAAGGAACTAACAACTAATCATGAACTAATGATTAACTACTATACTCACAATGTGACCTTAACTAATGATTAACTAATGATTAATATATTCACGCACTGACATTTATTAATCATTAACGAACGATTAACTACTCTACTCATGGAACTGACCGACTAATCAGTAACTAATGATTAACTACTATATTCACGAGCTGACATTTAGTAATCATTAAGTATTGATTAACTACTCTACTCAGGAACTTAGATACTAATCATTAACTAATGACTACCTACTCATTAACTATGATTAACTAGTGATTGACTAATGACAAATTATTCCTTAGCTACTCATTAACTAACTATTAGTTAATGATTAGTTTACTAGTAACTAGGCTACTACAGTATTTGTGTACGTTATTGTAAAGTGTTACCAAACTTTCATTTGATGAGCAAAATATGGAACACCACGTATGGATTAACAAACAAACGGGTGTATCAATGTCAAGTGTAAGCATATCTCTCCTGCGGTCCCAGCACTGACCAGGCGTTCTGAGACCAGTGCATAGTGTTTATTGTTTATTGTGGATCCCCATTAGTCTGCACCAAGGTGAGACTACTCTTCCTGGGGTCGATGTGGAGCCGATGTGGAGCTGGCGTCATCGATGTGACGTCGACATGGAGCCCGTCAGTCACAAAGTAGATGCCCAGCAGGCCGGTGTCACTGTAGGAGGAGTGGAAGGCCTGGAAGCTGTGGCACATCTTGTCCTCCACTGCCAGACGGGCCAGACGTCAGACTCACTGTCCCTCCACTGATTAGCTCCCTCACAGCTGTCCTCCATGTTTGTAATCACAATCTGCCCGCTTGGTCCTCCCTCCTCCCACCAGCGCAGAATAGTGACGAAGGTCACTCTGGAATGACGTAAAAGTCACATCAGATTCAAATCTGATGTTTTTCCACATTTGAAAGTAGCCCGGGTCGTCTTTAAAAAAGTCACTTTCAATGTGACTTGTACTGTTCACACAGTCATGAAAAAGACTGACCTGAGTCACTTAGGGGGGAAAAGATTAGATTCAAGCACTAAGGATGGCTGTGTAGGACGACGTAATGTACAATAATAATAGTTATGATTAAGTTTTAAAAATGTGAATGTTACGACTGACACATTTCAATTTAAACTGTTGTTTTTTCTCAATTTCTCGCCTATGTGCGTGCTCTGTAGCTACTTAGGGGGCATGCTCTGTACTTATGGGGGTGTGCTCTGTACTGGCCCCAGCCGGAGCTGGATCCTTCTCCTTTGGATAGAGGGATTTGCCTATGGGCGTGCTCTCTACTTAGGGGGCGTTCTCTGTAGGGGCGTGCTCTGTATAAATACAATAAAAAAGGCCACAGAATCCCTATAGTAATCAGTGTTGGGGATAACTCATTACAAAAGTAACATATTACATGTAATATATTACTTTTAGCAGTAACTATAACTGATTACTTATAGGATTTCAGTAGCCTAATATTATACCAGTTACTTTGTCAAGTAACTCACAAATTGAGTTTTTTTTTAAAATCAAAGCACATTTAAAAAATATACAATTATTTCCTAATCAAACTGTGTTTTTATGCAAATAGCCACTATAGATGACAATAACAAAGGAAAATAATAACATTTCGAATTTTGGATTGTTTACACTGCGACTTGAAGGCAGTTGAAATTATTTTTTGGGATGGTTCCGGGGCAGTGATGTCATTCTGCTGCTGCTGTTGTTTTGGTAAAAGTAGGCCTAATGCAAAAGTAGTCTAAGAATAAGTAACAAGTTACTCTACACAGACAGTAATATTGTAAAGTAACGTATTACTTTCAAAAGAAAGTAACTAGTAATATGTAGCCTAGTATATTACATTTTGAAAGTAACTTGCCCAACACTGATAGTAATACTATAATAGATAGGCTAGATAGATGGATAGATAGATAGATAGATAGATAGATAGATAGATAGATAGATAGATAGATAGATAGATAGATAGATAGATAGATAACAGAAAGCATGATAAGGACACACTTTATGTTCATAGAGGGATATGAATAATGATTTTCAGCATTGAGAAAGTGCCAGTGTTAGCACACACACACACACACACACACACACACACACACACACACACACACACACACACACACACACACACACACACACACACACACACACACACACAGCAACACGCAACACACACACACACACACACACACACACACACACACACACACACACGCGCGCGCGCGCGCACACACACACACACACACACACACACACACACACACACACACACACACACACACACACACACACACACACACACACACACACACACACACACACACACACACACACGCCTCCTCCCCCTTGCATCATCATCACTACTACCACCACCGCCGCCGCCACCACACCCACCCAATTTGCCATTCCTCAATTATCCACCTAGGGGCGCTGTGTCCCCTATGTGCCTACATGTTCAAATTCATGTGACCGCTGTGGAGAGGCTGTGGGAGGCGGGGTTAACAATGTAACAATTTAGGTGCTACTGTGTAGTGTAGTGCCCATGATAACGGAGTGCATCTGCTCGGCGTTGCACTCTCTCCATCCGCCGCAGAGATCAATAGCTCGGACATCAAATGAGATTTCTGACGGAGGCGCCGCCGAGGGCGACGGGACTGGCTCACAACACGTTCATATGAGGTACGTAAGCCTGGCACATTAAGAGGGGCGTAAATAAAATCCTGCAATAGTAGCAATAAGGTGCTTTACATGTAATTTGGTCTGGACTTGCTGCCTTTTAGGGGGTGGGGCGGGTGGCCCTGCGTTGCATGCAACAGGATTTATGGTTTGATACGGCGGACGTTATATTCTTTGCAGGCTGCGTCCTCGTTTCAGGACGGAGGCGCTGGCTAGTTGCTAGGAGACCTTTTGACAGCTGGGAGAGAGAAAAAAAAAAAGTGGCTGTGAATGCATGAATGGTGTCTTCTTTAGTGACAACCCCTGCGCGCTATCCGTGCGTAAATCCTAATGGCCTCTTGTTCGTAAAGGACAACAGTTGTTTTCAGTCAGGCGATTGCAGTGCGGTGCAGAGGGAAATTGTCTGTTTTTTGTGATTCCTCAGAACCTAAATATAGTTATCCAGCTCTGAGCTTCCTCATATATCATCAAGATAGCCTACTTTAGCCTATGTGCGGAGGAGAGTCAAATCAGGAGAAAAAAAGCATGGGCAATGTCAGTGTCTAATATCATTTGCCATGGACACATCTAAAACCTGCTTACATCAACAGTTCTGGGGAGAAAGTGCATGGAGCAATGACTGATATGACTATTTGGTTAGTGTGATAAATCACCATATTATCTTATAGGGAATATTGGTCCTAAAAGCTTACGTGAGTTTTTAGATATGGTTTCCAAATCTTGCTTGATCTTTGCTCTCCATTATAATGCCTAAAACTACAACATGACGTTTTGCCTCACTTGAGTTATGGCAAGTGGCCATAACTGTGTTGGGCTGGCTGGAGTTGGCCGGTCCAGGCAGGAGTCATCGAGGATGAGGAGGAGCTCCCTCTCTCCCTCATCAGTCAGTAGCTTGCCTCTGAGCATCTGAAGGTCACTCCTGAATAGATTGATCTCCCTGAGGAGAGGACTGTGCGCTCAGAGTAGACGCTAGTGCACGCAGTAGGCTACTGCCTACACTTTAGCCCAGCAGTATAATACACAAGCTCACTCTGTTTAAAACAAGCGCAAGAGAAGACCCGTGGCGTCTTACTGTAGTGAAGTAAGGTTTTAATCTGTATTCGGAGCAGCTTGGGTTTCAGAGCGGGATCAGGCCTGGCCTCTCTGTTTCAGTCTTGTGCTGTTTGGGTATTACTTTACAGCAGACTGAGAGGTATCAGATTCAGGTGTGTAGCACATTATGGCAAGGTTGTAGCTACATCAGAAGGCTTGGTGTAGACTTGGTGTAATTTGGATTCACAGCTTGTTTTGAAAAGTGCTGAACTTGTTTATATTGCCTTCTCTGAAGTGGCTGCCTGTGTAGAGTTGAAAAGGCCTTAAAAAGAAGCAAACCTGGAGCATCAAAGTCGACACTTGCCAAAGGTGTGACAAGGGGAAAGAGTAACCCTTAAGCTCGGCGCGCGGTTGGTTGCATCACTTCACACATGGCACGGCAGATTGTGGCCAGTGGCGCTGGAAGGAGATTTTAAGTAGGGTGGCATTAGGAGGAAGGGACTCTCGGTGGCACAGAAGAAAAATTAGCCTTTTTTTTTGCATGTTTGGATCTTTTTTAGCCATATTTAGAGGATAATCTCAATTTAAACACACCAGTGTTATTGTCTATTGATTGCATTCTCTCTCTCTCTCTCTCTCTCTCTCTCTCTCTCTCTCTCTCTCTCTCTCTCTCTCTCTCTCTCTCGCATACACACACACACACACCACCAAAATTAGGATGTGGTGACCACAGCCTAATTGATCCAAATATCAACCATGTGAAATAGCTTGGTCAGCCACTAACAAATCAACACAAGGTAGCAGCTTACATATCAATAAGGATAGAACAAGAAATAGCCATCAAGAAAAGCACAGCAGCTCACAGTAATGAATGAATGAACAACTGCCCCTAGTCAGACACACACAGAGACTGCTGCGCATTTTCCAACGTGACATAGGCTACAGGGATACTCAACTTGCTTTGCCCGGGGGCCACTTTCGTGAAATGATTAATGAACAAACAATATACATTTTTCTGTAGCGGATTGTAGGTTTTTGGGGTGTCAGCCGGAGTTTAGTCTGACAATGTTGTGCACACCGGATAGTTAGTTAGGTTAAGTTAGTACATACATAAGTGTCTGGGTAGCGAGCAGACGACAGTATTTGACAATTTAGCAGCTAAATTATAGATTATTGAAAGATATTCCATATTCCAGACTGAAATGCTATAACAGAAGTGGAGTATTGGCCAGAATGACATGAACATTTGGACACTTATTCAGCGGGTATCTTGCATGTTGCGTTCAGGTGCACTGTATTTTTATTTTTATTTTTTTTTCAATTCCATCGCGGGCCACACAGGGAATGCCCGCGGGCCGCAGGCCGCAAGTTGAGTATCACTGGGCTACCCTGCTCTAGATGTAAATCACTGACCAGACTCAACAGTTAAAGCTACAGTACTTACTCACCCATTAAAAGTCCATGCTAGAGCCTTGCACTGCTCCTAATGAACTCCATTTGAACGTCAACATTGTACATTAGCATTTGAGCTAAACGAGCTATCAAAAGCCAACCAAAACCTAATCCAATGTCGTCATTTTAGCAGTAGGCTCATCCTGTCCTCTTTTTCCCTCCCTCTTTGAGCACCGCAATCTGGGCTTGCTAAACCCTTATGTCTGCTATTAACTTATCTGTTTACTTTTGCTACTAAAACCAACATCAGGACATCCACGCAAGTTCTGACAGAGAGCAATGCCATTGGACCGCATTGGACAAACACATTTGCATATGTCCCAGCATGCCTTGTTCCTTCCTAACTTTTGACATGAAAGTAACCAAATTAAATACGTGGTGGGTGGAAATAAGCCTATTCTTAGTTAACCATGCACTTTTGGAACATTCAGTAAAGACAAATAAAAAAATAGACTATGACTCAACACCCTAAGTGATACACACATGGTAGGAGAGTGGTATATATACCCATCACATCAATCGCTACTTCTGTGTAGAATGGTTAGTTTGCTTGCTCTGCTCTCCCCTAGGAGCGCAGCGCTGTAGTTTATTCAATAAACAGAGATTCTCCTCTCTTTTTTTCCACACTCTCTCATATTTGGAGGGACAAATTGTCCCTATGTCCCCCCACCTCCGGTGCCTATGATTGTGGCACCCAGGCTGGGACTGGACTACTGAAAGTGACACACTGTTCTGTCCTATCAGGCTGATGCATGTGCCCAGTGAGGAGACTACAGTCCCCAGGAGCCATACAGCACCAGCCCTCCAACTCCACCTCTTCATCTCTTCTCTGTGGACATGCCTTCTGAACCTAGCCTCAGGTAGGTTGCCCCGGTCACTCCATGCATACTGTACATACAGGCTCAAGACTCATGGTGCAAAAAGACAGTTTGGATATACGCACATCAAACAACAACAATCTATATAAAGGCATGGGAGCACTTTTATGATCTATTTTGACCTGATGAAGATCTATGCAGGATCAAAACATAATATCATCATAATAATGGTGTATGAATGGAGACTAATGTGCAGCCTCTACTCTCTTTACCTACAAAAACAGGCACTTTCCCATCCATTTCATATTGTTGGTGTGTAATTAGTGGCACACACTCTCATTCTCTCTCTCTCCCTCTCCCCCTCTCCCCCTCCATCACACACTCTTTCTCTGGATTGTTAAATTCTCATTCTCATTTCCCCTCAGTCTGATCCAGCTGGGTCATTTGGTCCCTCTTCTTCCAAGGCTCTTCCACGGCAGAGTCCAACCACCAAACAAACACACTTACTCGTCATTCACCCTACTCCCCCCCCCCCCCCCCCCCCCACACACACACACACACACACACACACACACACACACACACACACACACACACACACACACACACACACACACACACACACACACACACACACACACACACACACACACACACGTGTGGACAATGTTTCCTCTGTCTTACACTCCATCACCATGAAGGTGACAGAGCAGGCCTCTGGCAGACAACAGCATTTTTAGAGTGACAGCCACTGAGGACTGTAAGTGGACAGAGACAGATTTGGACAGACAGGGTGGCGTGATGCTGATGGATTGGTACAAGCGGGAAGGGACAGAGGATGGGTTGGAAAATTGTATTTCCTGCTACACCAGCCAGCAGCATATAGTCAGTCAGTCAGTCAGTGAGTCAGTCAGTCAGTCAGTCAGTCAGTCAGTCAGTCAGCCAGTCAGCCAGTCAATCTGTCACAGAATTTGCCAGACTCACACTGCAGTTGGTGTTTGTCTAATCTATCATACACAGGGTCCGATTGACTGGAAAACTGTGGACAGAGGACAGACACATTGTGGACAGAAAGTGTTCTCACCATCTTATTCACGTCATGTAACAGTGGAGACATAATGGAGAGGGCAGGCAGAGGCTATTCAGTCTATTAATTAATTAGTAAACTGTCACTTCTCTGCGTTGCATTTCACTTTCTTCCCTGTTGTGTTTAGTTTTTATTTAAAAAAATCTTTAGCATTGGAGATTTTTTTAAAGATGAAAAGTCCATTGTAAAATAGTGTTAATAATAAGAGTAGCACTAGTAATAGTAATAGCAGTTGTAGGAGTAATAATAATAGTAGTAGTAGTAGTGATAATACTAATACCTGTACCAGTGATAGTAGTACAGTAGTAGTAGTAGTACTGGTAGTAGTAGTACGTAATGATAATAAGAATACTAGCAGTTTTTTGTTATGATTATTGTGATTATCCCATCCAGAAGTCCTACTCCAGCCTAAGCACATCTCTCCCTGTGTGTGCACTGCAGCGGTAGGGAGATGCTGACAGGACAGAGGCTCTGCCAGTCAAGGTCCCACCAGGACTCGGTCCTCTCCGCCCTCAACCAGCAGAGGAAGGACGGCCTGCTGTGTGATGTCACTCTGGTTGCCGGTGAACAGAAGTTCCATGCTCACAAAGCCGTCTTGGCAGCGTGCAGTGATTACTTCCGGGTGAGTCCTGGACCTGGAGCGTGCTCGACCAACCTGTTTGTATAAAAACGTTTTGCAAATGAACATTTTGTATGCTTTGGATTAGTCCATAAGAGACTTTGTTTGATGTTAACTATAGCGTTAGACTGGTATATGGGTTTGTGGGTAGATCAGTCTGATATTGGCCTTTGAATAAAAATAATTTATCATCAAGGCAATGTTGCCCACTGCCAATGTGATGGAGGTGAAGATAATGATTGTACTCAACCATCTTCAGGGATGTCAGTCAGTAAAACCTGTATTGAAACCTGCTTGACCTTAGCCTTAAGGAGCGGCTTACCCACCTGGAGAATTTCATTATTATCGCTTTGAATGGAGCGTTTCAGTGTCCCAGTGCTGTTTCAGAGCCTTGTCCATGTTGTCGTGTCCAATTACACGTGAAACACTGAATCCTGTTTGGCATGAAAATGGTCAGGTGTAAATATGCAGAATATTGGCACAAAATATCATCTATCGTCATCTTCAATCCAAAAATCCCCCTTGAAACTGGCTGAACGCTGGTGTTTCCACATGCATGCTGTCTTTGAGAGCATTCAGTGTGGTTCTAAATGCATGCCATGTGAGGTGGATTCATGTAGGTAGACAGCCAGACAGGAGGAGACTTGCTCAGATTGGCTGCACAGGCACAAGTGCAGCATTGAGATTTGATTTAGGGACAGTGAGCAGATTAGGAAGTAGAAATTAATCCCTCTTGGAAAAAAATGAGAGGCAGATTATATGGAGGAGGGGAGAGGGAGGGTTCCCAGCTGAGCCAAGTGACACTGTTGTTCCAGCACTCGGGTTATTAGATCAGTCAAAGCCACCCTGCTCCCCTGTTCATCCTGTAGGGGCCATAGACTGTAGGGGGCGGGGCTTAACAACATGATCTTGGGTTTGTCATGTGACTCCGCTGCTGTGTTTCGTTGAGTTCATGTGCCGAGGAGACGAGTCGAGTGGCTTCAGAGGGTTCCGTGTGAATAGCAACTGTTGTTTTATTTTTACTCTCCTCCCATCACTTTCTCCCACACACACTTATGACATATACATAGCAGTGACATTATATCTGACATATTAATATAACATATTAGTGACATATTATCTAGCCTAGCTGACATGAGTGATTGTAATGAGATATCTGACCAAGCGGGAGTTGTTTACCTGGAAGCTGGTCTGACTCTGTCACCTGCCTCTTCCAATGCCATCACATTCCTAAGGCGTCTGGACAGCTCAGGGAAATATGGCCAAATGCTGTATATCACACCGACTTCACACACCACCCTCGATGAGAGCACAAGCCCCCCCCCCCAACACGCACGCACACACACACACACACACACACACACACACACACACACACACACACACACACACACACACACACACACACACACACACAAACGCACGCAGTCATAGCCATTATTGTCCCACAACACTTCTAAGCAGTACTACATAGAACTCATTGTTTTGGGATTGCTTGATGAAATCAGTTATTTTTCCAGATGGATGGTAGTACTATAGGTACTATAGGTACTATAGGTACTATAGGTATGGTAGTACTATAGGCTCCATATGACTTGCAGCTGATCACTATTCTGTGCACTCTGTCCTTCCCATACCTACGATTTGATGGGTTGAAGTCATCAGTATTTATCCCTGAGGGAAAACTGGGGATTTGCTCCAAAAAACATTCAGTACCATCCACACAACTACAGCTTGTTTACTGTAACACAACTTCTATTTTAGTCACCTCATAGCACAGCGCTGTTTACTGTAACACAACTTCTATTTTAGTCACTTCATAGCAATCTGGTTTCCACTCTTTTTTCCATGCCTATTTATTTTTTTCTTTACGAGAGAGAATAGCCTGCAGTGACAACGGCAGTGCTGGATTAGGGTTACACACCAAAATGTTGCTTTGCATATGACGCAGTTTGTTTGCTTCCACATTTATTTAAGTGATCAATACTAAAGGAGGTGTCTATGGGAAGACCTTGGGCTGAATTGATACTAATGTGACATTTCGGATTCCATACAAATATCTATGGATAAGTAATTATTACTATCATTATTAGTAGTAGTATTGTTAGTATTACAGTAGTAGTAGTAGTAGGGATTAGCACCCCATCTTGGCTCTCTCGTGAGGGAGAAATCCACAAACGCTACGGATTAGCCTCATGAAAATCTGCGCAAGATCGGCGCGGCCTGGGGCCCTCCAGGCTAGAGCGAGGTGCTCGACGCAGGTAAATGACGTGCAGCGCACAGGCCCTCTTGAGGCGTCCTTGAGGCATCCCTTCAGCCTCTGGATTGCCTTTGGCATAAGGGGGGTCTGGTGAGACGAAGGAGGAGCACGGCCGGGAGAAACCCACAGAGCCTAGATCCTCCATGCACCGAAGGGCCAATACTGCGGCGTAGCACTAGCTCTATTGCAGCGGATTGGGTTCTCTTTTACCCCTCCCGCGGGCAACGTTGCAGATAGAGTAGTAAGGCTGATCCGTAGCGGCTTCTGGGACGTGAGTCGGGGTCTTAATTGGCCTCGGCTGGGTCTACTGGGCGAGGGTGTATGATGTTGACAGACCCGAAACACCTTACGACCCCAGATAACATCACTGATGACACGTCCTAGCGCATGCGGCAGTAGTGTATTTGAGAATGTAGAATCCTGGCTTGCCTCTGGCCGGTGACACTTAGGAAAGACTAGGTGACAACCAAGTATAGTTTGGTGACGAGCTGGAGAGACAGTTGACGGCCGGAGAGACGGCAACCCGGTACGGGATGGGATTAGCACCCCATCTTGGCTCTCTCGTGAGGGAGAAATCCACAAACGCTACGGATTAGCCTCATGAAAATCTGCGCAAGATCGGCGCGGCCTGGGGCCCTCCAGGCTAGAGCGAGGTGCTCGACGCAGGTAAATGACGTGCAGCGCACAGGCCCTCTTGAGGCGTCCTTGAGGCATCCCTTCAGCCTCTGGATTGCCTTTGGCATAAGGGGGGTCTGGTGAGACGAAGGAGGAGCACGGCCGGGAGAAACCCACAGAGCCTAGATCCTCCATGCACCGAAGGGCCAATACTGCGGCGTAGCACTAGCTCTATTGCAGCGGATTGGGTTCTCTTTTACCCCTCCCGCGGGCAACGTTGCAGATAGAGTAGTAAGGCTGATCCGTAGCGGCTTCTGGGACGTGAGTCGGGGTCTTAATTGGCCTCGGCTGGGTCTACTGGGCGAGGGTGTATGATGTTGACAGACCCGAAACACCTTACGACCCCAGATAACATCACTGATGACACGTCCTAGCGCATGCGGCAGTAGTGTATTTGAGAATGTAGAATCCTGGCTTGCCTCTGGCCGGTGACACTTAGGAAAGACTAGGTGACAACCAAGTATAGTTTGGTGACGAGCTGGAGAGACAGTTGACGGCCGGAGAGACGGCAACCCGGTACGGGATGGGATTAGCACCCCATCTTGGCTCTCTCGTGAGGGAGAAATCCACAAACGCTACGGATTAGCCTCATGAAAATCTGCGCAAGATCGGCGCGGCCTGGGGCCCTCCAGGCTAGAGCGAGGTGCTCGACGCAGGTAAATGACGTGCAGCGCACAGGCCCTCTTGAGGCGTCCTTGAGGCATCCCTTCAGCCTCTGGATTGCCTTTGGCATAAGGGGGGTCTGGTGAGACGAAGGAGGAGCACGGCCGGGAGAAACCCACAGAGCCTAGATCCTCCATGCACCGAAGGGCCAATACTGCGGCGTAGCACTAGCTCTATTGCAGCGGATTGGGTTCTCTTTTACCCCTCCCGCGGGCAACGTTGCAGATAGAGTAGTAAGGCTGATCCGTAGCGGCTTCTGGGACGTGAGTCGGGGTCTTAATTGGCCTCGGCTGGGTCTACTGGGCGAGGGTGTATGATGTTGACAGACCCGAAACACCTTACGACCCCAGATAACATCACTGATGACACGTCCTAGCGCATGCGGCAGTAGTGTATTTGAGAATGTAGAATCCTGGCTTGCCTCTGGCCGGTGACACTTAGGAAAGACTAGGTGACAACCAAGTATAGTTTGGTGACGAGCTGGAGAGACAGTTGACGGCCGGAGAGACGGCAACCCGGTACGGGATGGGATTAGCACCCCATCTTGGCTCTCTCGTGAGGGAGAAATCCACAAACGCTACGGATTAGCCTCATGAAAATCTGCGCAAGATCGGCGCGGCCTGGGGCCCTCCAGGCTAGAGCGAGGTGCTCGACGCAGGTAAATGACGTGCAGCGCACAGGCCCTCTTGAGGCGTCCTTGAGGCATCCCTTCAGCCTCTGGATTGCCTTTGGCATAAGGGGGGTCTGGTGAGACGAAGGAGGAGCACGGCCGGGAGAAACCCACAGAGCCTAGATCCTCCATGCACCGAAGGGCCAATACTGCGGCGTAGCACTAGCTCTATTGCAGCGGATTGGGTTCTCTTTTACCCCTCCCGCGGGCAACGTTGCAGATAGAGTAGTAAGGCTGATCCGTAGCGGCTTCTGGGACGTGAGTCGGGGTCTTAATTGGCCTCGGCTGGGTCTACTGGGCGAGGGTGTATGATGTTGACAGACCCGAAACACCTTACGACCCCAGATAACATCACTGATGACACGTCCTAGCGCATGCGGCAGTAGTGTATTTGAGAATGTAGTAGTAGTAGTAGTACTAGTAGTACTCCTATCAGTATTATTGTATGTGTTCTGGAGAGTCTTTGCTCCATGGTCTAAATGCTGTTTAAAATTCTAGGAGAAACAGTCCTTGTACATTCTGGGAATTTCCCTGCATGGAAATAATCACATTTAAATACGGTGAACAATGCTCCCACTGCAGCAGCTTGGTGTGAAGGGAGTAGGGACTGCAGTGAGCCTAGCTCTGTATGGGTCTATCTATCTATCCCAAGTCAGAAGACCCATCCATCACCAGCAGCCTCCCCCTCCGCACCTCCAGCAAGGTCAGCAGCAGCCGTGTCTCAAGGCGAATGGCTCTGCAAACTCTCTCAGGGTGTCCTCTCTCAACCTCTCAATCGGAGCATGGAAGGATACAAGCAATTCCTCTCTGTCACACACTCTGTCCTTTTCACTTTCTCTGTGTTCTACTCTCGCTTTCTGTTTGTTTTACTCGCACACACACGCAGACACACACACACACACATGCACGCACGCACACACGAACGTGTGCGCACACGCACGCACGCACTCATGCACGCACACACACACACACACACACACACACACACACACACACACACACACACACAGACCACAGCTCAGCCACCATCACACCCCAGGTGTCACAGGCCTGCCTGTGCCCAGTCAACAAGTGGATTTCTTTGATTAGCGCAGTGGTGAAGCAACAAAGCTACGTTTTGAGGAGAGACGTGCAGGCTTTGGTTAAAACTCAGCATGGGCCTGAAGTCGACCCTGTCTCACACATCATGCTCACAATACAGACGAGCGATGTGCCAGAGGGCGTGGGAGAGGCCCCGCCTCCTGCCAGGGCGTGGGAGAGGCCCCGCCTGGTTAAAGTCCAGGAATTGTGCGATCACTGTCATCAGTGATTTATAGACACTGATCATGTCAAATGTTTCCAAGAAGATCGTTCACCCACCTGATCGTGGGGGTCTTTGTAGTGTACATGCTCTACACATGCTGGGTGATGTATCAGATAGTGTACACCAAACCCTGCGGAGAAAACTGCATCACACCTTTTCCTTGCAGGGAAACCCAAACTACAGTTGGGTATCTGCAGTGCGCTGCTGCCCAATGTAGACCCTGATCCACAAAGAAGAGGACTTTGATGTCAGCAGCACGTTTGAGAGGATGGTCAATGTCTCCCTCTCTAAGAACACCTGCAACAATGGCACTTTGTATGTTTTCATATTCATCCATCAGGCTGCCATCACTCCATGGCAGGACCCAAAACAGGTCCACATGGTGGCTCAGCTCACAACATACAGTACATGGTCCCTGAACTGCCAGAAATATCTCTGATAGGTGCAGAGGACCAAACACAGAGCCAGAAAGAAGCCCAGCAGCAGAAAAAACATCATGGCAAGCCTGCAGCAGGGAAGAGGAGATGGAGGTGGGCCCTCGTCCATGTCGGATCACACAGTCTCTCATTGGCGCTCACGCCTGACCCTCAACGTTGTCAACGACTACTTCCAGTTGGATAGAGAATACCTGCCAGGATGCTAGGAAGATGGTGTCTACCTCTGCTTTTTGTTGACGAGCTAAGCAACCGATTTAAGGATCTAGTGGAGATCAACAGCACCTCCAAGGAGCTGTTGACCATCTGCTACGACTGCATCTCTCTGGGAAAGACTACGATTCTGGATCCGCATGCAAGATGCTGCAACAGTTTGGTGTCACAGAGAAGGACGCTGATAGGATTAACGCAATCTTCGTTGACACCAACCTGTACTTCCTGGCTCTCACCTTCTTTGGAGCTGCCTTCCATCTCCTCTTTGACTTCTTGGCCTTCAAAAATGACATCAGCTTCTGGAAGCAGAAGAAAAGCATGATGGGAGTCTCCTGCAAAACAGTGCTGTGGCGATAGTGATTTTTCTTCTTTGTTTGATGAGCAGACCAGCCTGCGGGCGCTCATACCTGCTGCTATCGGCTCTATCATTGAAGTGTGGAAGGGGAAGAAGGACTTCAAGATTCAGGTTTTGTGGAAAGGAGGAAAACCGACATTCCTGTTTGGGAAATTAGATGTATCAGAGCAGAGAACAGAAGAGTATGATACTCTGGCAATGAAGTATCTATCATCTGCTGCTCTGCCCATTGTGTATTGGTGGGGCTGTGTACGCACTCGTATTCCTACGATATAAGAGTTGGTACACTGGTCGACAGTGTCTACGCCTTTGACTTCCTCTTCATGCTTCCTCAACTGTCAACTATAAGCTCAAATCTGAGGGGGTACCCCACTCTCGCAGGGCCATGCTCATGCATGCGCCCTGCCGCCCTTTATAAAGGCGGGGCATTGCCCCTAGCGGCGGAGGGAGAAATTGTATTCCTTCGACTCCAAATGCAGGAATTTGGTGTAGAGAAAATAGCGCTTCTGTCTGGGGCCCAGGAGAGCTGGTCCCATTAGTGAGACATTTCACTCTTATTATTCATAAAAACAGGGGTTATATTCATAACCTTAAGTTAGTGTGGAGGCTGGGACTGCGCTGTGTAGTCTCTAGCGCTGTGTGACTATTAAAGACATTGGAGATAGGAGGCTAGCTAGATCACTAACCTGCTGGTGGGCTCTGATCATCCCCTCATAGTGTGACAACAGTCAATAGCTTTGATTAACGAGCAGCTCACTGGACTCATGCACAGAAGGGTCAGCCTACAGACGGCTAGTCCACTGCTTTGAGTTCACGTGGAGCGGGTTGTGCACATGTGTGTGTGTGTGTGTGTGTGTGTGTGTGTGTGTGTGAGAGAGAGAGAGAGAGAGAGAGAGAGAGAGAGAGAGAGAGAGAGAGAGAGAGAGAGAGAGAGAGAGAGGCTCAGGAAGTACTGATTTTGCTATTTATTTCTGCTGACCTCCGGGTCTGAGGCAGGCAAATCAATAAAGAAGTTTCTAGTAGGCTATATTGCATATAGCAGGTTTTTAGGAATTAATTATGAAACAGTTTATGTGCAGCACATAGCCTACACACACTAAACCAGGGGTGGCCAACTATTCTCCCCGGGGGACCACATGAGAAACCCAGACTGTTGTCAGGGGACAATGTGTCCCCCCCCCCCCCATGCTGTAACCTCTAATTTTGTCACTCGATTAAATTACATGTATAGAAAATGTGCTGTGCACTTATACAGGAAGAAGCACACTCACGACACACAAGCTTTTCAAAATAAAAGTCAATTTGGGTCACCTCATCTGATTTTTTTCTAGCTTCATATGACCTCCTGGGCCAGGCAGCACCATCATATTGCCAGGTCTGCACTAAACCCATTCCTCAGTCACGTCATGTTTCATAAATATATAGATATTATCATCAGCCTACAGAAAGTCTACATTTAGGTTCCCAATGCAATGTCAATGGTTTGACTTGGTCCCATGGTTATTTAAATAAAGCTGGTGGTAGGCTGTGGTAGCCTACACTAATATGCCATACGTATGTGCTAAATATGTGGTCATATTTGCAAATAAGTGGTGTTCCCTCAGCTGAGCAGTATGTTTTGGCTGTATGTCCTCAGGCCATGTTCAGCCTGTGTATGGTGGAAAGTGAGGCGGACGAAGTGACTCTCCAGGGAGTGACCAGTGTGGGGCTGAAGCACGCTCTGGACTTTGCCTACACCGGACAGGTGAGCCTGAGTTATAGACACTATAGTGTGTTAATAATCGGTGACATTTTCATATAAATTAAGAAATATATATACTCTCTTTCACTGATTGATATAACCTAATAGTGATTCAACCTCTATCGAGCCAGTTTACATTTGCTGTGTCTGGTAGGTCTTTCAAAAATCCTCTGGCATCATTTTACATTTTTATTTTCTTTGGAAGATTATGAAAAGAAGCCACACACTGGCTAAAATTAACCCAAAATATACTGTAACTGTGTTTGGAATAAATACAAGCAGTAGGTAGTTAGCATGGCCACCATGGCTGAACGGACAAAGAAAAGAGCGCCACCTACAGACACTCAGACTATATCAACAGAAAATCCAAGGGAAAAGATGCCACAGTACTGGACTGCTTTGACTGACAAGTGATCTGGGAAGTGCAGTGCAGCAATGAGCGCTTAGCAAAGCTTTCAAAAAGAGAAAAAAAGCAAAGCTTTCAACAACAAAAAGGCAAAAAAAGACCTCTCAGATGACCACCTTAACCTTAGACTCAACAGTAGCACTTCCAATTGCAGGAGGAGGATGTTGTCATCATTGGTGAAAGTGGGTGGGGTCTATGGTGTAAGCATGTAATAGCGGTAAATCAAGTCCATTCGCATAATCGGTTGCAAACTTCTCAGCCTCATCTGTAATGGCATTTCTGACATGCTATTTCGCAATTTGACCAAAAGGGGGCGCCACAGATGTAAAAGTGGGTGTGGCCTAACACAAAATATGCCGTAACTTCACACTCGTTTGTAACTCCCAGGCTGTTTCTCCAATTTTGAATACCATTGAACGTCCTTCCGGTCTCAAATGTGTTTTCTTTCTTTGGAAGATGAAAACCTCCTCTGTCCAAATTTGAATGGGTTGAACTACAGACTGTGGAAGAGATAGACTGGCTTGAGGGACTAACGTTGGATAATGTTATAGGGGAGTAGTACTATATGCAGTTGCCACTCGCTAGCCTGGTTAAAACAGCCAGATCCGTGAACTCACATTGTGTTTCATTCTGTGAATGGTCTCTCAGAACCAAACACAAATATGAGTTCACACATGACTGGATGGTTTACCAGACTAGCCACTCGCCTCACTGCTGAGCAATTTTTGGAGACATACATAAGAAGCAGATTGATAAGAAAGAAATTGGGGGGTACGCTGGTGCAGTGGTAAGCGCTGTCGCCTCACAGCTCGAAGGTCCTGGGTTCGATTCCCACCTGCCCGTCCGCATGTCCTCGAGTGCCCACCGCCCGGGTGGGGTCGTCAAAAGGGCCTTTCTGTGTGGAGTTTGCATGTTCTCCCCGTGCCTCCCGGGGGTTTCCCTCATATAGGAACCCCCTTCACCAAAAACATGCAATATCCTGGTTGCTAATGTGGTTCCTCCTCTGGTCGTTAAGGGCGCCTGTTCGGAGGGAGGGGAACTGGTTGGAATAGCGTGAACCTCCCACTATGTGCTATGTCCTACTGGTGAAGCTTCCCCTGTCAGGTGAAAAGAAGCGGCTGGCTAACTGCCCATGTCTCGGAGGAAGCATGGAGCCAGTTTCGGCTCTCCCCAGATCGGCAGAGGGTGGAGTAGCAACCAGGATAAATAAATTAAAATTAGCACTAATGGGGGATAAAAAAATCGGCATAAGAAAGAAATTGATAAGATTGATAAGAAAGCGTATGAGTGGAACACAGCACTGCATTTCGATACTACAGCAGGAAGACCAAGTCCTGTGAGTCAGGCGTGACTCACACTGAAATGACACTCGCACGTCATTAACGACTAATAGCCTTCCCTGACCCTTTTACTGCCAGTGCTGCTCGGTCCAATAAGCAGCCCAGTGGCTCAGCCGGTGACTCGCTGTGCTGTGCAGCAGTATACCAAGAGGAACTTCATAATTACTCCTAATTGTATTTCCACAGTGGAAACGAGTAAAGAAGGTAGTCGGTCTGGCTGTGTAAGTAGGTCAACAGCAGGCTAGTGAAGCACTCTGCTTTGCTCAGCTCCTGTCTGCCCAGAGGAGATGCAGATGAGATGAGGGCAACATGCTCATCTTCACACTGTAAATAATGACCTACTAAAATCCTCCAGCCACATGTCATAGGCCAGCATGTTGGGAGCAAGCCCCCAGGAATAGCGCTGGGCTGTGAAGCCATTTGAACATGGTGGCGAAGCGCTGTATTGCAAGTCACGTGACGCCATGCAGCCCAGAAAGGAAAATTCCCATCCACTTGCATGGGGACCCCCGGCAGTTGTTAAACCCAGGGGAATTTTTTCTGGGTGTCACTCAAAGTATACAACGACTCTTTTAATGATCAAATAATTTTTTATGGGGCATTTTTTCTTCAAAATCCACTAAGAGTCGTATACGGGTGTATTTTCTTATTTTAATACATCCATGGGTGGGAGGGGTGGGAGACGTCATGGAATACGTCATGGAACACATGCGCACTTCGCCTTAGGCTGCATGGTCAGGAAGTAAAACCAGGAAGAAACCCCCCCCATGATGACTTCATGCGCCAGTGAGCAGCCTCCGCCCGAATGCATGGGTGGGCGTGGCTTGTCCCCTATCCAGTTCTTTTAATACATCCATGGTTGGGAGGCATACTGCTGCAGGAAATGCTCAAGAAAGGAGCTAAATTGCTAAGTATGCTGTGAGACATCACTGAAATTTGCACTGCATGTCAAAAAAGTAAGCCAGTCACAGCAGATATTGCCATTTTAAAGGCGATAATTTCAACCAAGTAATGACACAATGATCTGCAGTGTTACTGCTACAGTTTGAAGGGGATTGACCCCAGTGATGACATTGTTCACCACTATAGTGGCGTGAGCCTCCATGGGCCGGGTGCTGGGTGCATGAGACGACTAGAAGCATGACTGAACATTTGTTATGCAAGCTTCTTTCTTCAAAATTGTACCTTCTACTCCAGGTAAAAGTGCACAGCACAATAAATGGCGGTGTACACAAGAGCTCACTGCACTCCCACACAGCAGAGACACAGCCAGGTGGAAGTGCTTTAACTCTAGTGGAGCAGTGGGGTGGAGAGGAGAGGCAGGATATGAAGGGCATTCAGTTACAGTGCCCACTGCTAGATCCCACAAAGTGCAGCACTTTCATGTTTTTTTTATAGACACTGCAGCGCGCGTCATCATTCAGAAACCACGCCCAAAACCCCCCCCCCCCCCCCCCCCCAATCCTGGCCTTCTCCTATGTCGCGTACATGGTCGCGTGTTGCACACAAAGATCATATATACGGAAGATGAACACTGCAACTTACTTCCTTGACAGCTAGATCCACATTTTTCTTCTCACCAATTCTCAATGGCTTCTTTGTTTTGCTCCGGAGTCGGGAGTACAAAAAAACTTTAATTGGCAATTTTTTTCACATTTGTTGTCTGCGCAGCCCACCACACAAGAGCTTTCAGCTATGTTTAATTCAAGGAAAATTACGCTGGTGTATGGGAGTGAATGGAGTTCTTTCCCCTGTGATGGGCGTGGCCTATTTCATGCAGTGTCTCTATACAATCTTCACCTAGGCATTATATTAATCTAATAAGAGCAGTGGTGATCTTTGTGTTTTCCTTCTAAATTAAAGTATAACTGTGCTGTCATGTGACCTGACCAGTGACCACACATTGAACAAGCTTGATGGGAAGCAAAGAATCCTAGCTTGCTGTTTCCCACTGGAATAGCCTACATTCAGGATATGGAAGACACAGCTGGTGGCTGACCCATGCCTGGCTGGAAACCCTGCTGTGATACATGGGAATCAAATTGGGATCAATTGGAATCTGCAGCTACAGTTCTACTTGGAGAGCAAAAAAAAAAAGAGTAGAATAAGTGAGTGGATAAGATGTGTGTTTACATGCACCAAAGCATGTAATCAACATAGATGTACAGTAGAGGAGTTTTTGGACATCAGTTACTGTAAGTGGTCAAACCTATGATGTTTTCCAACCAAAGAAAGAATACAGATTAAAAAGGTACATATTAGACACTAATATTCTGCTCTGCCCTACAAACACAAAAAAACAGCTCTGCTTTTTGTGTTTTCAAGATAAAAGGTCATGCATATAGGATTTAAATTTCATAAAAGCAAAAATTGATCCAATAAGCAGTGCTACTAAATAATACAGTCCACTTCTGTGCCAACAATGCCATTGGAGATAAAATATGTCGTACTGTTTCTCAGTTTCACTACTGATGCAGTTAGGGTTCTTTGGCTATGTAGGGCAATGCTACTGAAGGGATTATCAAAGCTTTATGTACGCTTTCTTTGTACCAAACCAAATGTCATTTTTGGGAATGGGTTGCTCTATCATTGTTTGAGGTGGTAACCTGAGGGATGCTTATTCTGAGTGGGCTATTATTCCCACACAAGACAGGACATTATGTACACATATAGGCCTACTTTACAAAATCTATATAAGATTGGGTATGTGGGCAATGTTTGTTTGTTTCAACTTCTGTGTTCGACCACAGCTATGCCGTTTTACCTGCAATCGGGCTGAAACCTTCAGGGTGTGTAAAGGGCACCCGTGCGGATGACCTGACGGAGCTGGATTTTTTAATTAGGGCAGATTAATTGCCCGTAATTGCCCTAAGGCTGATTGCCCTAATGCTGAGGCTATAGTTCAGTGATGATGTCATCAGTGATGATGTCATCAGTGATGTCATCAGTGTGAGGCTATATGACTTTTTTTTCATGTTGAATGGCATATAACCATGCACTATCTGGTAACACATTATGTGATAAGCCTTTGTTTACAACCCTATGTGGCTTATTTACACATTTACTGTACATGTACATTCCTTCATATATGCGTATTTAAAATAGACACCTTATACTACAGATATTGTATATAGTAGTCACTGTAAATCGACATTCCTTCATATACCGGTATATTAAAATAGACACTTTACACAACAAAATCTGATGGGAGTATAAGTAGGTAGAATCGGGAGGAACCAGACGGAGACGATGGTTCCGCCCCTGGGCTGTGCGGGTGACCTGACGGAGCCGGATTTTTTAATTAGGTGATTGCCCTAATTATGATGTCATAGAGCAGGCGAGGCCGGGACACGCAGTGGTCATCAGTGATGTCATAAGAGCAAGTGAGCTACGGGCGGCTAGGCATCGAGCGCATTACTTTCTAAACCTGTTGATATTGACAACCACAACAACAACCACAGGCTAATGGGAGGGACTGACAGCCTATTCAGCACTTCACAAACCAAATAGTGCAAGTCTAAAGAGATGCATGATTCTGCTGGTTTGAAACCAAATTAAATCATCAGTAGCTACTACAATAAGTGTTGTTTAGTTTCACTTGGGCAATTCCCCCCTGCTGAGCTGTAGACTAGCACATGCTTCCTAACGCGTGCAGTCGCCAGCCACTTCTTATCACCTGACAGTGAGGGGTTTCACCGGCAGGACGTAGCACGTGGGAGGATCACGCTATTCTCCCCAGTTCCCCTCCCCCGAACAGACACTCGACTGACCAGAGTGTGGCGACCAGGACTCATACCCCACTGGCTTCCCACCCGCAGACACGGCCAATTGTGTCTGTAGGAACGTCTGACCAAGCCGGAAGTAACGCTGCTACCGCTGTGGTAGGCAGGTGCCTTTACTTCTACCTGTACCCCCAGATGCCCCAAGAGCAGCATTCTGTCAGGACTCATGGTCGCAATTTATTCTCCACATTTCAGGGATTTCAGTTGAATTAATCTAAACAACATGATTTTAGCCTACTTAATCAGAAGTAAACATGCACACAAAGCCTACCATTCCTCTTGCACTCACTACAAAACGGAGAATTGAAAACGAAAATGAAAATTAGACTAGGCTACTTTGAAAAGCTACAACTCAACTAAAAAATATACACTCTGAAAACTAAAGTTCAACGGAATTGAAGTGATATTGAAGCTAAAATAGAAAGGAAAATAACCTTGGTCTCTCTGGCCAGATCGTGCTGGAGCCAGCGGTGATCCAGGACGTCCTGTCTGCAGGCAGCCACCTCCAGCTGCTGGAGCTCCTGAGCCTCTGCTCCCACTACCTCATCCAGGTACACACAGACGCACGCGCACACACACACACACACACACACACACGCAGGCACGCACGCACAAACACACACACCTACATGCACGCACACGCACACACACACACACACACACACACACACACACACACACACACACACACACACACACACACATGCACAGTTTGCACACACACACATACACATGCACACACACATGCACAACACACATACGCTTACAGACACACACAGATACATACATACATACATACAGTACACACACAATGGAGACGTATCTCTCTGCATATGCAGGCACAGGAATAATAGGGATCCCCAGTTTTCATACTACAGACAGGTGTATCCCACAGGGAAAGTCTAGGAATTTGATAGGAATATACTTATTGTACAACTTGTTCCACTCTTTTGTTACATTAGATAGAGGTTTTCAGCCCAACTGTAATGGAAACCAGACTGTTTACCGCTTTAGACAAACAACATTAAGAAGTCAGTGAGGAATACAATTTCTAGGTCATGAAAGTGCTCTGACTTTGTTATGGAAGGCCATGGAATTTTATATCAGCACCATAGTGGGAATGGTGATACTACTGAATCAGTTGGTTGAATGCAGTTTACCTTTTTTGTGGGTAACTAAACTACATGGCAAAAAGTAGCTACTTTTAAAAGAAACTGCTGTCATTCAATTAAGGATAACTGACATCAAATTACTGCAATCCTTAGAGCAACTGTAGGTCAGTATAAAGGCACAAATAATAATGAAATACTCTATTGATCCACTTAGGGAAATTGTGTTTTTGCTGGCTTGCCCCTCTGGGTCAAGCTCCAGGGGACTAGGGGCTTGAATCCAGGTTGTCTGGTTGAAGGACATCTCTCTAAGCGCTATATCGCCGCCCTGCTGCCCATTCCATGCACTTTATCCCTAACCTCAAGGTGGATCTGTTGGACAGCAGCAAATTCAGCCTGCTGTCCTCGGGGGGGAAACATCCAAAAGCGAGGCAACACAAAACTAGGCTGAGGTTGCTGCAGAACAGAATCACCTTGATGCATTACATACTACTGTATGCATGAAACATGTTCCCTTCTGCCATTAAATGCATTTAGCTGTTGTTTGATAATGGTTTCATGACATAATGAACGATACAGACACTCTCTCACCAAACTCACACAGGAAAAAAGACATTATACTGTATCTAATCTCATTCAACCATCACACCCTTCCCCCTGTTTAATCTGAAAGACGGATCAACAAGAACTACACAAATCCCTGCAGCCATCCTAGATACAGCATGTTTTACCATCCCAGTCATTACACAGTTACATCACGATGGTAAACTGCGCTCTTACATGCCATCTGGTGGTGGCAATATCCCCTCTCCTGTTGGTTGCTGCTATTCATGTTTTAGATGATTTTTGTTGGGCATTTTGCCTTTATTAGATAGGACAGTAGGCAGACAAGAAAGGTGGGGAGAGAGAGAGAGAGGGGATGACATGCTGCAAAGAACCACAGGTCAGATTCGAACACGGGTCAGCTGCGCAAAGAACAATGTCAACTGGGTTTTCCGTTTGTTCATCTTAGTGTTTGTATGCAGAACGTATGAAAAGTGCCTGTTCATATTTTGTTAGTGTGTGTAGTAGAAGGTAAGCTTACGCCGATAAATTGGTTTGCCGATGACATCCGGCTGGTATTAGCTGCATTATTAAAAATCAGATATCAGCCAGCCAGTGTCATACATCTCCAACATGATGGCTATGATGTAGTTTGTTTATAATCTAGTTATTTTATTAGATTATTATACTGTATACATTGATCAATACTACACTGAAAGTCTATGGGAAGCCCTTTATCTCAATAGATTCTAATATGACATTTTGATCGGAATGCACAGTATGCTCAATAACTATTCTTATTGTTAATGTTGTTGTTATCATCATCATCATCATCATCATCATCATCACCATCCTTGTTTTCAATGGATAGCTTCAGTGTTTCATGGTCTAAAACAGTGGTTCTCAACTGGTCTAGCCTCACGACCCACATTTTTTCCTTAGTCATTAAGTCGCGACCCAATTTTCAGAATTTAGCCTAACTTTGTAGCATCATTTAGCCCCCTTTTGCAACAAGCTAGCATGGCATCTTGGTACCAATGGATGCCTTTGGTCTTCTAGTTTACCAGCATCTTCACTCTGGCTTTAAAATGAGCCCGCTACAGCCTCTGAAGGTAGTAAGGTTGGCCACGGACAATGAGTAGAAGAACTTTTTTTCCCTCATCCCCACATCCCACTCAAAACGGCCCTGCGACCCACTTTTGGGTCCCGACCCACCAGTTGAGAAACACTGGTCTAAAATAATGCTCTTTCAGAGGCATTTCCACCCGAACAAGAATACAATTCTCTATTCTGTACTTTTCCAGAATTCTCGGCTATCGGCTATGGGCAGCTTCCAATATCAGTATCTGTTATAGGAAATTTAAATCACATTAGCCTCTTTATTCAGACAATAAATAGTTTAATGTACTCGTATACATTTTCATTTCAGTTAGACAGTTATTAATACTGATAGTAAGTTATACACACACACACACACACACACACACACACACACACACACACACACACACACACACACACACACACACACACACACACACACACACACACACACACACACACACTCCATTCAGTTAAGGACACTCTGAGCCAGCCTCTGACCCACATTCTCTGCAGTTCATCTCTCTCTCTCAGCACAGTGCACTCTGTACAGGGTCACAGATAGCACCAGATAGACAGTGTCAGACGTAAGCTGCCTTCATGATTACCTTATGTACGTCAAACAATTTGTAATCTCACGTATATGGGGCTTCGAGCCATTCTGTATCAGTAGCCATCTTATAATTTAATCTTTTTGTCATGAAAATGGTCAAATTTAAAGATATTGAATGAAAATACCGAAAGTATCAACTATCGACAGCTGTGATCAAAAACAAAACACATTGGGATTAGTATTTCATCCATCTGTTCGTATGAGGTGAAGGACAGCCAGTAGATGGCAGTCTTATTCCACCACTGAGTGCTCCTCTCTTTATCACCCCCTCATTTCTATGTCTCTCTGTCTCTCCATCATTGGCATCTGTAATATCAGTATCATTTGACAATGCAACTGAAATGAAATAATCAGTTTGATTTGATGTGTGCAGCATGTAATGTATTATAGTACATGTACTGTATAATTAATACATGATAATAAGTGATCAGCTCTTGCACACACATCTGGGTGAGATTCATTCCAAAACAAGATATCTACAATCTACAATTTGAAAAATGGGACATATCCTTACAAAATGATTACTGGCATCAAAGTAAAACTCACTTTGGAATATTATTTAAGTTAATCGCAGCCTAGTCTCTTAGAACAGACGAGTTGGCTTCCGCAATTTTCAAATGCTTCCACCATACCGTCTGTACTTCGTGGGGGAGAATCATGCACCAACCGGAATGGGAAGTAGAAAGGCGGGTTTTCCGCTCATTAGTCCAATCAGAATCCAATATGCCGCATTTTTCGTGGACACACGTGTCGTGATTGGTCGGATTCCGTCGAACTTTTTTCCTGTCTGAAGGTTTTTTTCCCAACTTCCTTGTGCATGTTCTGGGGGTGTAACGTACAGACTGTGTATAGCTGCATTCGCCGGATGTAGATGAAACAGTCTGTTTTAAGAGACTAATCGCAGCCCAAACAGTGACATTTTAGCCCCCTTCCCCCCCAAAAAAAGAAAGAAAGAAAATGGGGGGGGGGGGGGGAGACACATAGCAACCATCGTCAGTCCTCACCACGCAAAGTTTTTACAGAATTAACAGGAAGTGTTTGGGAGGAAAATCATTGCTGGTTGTTGATATTTCCTAGCCTGCTAGAGATAACCTGACAAATCTGCCAGCTAGCTCATGTTTCATTGGCTGTGCAAAATGCAGTGCAGTGGAATGTGACTTTGTCTGGCGATGCCAGCCTAGATCTTTGCCTTATATAAGTTATATAAGTTATATAACTTATATAAGTTATATAAGGCAAATGCTCCTTTTAAAATCCCTCCCTTTGTGGTCTCTGAGAAAGATGTGTGTTTGCGTTTCATCTAACGTTGTATCGGCTAAGTGAGAAGAGATCATTTCATCTGCTGGTTTCAGTTATGTATTTAAGGGTCACATGGTCTGACAGCTCACCCTGGAGCCTTTGCAGACAGGTTCATGTATGGTGGGGGAGGACGCCTATCTGGATAAGTATGTAACCTTCCGTTGCAGGAGCTGAGCAGTGCGAACTACCTGGAGCTGTACCGTGTGGCCGACCTGTTCCACCTCCCCGCCTTAGAGGAGGCTGTGGTGGGCTTCCTGGTGGAGCATCTGTCTGAGCTGAGCCAGAGCCGGCAAGAAGAGGCCCTGCAGCTGCCCTACCGCCTCCTCAGGGAGGTGCTGAAGAGCGACCGCCTCACCTCCCTCAGCGAAGACGAGATATGGAAGGTATTGGAAGCGTGCGCGCGCGTGTGTGTGTGTGTGTGTGTGTGTGTGTGTGTGTGTGTGTGTGTGTGTGTTTGCGCACGTCTGTGTGTGTGGTGTGTGGTGGTGTTTTTTCCACACACATGCTGGATTGTTAGAGACGAGGAGATATTATGGTACTGGAAGGTGTGTATGGTCTCCATGGGGTAGATTGGCGGTGGGATGGGGAGTGTGATCAGATGCATGCTCCTTGCCAAGACAATATTTGAAAGAAAAAGAAAGAATCTTCCTAAATTTGAACAAATTACGTTCTGGCCATGAGGAGGAGTGCACACACCAAACCATATAACGCACACAAGTAGAAGCGCATGTCGCAAATACATAACAAATTGCTCCTCACACACATGCAGGCCAATAAACGACAAGTTAAACAACGCCATCTGCATCTCATTCACTGTCTATTTATATTGATGAGTAAATGCAAGAAGGTATAGTGTAAAGTGTAAACAGAGAAAGACTGTTGGCTTGTGTCAGACCATGCATCTGAGAGTGTCTGTCTGTGCATGCATGATGAACTGCTGGGGTGTGGAGATTGTGGAGTGAAGCGGCAGTGCGGGGTGGGGACTGCCGTTTTGACTGTTCATTTGCACCAATCAGCCTCCACCCCCCCCCCCCCCCCCCCTTCCCCACACACACACTCACCCCGCATCTCTCTCGCTCCCCTTCTCTCTGATTAGGCCCACCGCGGCTCCATCAGGGCCCCAATCCCCCAGCTGTCACTTGGTCGCCCGTCTGATTGAAAACAATCAGGCCTCTGATGGCACAATTACCCTGACCCTTTAGCCGGCCGCCGCCGCCATAATCAGCCTCTGATTAGGCTGCTTTGGGCCTCCTTCACTTCGCCCAGAAGGTTAATTTGGGCATCAGACGGAAGCGAGCGGCGAGCGGGGGACTGCCGTCCGAAAAAGGGGGTCGTGGGGGTGTTGGGGGTTGGGGGGGGGGCGTATAGTTTGGCAGCCAATCATCGTCACTCGGAGTTTTCAGAGAGTCTCTCAAACTCTGGAAATCACATTTTCGCTGTTTTTTTTTGTTTCGTTTCCTCCCTCTCTCCTTTTGTCTTTCTTGCCATCCTTTGCTCTGCCTTTCTGCCCCTCCCTTCCCCTCCATCACTCTCTCTCACTGTCTCTTTCCCTCACTCTCACGCACACACACACACACTCTCACACACACACACACACACACACTCTCACACACACTTCCTCTTTCTCTCTCACTGTGGAGGGAAAGGAGGAGGAGTTGATTTATTCTGTGCCCTGAGGAAGTTGTGTGATGCAGCGTGACCTTCACAGTCAGCTGCCGACACACACACACATGCATGCACGCACGCACGCACGCGCGCACACACACACACACACACATGCACGCGCGCACACACACGCACCACACACGAGCGCACACACACGCACACACACACACCACACACGCGTGCACACACACACGCGCGCGCGCACACACACACACACACTGTCACTTCAGAGCTATGAGGAGGAGAACGGGTGTAGGGGGTGAGCGATAGAGGGGGCGAGGTAGAGAGGGGAGAGTGGCACAGATAGCAGAGGAAGACAGAATAGTGGTTTGTTGTGTATTGAAAAGGGGGAATACAGAGACAGCAATTGGGTTTGGGTGAGTTGCAAAGATAAACACAATGGGTGTGCATAGATACATGTGTATGTTGTGATATTGGAGCACATAGTCAAGGTGAATATGAATTCAGTCAGGACACGGCTATAATCCTGAGGCTATGATACACAGGCAACGACTTGGACTGATGTAGAAGGGCAATTTCACCAACCACTATGACCAGCCATGTTTTTGAAAATGATGCTTCTGTTATTCACAGAGACATGACTTGTCCCATTTGCCCATCCTCGTCCTTGTCTGAAAACAATATGTTGCCCGTCTCCATTGCCTCGAAAAGTTGCCTTTGTGCTGCTGTAATAATTTGCCTGTTTGCACACAGATTGTGTTAAAAAGCACTTTGTTTCCCTGATGATGGTATCAGTGATCTCCAGCCATCTCGCCCACATTCACACCACACTGTCTGCAGCGCAATGACCTTCCACCGCTCACAAGTTCAATTAAATCCCTTCTCTGCAACTCAGTCTGCCTGCGTTGAACAAAGGAGTGTGCCTGTGGATATTTTCACTCAAGTCTGTATTGAATGCTCCTGATGAATGTGTGTGTGTGTGTGTGTGTGTGTGCATATGTATGTGTGTGTGTGCATATGTATGTGTGTGTGTGCATATGTATGTGTGTGTGTGTGTGTGTGTGTGTGTGTGTGTGTGTGTGCGCATATGTATGTGTGTGTGTGTGTGTGTGTGTGTGTGTGTGTGTGTGTGTGTGTGTGTGTGCATGTGTAAGCCTGGATGTAAATACAGTGGTGGCTCGCCTTGATCTTATCATCCTGGTCTGTAGGTGTTTGGAAGAATAATGATGATTAGTGGGTGCTTTTCTCACCCACTCTTCTTTACCTCTCTCCTGCTGTCTCCCCTCACTTGTTGGCCCTCGTCCTCATTCTTCTCATCCTGTGGTTCTGTCCATCCTGACTCCCTGCCTTCCTCTTCTCATCCTGTGGGTTCTGTCCATCCTGACTCCCTGCCTTCCTGCCTTATTTCCCTTTCCTCTCAAATCTCCCTCATCATCACTCACTCTCAATCTCATTTGGTTCTCCATCTCCATCTCCATCTCCTTTATCCTCCTATCCACTTCTTCTTCTCTCCTAGCTGGTTGTTCGGTGGCTGGAACATGACTGTCGCTACCAGTACACCGAGGACCTGCTGCAGCATGTCCGCTATGGCCTGATGGATGTCCCCACTCTGCACCACCTGGCCCGGAGCCACCCTCTGGTCCAGTCCAGCCCCACCGCCGCCGCCCTGGTGGAGGAGGCATTGGAATACCACCAAGCCACCTTCACCCAGCCCCTGCGCCAGTCGGCCCGCACCAGGCCCCGCTTCCAGTCCCTCACCCTCTACATCGCCGGCGGGCGCAAGCGCGAGGTGAGCCGGGTCAGGGAGCTGCGCTACTTCAACCCGGCCGCCCAGGAGCACGTGCGCGTGGCGGGGGGGTCCAACTGGAGCGAGCTGGCGCCCATGCCCGCCGGGCGCAGCCACCACTGCGTGGCCGTCATGGGGAGCTTCCTGTTTGTGGCGGGCGGGGAGGTGGAGCACGCCACTGGGAGGACGTGCGCGGTGAGGACTGCCTGCCGCTACGACCCCCGGGGGAACCGCTGGACGGAGATCGCCCCCATGAAGGCCTGCAGGGAACACTTTGTCCTGGGGGCCCTGGGGCAGTACCTGTACGGCGTGGGGGGCAGGAACGAGCTGAGGCAGGTGCTGCCCTCCGTGGAGCGCTACTGTCCCAAGAGGAACAAGTGGACGTTCGTCCAGTCCTTCGACCGCTCGTTGTCCTGCCATGCCGGCTGTGTGGCCGACAACCTGCTCTGGGTCTCAGGTACACAAAAAATGACTCTAGACACACTCCCACATTACCTTGTCATATATGCACATTGCACACACACTCGCAGCACATACATACGTACACACAAAACACATGCATACATATTACACACACACTCTTCATTTGACATTGACCTCGGACAGACACTTTTCCATGCACGTGTGCACCAAAACCTACTACTCTCTGTTAAAAGCCCAGCGTTTCACTCCTGTGTGTTTCAGGTGGAGTGACAAACACCGCTCAGTACCAGAATCGGCTGATGGTGTATGACCCAGAACAGGTAATTATGGAGCAGACCAGAGAGAGAGAGAGAGAGAGAAGAGGCTGAGATAACACTTCAGTTTGCATTGGCTTTATTCCAATGCAATAAATTATGGGAAAGTATTGGAAGTACACATTCATACGTACTTGATGAAAACCCTCCTAATAAAGGGTATAACACATTATCCCAAGTACAAAACAGTGCAAACATTATTGTTCAGACTTGCATTGTTTTGTCACACCATTTTAGCATTGAGTGTGTGAGATACATGAAATATGATTGTGTACTTGCAATACTCACACACTGCTTATCACAGTGGAGTAAGGCCGTTATGAAGGTATAATGAAGGATATATGCATCAACAAAACATGAAAAGGACCACAGCTACTTCTGTTTGTGCATCTATGACCGCTCTGTGAATTAAGCTTGGATTCTACTACGGCTGTATGTTGTATAGGAGGTATGCAGGTGGGGGCGATTGTGTGTGTGTGTGTGTGTGTGTGTGTGTGTGTGTGTGTGTGTGTGTGTGTGTGTGTGTGTGTGTGTGTGTGTGTGTGTGTGTGTGTGTGTGTGTGTGTGTGTGTGTGTGTGTGTGTAAGAATGTGCATGTCCATATGGGGTTGTGTGTGTGTGTGTATATGTTGGCGTGGAAGAGAGGGAAAGAAAGAGCAAGTAAAAGAGAGAGAGAGAGAGAGAGACTCATTTGTATTCACCACGAATCTACATTCACCTGCCAGAGCAACAGCAACCCCCCACCCACTCTACCCTCAACAGATGGCCACCCGTCAGCTCCCAGCAGACACACACAGACACACACACACACACAGACACACACACACACACACACACACACACACACACACACACTCTCTCCCTCAATCAAGCACTCTCACACACGCACACAAAATAAGCTTCGACACACTTAGCGGAATGTGCAGGGATCCTCGGTGTAAAATGGAGTGGCTGAAACATATGATTAGAAATGGGGAGGGAAGTCATTAGTAGAAACCAGAGCTCCGGTGTCACGTTATTTATCTAGCACTGAGCATACATCAATTACCCATGCATGGATATGCTTAAATATTAATCTTCCTATTCATCCTCCTCTCCCACTCTCTCCGTTTCTCTCTCACTCCATCTCGCAATATCTCTCGCCTCTGTCTCGACCTCCTTGCGTTATTTTCTCGATTCTTTCTTTCCCGTCCATCTGTTTTTTCGGTAACACTGTACAATAAGGGTCACTAAATTAACGGTTAGTTAACTAACCCTTAGTTAATGTTTATTAACTCTAGCCCTAACCATTAACTAACCCTAACCCTCACCATTAACTACCCCATAACTATGAAATAATGCATAAATGAATACCTAGTTAACATGAACACCATTATTAAATGATTACCAGACACATTAGTTAACTGTTAATTAAGGATTAGTTAATGGTTTATTAATTAATAAAGTTTAACTAACATGAACTAACCCTTCATTTAGTGACCCTTTTCCTAAAGTGTTAGCGTTTTCCCCCCCCCCCTCCATCCTTGTCAGAACCAGTGGCTGGCCCGCAGCCCCATGTTGCAGAGACGGGTTTACCACGTGATGGCGGCGGTGAGGAGGCGGCTGTACGTGCTCGGGGGGAACGACCTGGACTACAACAACGACCGCATCCTGGTCCGCCACATCGACTCCTACAACATGGACCTGGACCAGTGGACGCGCTGCTCCTTCAGCCTCCTCACCGGTGGGCAGGGTGACAGACGCACACGCATGCGATAGACTCACTGACTCACAATGTTATACCAAAATGTTTGAGAAGAATCAGTCAATAGTGAAAAACTGGTCCACATTCTTGTCACATTAAAATTCAAACAGTTAGCGGCTACCGCTCTCTGCCATTTGGGGCTGCCAACATGCAAAGTTGCCTTGTCTGCAGCTTTAGCTAAACATAGCCACTGCTCTTTGCCTTAACTGCTGCCTCATGCATAGAGACCGAGCTGGTACAGACATTTTTTCTATAAAACTACTCATCACAAAATGTACAGATTTTTTTTCTATAAAACTACTCATCATATAATTGTACATTTCTGGCTCTGGAAGTTACCAATTCTTTTGGGTTGGATAATTTGTACTAAAGTACTCTTTATATGTTTTAAATTGCACACCAATTTAGTGGGAGCAGATTTTTTTTTATATAGAGCACAATAATAATAGAGTCTGAGTAAGTGCTCTCTGCTTCTTCCTTATCTCAGTACATACAAAGTGCCTCCCCATTGGTTGTGGGAGGGTGGGAGTATGCCAGGGGTGTCCAAACCTTTTTGAATGGGGGCCAGATTAGATCATGTGAAAAATAAAATAAAAAATCACATACAATTGTACTTTGTTTACCATCTGAAAACATTAGTTCTGCATGTGCTGTTCCTACCTGGTGCTTCTACAAACTGTATGATAGTGCTGTCATCGTTAGGTGGAGGGAAAAAATGCAAATTGAACTTGCTTGATTAACCAATACTGTGTGGAGGACCACATATAGTATATTTTGAGAGACAAACCGAGGGCCACTTAAAATCTGTCTGCGGGCCACAATTGGCCTCAGAGCTGGACTTTGGACATGCCTGGAGTATGCAGTGCACACACTGGATACACTCATACACACATACAGTATAGCCATACTTTGGAGCAGTAGGCATGCTGCAACTTCAGTTTCCTGTCTGTTGGGGGCAGGGAGTGCAACACTGGAGAGACAGAGACACACACACACACACACAGTACTGTCTGTTGGGGGGAGGGAGGGAGTGCAACACTGGAGAGACAGAGACACACAGTAACTTGGACCTGGGTGAGTGGATGCCTTTTTACCCTGCTCATCTGTGGGCATCTCTCAAACACGCTCATGTATATAGGATGTGGTCTCCAGTTCATATTTCCTCAAGGGACCGTGTTGATGTTGTAGTCTTCACTTTTCTCCTCATCAGCTTGAAGGGCTCAGTGGGTTTAGAGTTCCTGTGTGCTGTATCCAGCGTGTTCTGCTCACTTCACTCTTCCCTCCCTCCTGACGGTACGTGCACATCATGAAGCGCTCGGCGGCTTGCCTGCTGAAAAAGCCGCTTTGACGCTGCATCTTGATAGGCTGTCTTGCTCTATTTCCGTGTCTGATTGGTCCATTTACCTCGCGCCCCCTGCCGCTGGAACCGCCCACAGCGTTTCACTGTCACAGACTAGAGGCGGCTTGTCTCCGAGCGGCTTCACGCTCGCGGGGCGGGACTAGGGCGGGACCTTTCGTTGAAGCTACCCAATGACAGCTCTTCCTACACATTTCCTCCCCCCACCCTCCTGTGTAGCTCGACCTGAGAACGTTTCTACAGGCTACAGCTCCAAGCTGGAAGCTGGTTTCCACGCCCACAAAACGCTGCGACACAGCGGAAAAGCGAATTTGCCATTGTAGATGTGCACGTACCGTGACTGTGTGCTGTATCCAGCATGTTCTGCTCACTTCACTCTTCTCCCTCCTGACTGTGTGCTGTATATCCAGCATGTTCTGCTCACTTCACTCTTCTCCCTCCTGACTGTGTGCTGTATATCCAGTGTGTTCTGCTCACTTCACTCTTCCCTCCCTCCTGACTGTGTGCTGTATATCCAGCATGTTCTGCTCACTTCACTCTTCCCTCCCTCCTGACTGTGTGCTGTATATCCAGCATGTTCTGCTCACTTCACTCTTCCCTCCCTCCTGACTGTGTGCTGTATATCCAGCATGTTCTGCTCACTTCACTCTTCTCCCTCCTGACTGTGTGCTGTATATCCAGCATGTTCTGCTCACTTCACTCTTCTCCCTCCTGACTGTGTGCTGTATATCCAGCATGTTCTGCTCACTTCACTCTTCTCCCTCCTGACTGTGTGCTGTATATCCAGCATGTTCTGCTCACTTCACTCTTCTCCCTCCTGACTGTGTGCTGTATATCCAGCATGTTCTGCTCACTTCACTCTTCCCTCCCTCCTGACTGTGTGCTGTATATCCAGTGTGTTCTGCTCACTTCACTCTTCCCTCCCTCCTGACTGTGTGCTGTATATCCAGCATGTTCTGCTCACTTCACTCTTCCCTCCCTCCTGACTGTGTGCTGTATATCCAGTGTGTTCTGCTCACTTCACTCTTACCTCCCTCCTGACTGTGTGCTGTATCCAGCATGTTCTGCTCACTTCACTCTTCTCCCTCCTGACTGTGTGCTGTATATCCAGCATGTTCTGCTCACTTCACTCTTCCCTCCCTCCTGACTGTGTGCTGTATCCAGCATGTTCTGCTCACTTCACTCTTCTCCCTCCTGACTGTGTGCTGTATATCCAGCATGTTCTGCTCACTTCACTCTTCTCCCTCCTGACTGTGTGCTGTATATCCAGCATGTTCTGCTCACTTCACTCTTCTCCCTCCTGACTGTGTGCTGTATCCAGCATGTTCTGCTCACTTCACTCTTCTCCCTCCTGACTGTGTGCTGTATATCCAGCATGTTCTGCTCACTTCACTCTTCTCCCTCCTGACTGTGTGCTGTATATCCAGCATGTTCTGCTCACTTCACTCTTCCCTCCCTCCTGACTGTGTGCTGTATATCCAGCGTGTTCTGCTCACTTCACTCTTCTCCCTCCTGACTGTGTGCTGTATATCCAGCATGTTCTGCTCACTTCACTCTTCTCCCTCCTGACTGTGTGCTGTATATCCAGCATGTTCTGCTCACTTCACTCTTCTCCCTCCTGACTGTGTGCTGTATATCCAGCATGTTCTGCTCACTTCACTCTTCTCCCTCCTGACTGTGTGCTGTATATCCAGCATGTTCTGCTCACTTCACTCTTCCCTCCCTCCTGACTGTGTGCTGTATATCCAGCGTGTTCTGCTCACTTCACTCTTCTCCCTCCTGACTGTGTGCTGTATATCCAGCATGTTCTGCTCACTTCACTCTTCTCCCTCCTGACTGTGTGCTGTATATCCAGCATGTTCTGCTCACTTCACTCTTCCCTCCCTCCTGACTGTGTGCTGTATATCCAGCGTGTTCTGCTCACTTCACTCTTCTCCCTCCTGACTGTGTGCTGTATATCCAGCATGTTCTGCTCACTTCACTCTTCCCTCCCTGCTGTATATCC
Organism: Poromitra crassiceps; assembly: GCF_964638095.1. Classification (NCBI taxonomy): domain Eukaryota; kingdom Metazoa; phylum Chordata; class Actinopteri; order Beryciformes; family Melamphaidae; genus Poromitra; species Poromitra crassiceps. The sequence continues at coordinate 100,997,410 of NC_139623.1, forward strand.
AGCATGTTCTGCTCACTTCACTCTTCTCTCCCTCCTGACTGTGTGCTGTATATCCAGCATGTTCTGCTCACTTCACTCTTCCCTCCCTCCTGACTGTGTGCTGTATCCAGCATGTTCTGCTCACTTCACTCTTCCCTCCCTCCTGACTGTGTGCTGTATATCCAGCATGTTCTGCTCACTTCACTCTTCTCCCTCCTGACTGTGTGCTGTATATCCAGCATGTTCTGCTCACTTCACTCTTCTCCCTCCTGACTGTGTGCTGTATATCCAGCATGTTCTGCTCACTTCACTCTTCCCTCCCTCCTGACTGTGTGCTGTATATCCAGCATGTTCTGCTCACTTCACTCTTCTCCCTCCTGACTGTGTGCTGTATATCCAGCATGTTCTGCTCACTTCACTCTTCTCCCTCCTGACTGTGTGCTGTATATCCAGCATGTTCTGCTCACTTCACTCTTCCCTCCCTCCTGACTGTGTGCTGTATATCCAGCATGTTCTGCTCACTTCACTCTTCTCTCCCTCCTGACTGTGTGCTGTATCCAGCATGTTCTGCTCACTTCACTCTTCCCTCCCTCCTGACTGTGTGCTGTATCCAGCATGTTCTGCTCACTTCACTCTTCTCTCCCTCCTGACTGTGTGCTGTATCCAGCATGTTCTGCTCACTTCACTCTTCCCTCCCTCCTGACTGTGTGCTGTATATCCAGTATGTTCTGCTCACTTCACTCTTCTCTCCCTCCTGACTGTGTGCTGTATCCAGCATGTTCTGCTCACTTCACTCTTCCCTCCCTGCTGTATATCCAGCATGTTCTGCTCACTTCACTCTTCCCTCCTGACCTTATTCCCTGGTGACTTTCCGCCTCTTATTTTAACTTGGATCCCTTGTATCATTTCTGCAAAAGTTGAAGACAAAGTCACAGGAAGGAGAGCAGGAGCTCAAGCTTGCTTCTTTGAACAACCTGCCCTCCCTCCCCCTGTCTTTCTTCATTTATCTCTCCCTCTCTCTCTCGGGGGACGTGGAGTCATACTGTCAGACCGCGCTCTGCTCGGCACAGTTGAAGCATTGTGTCGTCTCTGTCCTCCCCAGGTCAAAACGAGTCCGGAGTAGCAGTCCATGATGACAGGATCTATGTGGTGGGGGGGTACTCCATTTGGACCAACGAGCCTCTGGCATGTATTCAGGTGAGCGATGTTGCTGTTTAGGCTTAGCATTAGAACAGCTGTGATGTTCATAGGATTATTGCACAGAATGATATTCAGGTATTTTGGATGATGTGGTGCTGTGATACAGTAAAACAAAAAATGTATGCAAAAAAAACACTAAGAGAACCCCCCCAGCATATGGAAATATTGAAAAGATTTTGATGCCATGTTTTAATGCTGCCTTCAAGTGCTATTGGAAATATCATAATTACAAGTTTGATACGTATGAACGAGCCACCGTGTGATTTTCTGTGATGCCCAAGAAGTGACGTTTGGGGGGCAGAGCATGGAGGTAAAAGTCAATTATACAGCAATCAATTAATTATGCTGATGCAGTACCTGCACTGCTTGATTTCTAAAACCGACGGGTACCCAAAAAACTGCTGTCTGTTTTGTTATTTGTTTCCAACCAAAAGCACTTGAAGGCAGCACAATATAACCTACCACTTTCCAGGTGCTGGATGTGAGCACAGAAGGGAAGGAGGAGGTTTTCTACGGTCCAACGCTGCCATTCGCCTCCAACGGGATAGCAACGTGTTTCCTCCCTGCTCCGTACTTCACCTGTCCCAACCTACAGACACTCCAAGTACCTCACCACAGGATAGGAGCCGTTTAATATCACTGCTAAACAAGATGTCAGAAAACATGAACACATGACCAGAGGATTGAAGTCCCTCAGCTCTGGAGCCACATGTCTGGATTGAGGCTCTTTTCAGTACCGTGTCCCAGCTCATTGATGACCCTGCCTGGAACTAAGCATCTCTGTCACAATAGTGTACAGGGATTTCTCTGACATAACAATACCTTATATTCCTGATGTACTTGTGTACAACAGCCATGCTATTCTGCAAGCAGAAACAAGCCAATGTCACCACAATCCAGTATGACTGGAGAACCCTGTCAGGATGTCCAGTGAAGAGTTGCTGAGCAAGTTAAGAATGATGGCTCCAGAAGGATCATAGATCCCCCAAGTGGACAGACACTAAACACCAATCTTGCCACCTATGAAGTGACTGTGATCTGATGACTGGATATGGATTGCTTTGATCCGACTAGCGATAAGCAGATGCACGCCATCCTGAACAACTCAGTGGAAGCCAGACTGAATTTTCCATAAGAGTTCAAAAACAGCTACATTTTTTGTAAACCATTATAGGGCTATAGGTGCTTGTCTAGCTAAAAACCACTATATAACTTGTCATGTCATCTAATCTGAATTGCATTGTACCAATGGACCACATCATTCCATCAAACCTCCATAATCACTGTTGTGGCCTGAAAAACACTTATCTGCAAAAAAAAAAAAAAAAACGTTTTTTTTTCCTAATTAGAAAACAATGCCTATTTTCTGATTTGCATGTAGTTTTGAAATTATAAATTGGGTGCTTAACAGGTTACCATAACCTTCAGTTCAACTATGTGAAACACTAAAATTGCAGCTACTTGATTTCTCTGCAACAGCAGCGATATACCGTGTGTCTGTTGTTGACCTCAGACTGTTTATGTTGAAATGAACGTCTGGTCGTTATCATTCAGAGCATATCTGTTCAAACTATATGTAGAAGAGAATAAGCCAGAGACCTTTAATATAGAGACACCCGACTGCAGGCTTCACCAATAATAAGAAATTTAACTCTTACGGTTTCCTAAATGGGCGTGGTCATCAGCTTGTTGACAGGCTGTCTGTCAATGGTATGAAAATTCATTGGCTGATCAGTCTCCTAAGTGGGCGTGGCAGTGGCGAGACCTCTGTGGCACAGATACATGAAGTTGGGGTGTCTCGCTCTGATATTGACCGTCTCTGGCAAAGCTATATGATGACACTGAATTGTGCTGGTTTTTGAAAAAATCATCACTTTACTTTGTCCAGAGAAAAGGTGATCCCTGATCTGCCCTTCTTTTACCGCAAAACAGTGTATGGAAGAATACATAGACAGTAGACACTTCATCTTTGCAGAATAAAGAGATCCCATATAAATAACATCACACCCTGTTATGTATTGTTTGGGGTATATTACTAAGCTACGACTGTGGGAAGATGAGGAGTGACAAGTCTTCCCTTAGAATTATTCATAAGCAATAGATAATTGAACACTAATTTAAGGCATCACCTCTACTATCCTCTTTTGCATGAATTCTCCACCACTTCCAATACTGTTGGTGAAAAGGAATACAGTATACAGCAGAAAGCGCCAATGAACAGATGAGATGAGACTAGAATATGACCAACAATGACAGAAAATGGGACTTGGTGATTGTGGGAGACAGGAGTGAGACTTGATGTGATTACAATGAGGTGGTGCAAAAAAAAGGGGGGAAGAAATCCACATTGCAAGAGATGAATAGAACAAACTGTACGCTCTCTTTGACTCACTTTTGTTCCTACTGAACTCTTTGGGCTCGCCCACGACGGTCATCAAATCTGTAACTCATAGTGCCAACTGATTAGAGACAGATCCAGCACCTCATGGTAAAAACACAAATACTCTTTATAGTCTTTATTTCTATGCCCATATAACTCATTTCTCTCACTATAACTGAAATGAAAAAGGTAGTGAGACCAATATAAGTCCATTCATATTTATTTTCACATCTTATTTCAACAATAATGCATTTGTACAAATCCAAATTGTACTCCCTCTACAATATGTACAATAGATACATCCTAGTGATACTGGGCTTATGGTCTATGATTTGAGGAACATTCAAAGCTCAGTAAATGCAACTGATGAGGCATTTTGAAACAATGTTGATACATGTACACATGTTCGTATGTATACTGTGACTTACCAACATACTACAATAGTTTAGAGAGCTAATGAAATCTACTAAACTATCATTTGTAATACCATGTAGACAGCATGGCAATGTCCATGTTTGATGGCCATCCAAAGTTAGAATTTTGCTCTGCTATTTTCTAAAAAGGAAAAGAAAAAAGAAAAGGTCGGTATGGCTGACACTGCATAACCTGAACCATGTGGGAACGTGCTCAGGAAACCTTTGAAAGGGGCAGGGACTTTCAAAAAGCTACTTGGCAGGTGATTGGATGAACCATCTGTCGATCACATCTATCTCACAGGTTTGCTTCTTGCTGTCGTCACAAGTAAAGCCAGCCCATAGCTGCCTCTGGATGCTGATTGGTGTGAACCACTGGTGGTTCTGATTCAAACCAATAGATTGGAGCTCGGCTAAATGGATTTGTTGTGTGATCGTGATCTCGTGATTTTGCACGCATCCCAGTGGCCATGCAAGGTTAGACACGACATTCTGTGAGCTGAATCCAGGTCCTGTCCGTCTTAGGTTCTTTATGTCTTGTTCTTATACCAAATTAATTGTTTTGTTTTTAGTCCGCTTCTAGACAGATTATCTCTGCCTGGCCACTCTCCCCAAGGAGGTCCAGCAACTTCCTGTATGCACTCCTGTCACACAAAGAGATTGAGTAGTGACATTATTAGTCTCATACAGCAACAGAATACGCCTATTTCAGGGGGCAACAAGTGCTTCTAGTGTGTACAGTTTTGGTAAATAAATACTGTCCACGTGGCGTGCAGTGTGCATGTGCTTGTGCATACTACTCACCTCAAGGCAGCGTTCTTGCCCAGTCCTCTCTTGTGTTCAGTGTTTCTCAGACTGAGAGACAGGCTGGGAATGAGAGTCTGAACCACAGGGGAATCTAAAATGGCCACTGTCTGCAGGACGCTGTACACCTGTCTGTCATACATGCCCTCATTCTCCTCCACAAATGACCTGCGAGCACATGGGGCAACATACAAAAGAACATGACATGAAGCATAAGATAGGCTTTTACTGTAAATGACAAGTGTACTCAGAGAGCGCACATCTATTATATTGATCTATTGTACAGTAAAATACACTCCAAAGGTAGGCCTATATGTGGATGCGGTATGATAGAACCTAGACTACTCCTAGAAACAAAATGTTTTTAACAACACGAGACAGCTGTAATACAGGTGCAGATATTTTTTCCTACTGTTATTGTCAATTACCGTAGGACAGCGGTCATCTGGTCACATGGTCCGTCTGTAGATGCAGCAGCACATCGCTCCACCACAAGCTGCAGGGCATCTGTGCTCGTCTTCCTCACTGTAGAAAAGACTGACACCATTAGACAGCGCCTCTATGATTACTGCAAACAAAAACTTGATTGTCAAAATGTGCTCTTTTCTGTATTATTTGCCCCACAGTGTGAAGATTGATGAAAATTGTAAACATCAACTTGATGTAAGTACTGTGATTATAGTGCCTATTGTGTTGAACTTGAAGTGAAGCTGGAAAAATCACAGCCCTAGTTTATTTTTTATTTAGAACAACTTTAAAAAGTAAAAATTGCAAGCTCTTGCAATATTTTCTGGGACTGTTAAATCTCCATAACCTGGTGTCCGGGTAGTGTAGCGGTAGACTCCCTGCCTACCAACACGAGGGTCGCACCCCCGTGTTACCTCAGGCTTGGTCCATACAGGCATGATTGGCTGTGTCTGCGGGTGGAAAACTGGATTGAGGGTATGTGTCCTGGTCACTGCACTAGCGCCTCCTCTGACTGGACGGGGCGCCTGTTCGGGGCGGAAGGGAACTGGTGGGAATAGCGTGGTGCTCCCACAAAATCAGAAAAGAAAGAAAATCTCCATAACCTGACACTGCCAGATGGATGGTTTTGTTTAACTTGATCTCAAGATCTCACGAGAATCCAGCTGGCTTACAAGGTTAAAAACTCCACCTCCCACCGAAAAAAAAATATATATAAATAAAGAAATATAAGTAAATCTTGCAGTCTAAAGGGGGGGAATCCAGAATAAACTGGCAAGTATTGTAGACATATGCACAGGAATAGCATTAATTCATTACTCATTAGGCAAGTCAAATACACCCACAGACATGGAAACACACCAAATCATCACCACATTACAGACAGGGATAAGATAAGATAAGATCTACATCCAAACTTAAACTAGAACGACCGCACCGTGGACATATGCCTCTGCCAACAAGTCAGCACTCAGCAGTCGACATGCGTGTCTGTCCAGACTTTGACGTTTGAGCCAAATGTGAAAATTGGATGAAATTCCGTCAAGGCATTCCTGAGATATCGCGTTAACGAGCGGTTGTGAGGTCACAGTGACCTTGAACTTTGACCACCAAAATCTAATCAGTTCATCCTTGAGTCCAAGTGGACGTTTGAGCCAAATTGGAAGAAATTCCAACAAGCCGCTCTTGAGATATCGCGTTAACGAACTTGGGAATGGCGTTCGTGAGGTCACAGTGACCTTGACATTTGACCACCAAATCTAATCAGTTCATCCTTGAGTCGAAGTCGATGTTTGAGGCAAATTTGATGAAATTCCGTCAAGGCGTTCCTCAGATATCACGTTAACGAACATCAGACGGACGTACATACAGACAACCCGAATCCATAATGCCTCGGGCCAGTGGAGGCATAAAAACACTTAAACATTCAGTGAGATAAACACTTAGACCTGAATTAGAGGATTTGGTCAGGATGTGGAAAAAGTAGAATGTACAAACTTCATAGTGTTTTGTATGTTTCTGGGTATGTGTGCATGAGCATGGTCTTACCTTGTGGCTCATTGACCAGCATCAGACAGCGCAGCAGGGAGGGGAGGGGCAGAGTGAGGAGCAGGGGGTCTGGGTCGCCGTTTCGTCTGAGGAGCTCCAATAGGAACATCAGGACGGATGCGAGGCGGGGTGGAGGGGCGTGGCCTTTGAACTGCAAGAAGCTCTCGCTGTGAAAGCAGAGGAAGAGATTTCTCAGAAGCTTAGATCTCTATTTACAGATGCAAAACTATCATATTTACTTTATGACAATATTTTATTTAGGTTATGATACATTATACTAGAGCAGGGGTGGCCAATCTACAACCCGCGGGCCAACTGCGGCTCGCTGCCCGTTTTTAAGTGGTCCACCATGAATTAAGCAAAAAAAAAAAAAAAAAAAAAATTGCTAAAAACGTTTTTCCATTTTAAAGTTTAAAACGGAAAACGAAAACGGGGGAAAAAACGGAAAAACAAAAAAAAATGAAAAACAAAAACAAAAAAACTGATTCCCCCCATTTCGGTTTTTCAATTTAAAACCATTGAAAATGGGTTATACTTGAGTACCCTGACCTGGTCTATTTATTTTTAAACATTTTTAATACTGAATGAATGTTTAATACTAATGTTATGTTAAATTATCTCTGTCTTAACCTGTTGGCACAGGAAAAGAAAATTTGAAAACGTACAGAAATACCCATTGTAATAGGTGAGCACATCAATAAACTGTGTGTCATACAGTATATTTATTTAGGTAGAAATTAAATCTGGTCAAAAAAAATTGCCGCAAAAACTGCCGCGCTTATTGTTTGGCCCGCGACTCCTTATATTTTTCTGTGTGCGGGCGACAACCAAAAAAGCTTGGCCACCCCTGTGGTAGAGATTCATTTTAATGTCAACAATAAACATACCGTAATCAAGCCTAATCATATGTAGACACAATCTGGATACGAGAGACAAGTTAATACCAGGTGGAAAGTGAGTGAGAGGTAAACCACCCCTGCACTAGAGACCTACCAGAGGACCTGCAGGATGGTCCTCCTCAGCGCTGCCCCCCGGAGGCTGGGGCTGGCCTCACAGGCACTCAGAAGCACCGGGTGGTTGGCTATGGCACCAGTGAAAGGCGTAGCAGGCAAGAAATGGTCCAGATATCTGCTGATGACAGAGCGGAGCTGCTTCTTCAGGTAGGCGCCCTGAGACTGAGACACACTGGAAGCCACTGACAGACCCTGGAGGAGAAGAAAGAGTTAACATTGGAAACACTCCAACACAGAACTAACAGATGAGTGGGTGGGTTTTTAAATGAGGCTTCACTTCTGTATCACAACATACAAAACGTGTGCATCAAGCCTGCTGCATGGCCTGACTGTCCACATTAAGTAAAAGTGTTCATGTGTGTGTTAAGCTGCTTATCTCCTTGTAAGAACCAAATACCCAATACGATTACAAAGAGGAAATGAGGAAAATCCTCAGAAGTACCGTAAATTCCGGACTATAAGGCGCACCGGTGTATAAGCCGCACCTTCAAAGTTGACTATTTTTTTCTTATATAAGCCGCACCGGACTATAAGCCGCGGGTGTTTTAATGGTATTTTTTGTTTTTTTTACAGTGCACACAGTGTCCGCGGTGTGGTGAAAAGAGGGCAAGAGAGGAAATTAAAACAGAAGTGGATTTATAGTTAGAAAGAGTGCTAAAGAAGAGAGAATTCCGTTTTTTATTTTTTTATTTTAGTTACTCACAGTACTATTGACCAGTCCAACTCAAAAGATATTCGGCAGTTTCACTTTGAGCTCTTGTTCCGCCGCTGTCCATCAATGGTTATGACGAGTCTCGCTGGGTACAGTACGCCAAAGCGATATCCATTGACTTTAACCTTTTCGATGATGCTGTTGTATGTTGCGCGTTTCTGTTGCACCAACGCGGAGAGGTCCTGCCGGACGAAAAAGCGCGTACCCTCCCAGGTGAGGGGCTTCTTCCCCGCAGCCTGGAGGATGAGTTGACGGTCGGGCCAGCGGAGTAGGCAGATGAAGATGGCCCTCGGTGGCAGGCCGGGGTCTGGACGTGGCCGAGGCGCCCGGTGTGCCCTGTCCACCTCTGGTGGTTTCTCGCCTTCCTTCAGGTCCAGGATGTAACACAGGATTTTGCCACGAAAGCGTCCATGTCACCAATCTCAGCTCCCTCTTTTACATTGATCAGGCGAATGTTATTTCTTTTACTCCTGCTGATTAAGTCATCAACCTGCGTGTGCAGCGTTTCGATGTTTTTGCATTTTATCCACTTTCGGACTCACTGTGTTGTTTTTGTCCTCCAGTGCGCTGATGCGCTTTTCCGCATTAGAAACTCTGTTCACGGTTGCATTATTTTCTTTAGTGAGTGAGTGGATGGACTTCTGCACGTTTTCAAACTTGTTTTCAAGCTGCTCAAACCTCTGAGCGATGTCGGACTTAATCGATAGTGTTTCACGGAGTAAAAGTTTAGCCCAAGCCGTGTATCTCCAGCCTCCAGCAGGTGAGTCATTTCCTCATTCATGGCAGTGATTGCTTCGTCTTTTTCTTTCTGCTTACCTGTGTTGTGTTATGTTATGTTATGTTATGTTGTTAAAAGAGGGCAAGAGAGGAAATTAAAACAGAAGTGGATTTATAGTTAGAAAGAGTGCTAAAAAAGAGAGATTTTTTTTTTTTTTTGGGGAAAAAATCCATAGATAAGCCGCACCGTTATATAAGCCGCAGGGGCCAAAAAAGGCCAAAAAACGGAAAAAAAGCCGCGGCTTATAGTCCGGAATTTACGGTAGTAAGAAAGGGATATCTTAAATTGGGCCTTTTTAAATAGATTTTTTATGCCATTTTGACTTTACTAACAGTTTACAATGGAGAGAAAGAGAGGGAATATATCAGAGGGAGGCAGGGCGGTGACGTGACAAAGGTCCAAGATTAAATTTGAAACCAGGATATCTGTGTGTGTCTTTGCCATGATTAAGACATTGACAATGTCTATTTAGGTTTATGGACTACAGTTAGGAACATAACGACTGAATTCTGATGATACAAATTCAAAACTCAATCATTCAAGACGTGTGTTTGTGTGTCAGACCTAACCTGTAGATAAAGAGGCAGGCTGTCCCTGAGTGCTTTGTCCTGCTGTGTGAGGTTGTGCGGAAGCAGCAGCCCATCCACAATGCGCAATAGCAGCTGCTGGGCTTTAGAAGTGGCCAGCAGGGGGCTCCAGTGCTTCACTATGCAGCCTGGAACACAGTAAAAACATGAAGGCAACCACAGTCTCAGTTACACCACTATAGATGATCCCTTACTCCTACAGTATCTGTAACCTGGACCACAGTAAATACACAAAAACACCACTATACAACAACATACCATATTTTACCATATTGGTTAAAATTCTTTCATATTAGAGCAAATGATCGGAAGCTACTGGAAGCATCTAAGAATAGCAGTGTTAATATAAGTACTATAATATAAATAGTTTGATTATTTTCATACAGAACTGTCCTGTCATTTAAGCTCAGTACTCCCGGAGCGTTGTGTAAAGTGTTTGGCCCTGCCTGTACCTACCAACAGCCCAATAGGCAAGCTGTATGCCCTCGTGGTTCTTGGAGACCAGGGCGGGTTTAATGTGTTTCATGACATCTCCGATGTAGTCCAGAGCTCTGGTCACCATGGCTGAACGCTCAGACAAAAGCAGCCCACTGTATACGCTGCCTACAGCCTGAACACAGAGGGAACCAGGGGGAGTAAGAAGCAGGAGTTGTAAAGAGGTACAGAAAGAAAAAGGACAGCGAAATTGAGAAAGAGAAAAAGAAAAAAGAGGAGCGAGAAGGTGAGGGAGAGATGGAAAGGAGAGAGGTGAAAGAGAAAGAAAGACAATGTATGAGAAAGCAGATAAGGATATGCATTTGCCAACATTTGCATGTAAATGCAAGCTGCCATCCCAGTATTTGAAGTAGATACCACTACTGTCACTGGGACTTCCCAGTAACCAGATATGACTATTGACTAACGTTAATACACTCTGAAAACATCACATGTAGTGCACAATTATGGGATACATTTGATGCAGCTGAGTAGGTCTTAAAGCACATGCACACATGTAGGAAAATAGGACATCCTAGGGAAGTAGGAATGTAAATCATAATGATGTCCTGCAAAAACTAAGTTTTCTTCTATAGCTGACTGCAGGCATCATCTCCCACATGTATAATATTTCATGATACATTAAAGCCAGGCTAATGTACTGTCAAATTTAAAAAATACATGGAGATGTAAGATTTTGCTGCGGATACCACTGATGTATCGGCAGTTTGTTACCTGTAAGCATCTGTTACCTTAACAAAAATCTCCAGGGCTGAACTGGACTCTAGCCTGGTGGCTGTGGGCTGGAGGCCGGCTCTCTGCAGCAGGCTGTCCACCTCCGGAAGCCTCAGCACCAGCCGGGTCAGTTCACACAGCTGCTCGTCCACAGCCCGGCCTGGCAACAATGCAGGTACAAACACTTACAAATGGAACATTTATTTTCCCTCAGGTTTATCAAACGTTTTGTCTGAATAAATGCCTCTCAAAATTTCACGATATTCCAGACATTCCATGACCAGTGGGAACTAGGGGTTTCACAGACTAGTCGAATATCAAAACCACTGCATCAGTCAACTAATCGTTCATCTGTGCTTTTAGGAATAAACAATACTAGAAATTGTAGAGTGGAGATGATGATGACTCTGGAGATGATGCACCATGGGTGCAGTTATGGAAATGTTTGGATGAGTACAGGATTACAGGCAGCTCCTTATCGACAATGTTGTCTGTTATTGCCTCCTCATCACCTTCAATAAGTACTTTCATGCTGCCAGCTCGCTTTCCCCTGGAGAAGGCTGTGTAGAGCTGGCCATGAGCAAACACTGGCCGAGGTAGGTAGATGCCAACTCGTTCATTCTCTTTCCCTTGACCTTTGTTGATGGTAACTGAGAAAGACGGATTCTGATTGAGAACTGCCGTCTGACAAAGGTGAAGGGAAGCTAATCATTTCTGTCATGGTGAGGAAGATCCTTTCACATTGTTTGTCCCTACAGAAATCTCACATTCAACCACCTTGTCCATCATCTACACCACCACCATCCGGGTACCATTCTTGAGAGTATGCTCAGGACCTGCTTGTAGGTTCCTAAGCAACTCTGGGTCACGGTGGCACAGTGGTAGCGCTGTCGCCTCACAGCTAGAAGGTCCTGGGTTTGATTCCCGCCTGGGATGCTGTGGGAGCTGAGGGTGTCTCCCCTCCATGTCTTCAGTGCCTATGGCCCAAGCTGGGTTATCTCCTCAAAAGGGCCTTTCTGTGTGGAGTTTGCATGTTCTCCCTGTGCTCCCATAGGGTTCCTCCATACAACATCGGTATGGACCTCCACTAAAAAGATTGTGATCTGACCAGGGACGACAACGTTTGAAGATGGTCCCCGGGTGCTGTACACAAGAAAGCTGCCCACTGCTCCTGGCCTGCCCACCAGTGCAAGATTAAGAAAGATAAGATTAGGCTGATGTCCCTCGAGCAATTATGATGTCACTCAAGCAATTGTGATGGCTGCTGTGTGTTATTGAACATAGGTTGGAATAGCTCTGTAGTGAGAGCAGTCATGTCGCTTTTTCCTTCTCCGGCGGAGAGGTCTTTAAAGACAACTTCAAACCAGGGTTTTATGCATGTGCCAAGTGTGATCACCAGCTGTTCTCCAGCAGGTCCAAGTAAGAGCACTCGTCTCCTTGGCCGGCCTTCAGAGACCGTCCTGGAGGACAGTGTGTCCAAACACAAGGAGAGACCTGGGGCTTATAAGGTGCGTTGTGGGAAGTGTGGAAATGGACTAGGCCATGAGTTTGTGAATGATGGCCCAGCCAAAGGACTTTCTTGCTTCTGAATATTCAGCAGCTCACTGAAGTTCATCCCTAAAGATAAGGTTGATGGACAGTAAGATGAGCTGTGGGAGGGAAGGGCCAGTAGAGCTGTAGATACAGTAGTTCTCTGTGCTGCTGAAGGTGCAGGCAGTGGATGATGTGTTCTGGGACAAAGCCCAACCTGGGACCTCCAGGGCTAATCCATGCTCCATGCTAATCTGCTAGCGAGCTGTCTGGCGAAACTTCTTCTGCTTATTCGAATGGCTTTCCTGCAGACTAGATGCCTTGCGGCACATTGCTGCCTCTACTGTCTGGTCGGAAGTATTACTGTTCTTATTTATCTGATGTGTTTATCGTCTATTAAACTCGGAATGGGACAATCATTTAGAAAACGGAGGACATGAGAGCATGAAAAAGACTTGAAATTGTTTATTCAGACCATAAACTAATTTGCAAACTGTTTATTTAAGACATAGACTGATAGAAAAGTTGATTCGTTTTCCATTGACTTGCATGTACTTTGATTGTGCAGTACCCACGTCGCCCCCCCACTGGCCATTCGAAAGAATGCATTTTCCGGGTTGGCTTCAAACAGAGCGAGGCTGAATTGGGCAATGGCTATTTCACATACTCCCAAGTTAGTTAACCCTTTTTTGAGAACCTTTTGATGAGAGTTGATCATTTTTATTGGGTGAATATATATATATATATATATATCATCATGATATATATCCCATGACTATTTGACTAGCCTTTGGGAGTAGTCGATGACTACTAAAATTCAGTAGTTATGAATGCCCTAGTGGGAGCCCTGCCTGGTGTACAGTGGGTTCTTTTATTATTGCATTGCGAAGTGCACTTGTACATTTAGTAGTATTACCTGCTCTTCTGTCGGACCCATCTGGGTTCTTGTGAAGGTGCTGCTGCAGAACACAGCGGAACCAGGCCTTCACCGACAGGGACTGGGCCGAGCCCGACACAGCAACACCAGAACCACTACTCAGGGATGACACCAGGTCACTGGGAAAGAGATAATCAAGGAATACAAATAAAGTGTGTAATAAGTAATACTGGGTTTTTATGTTCTTTAATGTTATAGGAACCAAACACAAAGAGTGAGAGCTGCATGTTCCTGATACAGAGGACAGAGTTCACTTTTTTCTCTCTTCTTAGGTGGCGTCCACACCCAAAGCGCTTTTTTCAGTTAGAACGCTATGAAAATAATATTGAGAGCGATTCCATCGTGCACAAAACAGCGCAGAGCGGTTTTTTTTGCGCTTCGCTTTGTTTTCCCCTGCAGTCGCGCGCAGTACAGATTAGGACACAACGAATACATGGACGGTAGCCAGCTGGTTTTGTCTGTTTGATGTTGTTCAGTGACAACATGAAAGCCAGATTATTGCCAATTCTGGCAGCAGCGGAGGTTGAGGATCCCTCTGGGAGGAGAAAATGTAGGAGCAGTGAAAAGACGAGCAGCGCGCTTTTCTTCCAAATGTTCAACTTTTTCAGCTTAAAAACGCCCAAAGCGCTCCGCCAAAAAAACGAGACGCCACCAGCGTTTAAACGCCAGGTGCGTTCCTTGAAAGAGGAGCACGTTTAGCGCGTCCTTACATAGAGAATGAATTGCAGAAAGGTGCCGGCAGCTCCAAAAACGCTTTTGGTGTGAATGTCCCCTTACTGAAACTTTTCTTGTAATAACAATAATTACAAAATCTTTCTTTTGTAATATTTTTTTTTAGAAATAAATGTATGGTAATTGACATCTACTTGTCTTGGAAAACTAATATGCTCCTTCCATTTCCATTGCTTCTGGGTGGGAGTCAACTCAATTTCTATATGGCGATGAAATATTGCTGTCTCTGAATATGAGAAGATGATGGTTGAGGGTGAAAATTTGCAGCCAAGGTAACATTACATTTATACATTAATAAAACTTTTACTTTGTTTTTAAGATTGTTTGGGGTTGCTTTTGCCCATTATTCGAGAAAGTACAGAGAGAGAGAGAGAGAGGAAAGATTGAGAAGAAGAGGGGGATGACATGCAAGAAAGTTCCTGGGCCGGATTTGGATCCAGGATGTTGCATTTAAATGGTATGTGTCTAATGAGCCACCAGGATGCTCCTTACTTTGTTTTTCAATTATATAAACCCCAACTAACATGTTTTTGTTTCTTTTACATTCTGTGTTTTTGTGAGGAAAAATTCCTGGTGGATCATGCAAAACCTCTTAGGCCATAGAGGTCTACCTGTTCTGGAGCAGGTGGGGGAGGTAACGAGTCACCAGGAATGGGTGGACCATGTCGTCCCAGCCAAAGCATTGCATGATGGACTGGATGGGGTTGGGCTGGAGGTCCTGGGGGGCAGAGCTGGGCAGATCAAAAGCCAACAGGGTGAAACCTGAGAAGGATGAAATCAGCACAGTGTAGACTGAATTAGTAGCGAGTCGAGACATCCAAGAGTCAAGTGTAATGTACAAAACTTTCCTTGTGTCCTTGATTGTTCCTGCAGCGCTCCACCTTTCTTTCCCATGCTTCCTGAATCTTTACAAGCCTAAGTGATCCTTTCTTCCTCCCTCCCGCTGGCTTAAGCCAACGTTCTCTCACCACCATTTCTCCCTCCTGCTGCCCCCTTCAGATTCTCTCCCTTCATCGCAAAGTCCCATTCTCTGCTTTTATCCTATTCTATCCGCCTTTCTCTCTTTGAGCAAGCCTCACCCTCTTTCATTTGACCTACTCTGACACCTCTACACTTTCTCTGTCTAACTAACTTGAACTAGCTGTTAGCTTTGAGTGTGCCATGGTTTAAATGCCGGTTCACAGGCTTTTCCACCCTGCCAATTACTGTATACATTTTATGGGAAGTATTGAATAAAAAAAATGTTGGCATGAAAACAATTGAAAATATTGAATACTGGCAAAAACATATTGGCTAATGGCAGCTTCAAAGCCAAAATAACCTATATCAAACCCTTGTCCAAGTCTCTTTCCTTCTTTTCCTTCTCTCCTTCCACCCTCTTTCTCTCCATCAGCCAGTCTCCTTTCATTCCTCCCAGTGTGTGTCGCTGACCTGCAGCAGCGTCGGCCAGCTGTGGCGGGGGAGTTTGGGAGAGGCGTAGTCTGCAGAGAAAGGGGAAGAAGTGCGCCCAGAGTGCTGCCGCTACCGCTAGGTGGCGCTCTTTCACCACACTGGTGTTAGCAGGTGCCCAGGCCGACGTGGGGGCCGACTGGACACTGCGCTGATGGACCCGTCTGAAAGAAAGACACACACACACACACACACACACACAGAAAAGGAAAGCAGATAAACTAATTTATCCAACGCAAAATCCAAACATAGTATCCCCCCCCCCCCGTACAACACCCCGCACCCTCCACTTTTTCAAATCCTTTTCTCTCTTTCGCTCCTTCTTGTGTTTTCCCTCTCTTCTCTCCTGGGGGATTAGTGGGCGCGGCAGTGCGCTGCGGAGCTGGGTGGGGTGGAGGAGCTGGGTGGGGTGGAGGTGGGGAAGGAGAGAGGAGGATATGATAGGCGGAGAGTGGAGCCTAACGCTGATCCCCTGTACATAGACTATACTTTGGCTCCCGTGGCTCATCCCTGGCCCCGGCCCCAGCCAGCTACAGCAGCCCCACAGTGGCTGGCATTAACCCAGATAAGCAGCTGAAGGAGCTGTAATCTCATTTAGACTGGAGATGATCCTCCTGTCCCCCTCGTTCGCCCGGATGAGAGAGAGGGGGGGGTGGGGGTGGGGGGGGATAGAGCGAGGGAAAAGGGGGCAGGGGTGAGCACTAGCAACTCCCCCCCGCCCCCTCCCTCCTATCTTCAACCACGAACCCCAGTCTGCGCGTCTTACTAGCGCGCGCGCGCACACACACATCCACACACACCTCAGCGGTGCCTTCCCTTCCAGCAAGGTTGCATCTAATCCAGAGAGAGCTGAGACAATCGATTAGAGTCTGAATTCATTAGCCTCGTTACTACTGCGGAATGGGCCTTTCACACCCATCAACCCTCATTGTACAAGACATCGTCAGAGACCCCACTTAATCCTCCTCACTGCGGCTTCTTACAACGTGAACAAACACACACACACACACACACACACACACACACACGCACACACACACACACAGACATACATACACACACACACCATTAGGGACCCCATTTAACCCCTCCCTCAGCTGCAGTCAACACACACAAAATAAGAACACAGCATCCTAACACATCCAGACAGATAGACAGACACAAACACAGCCATACGTAACGTACTACCTGACCACTTTCTACAAAAAAACTAAAAACAAAACAACAACACTACCTTCGCCTCTCCATCCAGCTTCGTCAAAATCTATAGGCGTGATTCTATTTCCCCCCTAGATTTGAATATAAATTCTTCAAAGTAATCCAACAGTAATCACCCACACGCACACGATGACGATGAAAAGAAAGGCTCAATAGGCCCTTTTCACAGTGGCCACGTGTCGAAAAGGCAGGGTAAACACAGGTAGAAGCAAAACACTAAATGAGGGTTTCCAACTTCCAATCACGGAAGTTGGAATCCAGTGAGAGGCAGACCAGTGCTTCACAGGGAGGCTTGTACTTTTATCAAGCCAAAGGAGATAGGGATTAATTGTTTGTGGTGAAAACAGATCCAGCAGGATGTGCCCATGCCAACTGACCCCATCATCCAGAGAGACACCCCCACCCCACAGGACAGGCTCATGGGAAGGAAGAGAAGTGAGGAATGATGCCTCCGACTGGCTTCTTGCCTCAGCGCCGTGGCAAGAGTGAACGTTCAGACCCTCCTCCATCTCAGCCACTGGCAGAATAATTCTCTTAATGTGTGCAGATTCCACACGGCTCTTAATAGACATAATGACGCTAAGGCTAAAACTGCCAGGCTACATAATTACCCATTAATTGTGTCAGAGAAAACGCATGAATCACAAAGAGATACAGAGTATTGCCAGGCAGAAGAATGATGTTTAATTTGGCGGGGAGGATTGGAGAGAGAGAGAGAGCATGGTATTTTTTATTTGGTTAAATGGGTCAGTGTGGTCCAGGCCATAACACAGAGGGCCTTTGGGAGTTCTCCTCTTCTCTCGCTCCTCGGCCATTAATGTGCAAATGTGTGCCCTCCAACCCCGAGATCTGATATGGGAAGTTTGGGAATTAGCAAAGCTAACGAGATACCGTGTTATGGGAGCCAGGCCCTGAAATAAGAGAGGAGTACACTTAAGTTAGTGTTTCACCTTTGGTGTGTGTGTGTGTGTGTGTGTGTGTGTGTGTGTGCCTGCCTGCAGGTTGGAGGGGGGGGGGGGCAGATACACCAGAGAATAAAAGTAATCATACACCTACATGAATCAGTGAGAGGACTCGGTAACACTTAACTTTACAACGGCCTTATTCTAGGGTTTCAACTCATTTATTAAACTTTTGTAAGTTTGTAAGTATTGTAAAAGCGCAGCAGCAGTAACACTCTTAAGTGCTTACTCAATAGATGCATAACATAAATGAACTTACAAGGGCATAACAACTCCTGATGCATCTGCATACTGATACATGCAATACCGTAAGACTGTGCAATGTACAGTTGCCAACTCGCCATTCCTTGGTTTCAAATAAAAGGTGTGACGATAGCTCGGGCATGAATACATTTGGGCAACCAGTTTGCTACTGCCCAAGATTTTATTACAATGTGAACATACCAGGGTAAAATATATAGTATATCAAATATATTACTCATAAGCCCTTTTCCCACATGCGCTTTGTACCGCAAAATGACCGGAACGTGGTCAAATGGCTGCATGTGGGAAAGGCGCCGTGCCGGTATAAGCGCGACCCCGTCGTCGCGGCCATTTCACCAGTTTTGAGCTAGTCAGAAGAACGGTATGCCGCGATAGACAGACAGGTGAGAAAGGGGTCCAGTCATTTTCCGCTATCAGTGCACACAGTAGACAGTCCAACACCAAATACACAGCTGATTGTTCGATATTCCCCTGGCGTTGCGTACCACCAAAGGACTTTGCCAGTCGCAAACGCGCTTCCAGTGGTTTTCGCCACCGGGTGATCTTGCGTGCGGGTCGGACCAGACTCAGCACGTAATACCGGGACATGCGAAAATGACGCTTCCATTCCACGTCGTCAAAATTGTTCAGAGCATCTTCCCAAAATAAATTCCCTCCTGGTCTCTCTCGCTTCCAGACGGCTCTAGTCTCACGCAGCAGCGCAGAGGTACATAACACTGTCATGATCTGTCCCCGGTTTAGTCTATCTTCATATTCTGCGCGACACTCTCATGGGCGAGGTGTACACACGTTGCTTAATGTTCCAGCGGGCATAATCTAATCATTAGCGCACATTAAAGCAAACTGGCGAAATGATCTTGTGATAATAAGAGCAGTAGCCTATGTCAGCTTCATGTGTGTGTGTGCTGATTTTCCCCTCTCCTCTCTGCTCGCTCTCTGGCCACAGTCCGTCCTCCTCCTTCAGGGACAGCCCGACAGGGACTAAGCAACGTTGCCGACAGCCAAGGCAAGCCCGGACACATCAAATGAAGCCAGTCTGTAAAAAGTGCTTCAACGCGATGCAGGTGAACGGATAAACAAGCAAACTTATTTCACCATTCGGAGTTTTGCCGACACGTCACTCCCCACCCGCTCTGCAGTGCCGCCCCCCCCCCCCCCCCCCCCCCCCCACCCCCACATACAGGCAATTTCGCTGATAGATTCCCACATGCCAGAGGAGAGGTGTGAAGGGAAATGTCCGATATTGACTTACAGGTAATTTTCCGGTACGCATGTGGGAAAACGGCTATATACTGTATATTATGACCTTAGCATTTAATGGGCCACAACATGAATTGCAGAAAATGTCAGTACAACGCTCAGCACCATTTATCGTGGCTATTACAACTTCTTCTAAGCAGTTGCTTTAGTACTGCACTTGTACACTTAGTACTGCACTACATTATGTGTTAGGGCATTGGTTCCCAAACAGTGTACACTTAGTACTGCACTACATTATGTGTTAGGGCAGTGGTTCCCAAATGGTGTACACTTAGTACTGCACTACATTAAGTGTTGGGGCATTGGTTCCCAAACGGTGTACACTTAGTACTGCACTACATTATGTGTTAGGGCATTGGTTCCCAAACGGTGTACACTTAGTACTGCACTATATTATGTGTTAGGGCATTGGTTCCCAAACGCTGTACACTTAGTACTGCACTACATTATGTGTTAGGGCATTGGTTCCCAAACGGTGTACACTTAGTACTGCACTACATTATGTGTTAGGGCATTGGTTCCCAAACGGTGTACACTTAGTACTGCACTACATTATGTGTTGGGGCATTGGTTCCCAAATGGTGTACACTTAGTACTGCACTACATTATGTGTTGGGGCATTGGTTCCCAAACGGTGTACACTTAGTACTGCACTACATTATGTGTTGGGGCATTGGTTCCCAAATGGTGTACACTTAGTACTGCACTACATTATGTGTTGGGGCATTGGTTCCCAAACGGTGGTCCACTGGTCCGCGGGGCTCCGCCAGAGAATTGCAACAGTTTTTACATACACATTAACCCTGAGGAGGAGCCGGATTGGGCCGATTTTTGGAAATATCGCGATATTCGGGAAACATCACAATTTTTAACATTTACTTTCAGAGGCTGCAGCAGGCTCAGTCAGTTTTAAAGCCAGAGTGAAGTTTCTTGAATCATATGAAACTAGAAGACTTAATAAATGGATTTGTACAAACCATGTCATGCTAGTTTGTCAGGAAGGTAGCAGCAAAAATAACACTCCAAAGTTAGGCAAAATTTTGGCGAGGGGATTTTTTTTTTCAAAGGGGTCCTCTTTTTCACAGCCTAATGTTGGCAGGTGTGTGTGTGTGTGTGTGTGTGTCCATTTGAACCAGATAGTAGCCTTATATTGTTATTTAGTTAATCTGCTGCTATTGCATGGTTACTTACTTACTTATGGTTAAATCAGCTAATTTTATTTTATGGGGGGGGGGGGGGGGTATACGCAGTGGAAGTGGTCCCTGGGAAATTTGGTTTGGTACGTACTAGTTTGGGAATCCCTGTGTTAGGGAATAAGTACTACACTAATTACTATGTACTCATGGTTTCCAACCATGCATTGACAGGTTAATGGAGGTTTAGTTGAATAAGGCCACTGGAAAGTAAAGTGTTATTGAGGACTGTAATGGCTGGCCAGCAAGCAGGCACACAGCTTTACACAGGTCTGTAATGGCTGGCCAGCAAGCAGGCACACAGCTTTACACAGGTCTGTAATGGCTGGCCAGGAAGCAGGCACACAGCTTTTAACTGAGATGAATCTAAACTGAATGATCACACATCCTCCTCCTCCTCTCAGACTTCATAACCTTCCAGACAGTCTCACCAGACGTGGTTTTCTATCTCCTGTCGCCTCTGTTCCTGCCTCCACCTCCCCACATAAACAGACACTGTTTCAGCAGTGGCTCTCTGACCTCCGGCCGGGGTCGTTCATGTAACACACACCCGTGTCCTGCAGCTGAACCTGTCCTGATGCCCCGAGGACCACATAGTCTCTCTACACACCCATGGCCCCGCCACAGTCCCCATGGCGACAGGAGGGTGTATGAGGGTCCCTCGGGCTCGTAACTTTACTCAGGGCTCTGCCAGCACCTGGTGAGGGTGACCTGGGGGCCACCGGGCCTCCTGAGACAAACAGGGGCCTCAACGCAACACAGGGGTCTTTACAGACACTCGCTTCTGCGGGGAGCACAGTACAATCCTGCTATTGTCAGTGTCAAAAGTGAGTGAGTGGACTCTGGGTGCTGGGCTGGAGTTGGGAATAGCAGAAGTGATCATTCTCTAATGTTGCCAGTTATCACTTTTGAATAGAAGCTTAGCCTCTGATAGAAAACATCTGTCTCACAGGGCACGGGCAGGGCAGCGCTAGATTCCCTGCCTACCAACATCAGGGTCGCAGGTTCGAGCCCCGTGTTGCCTCCGGCTTGGTCGGGTGTCCAAACGGGCATAACTGGCCGTGTCTGCAAGTGGGAAGCCAGATTAAGGGTATGAGTCCTGGTCACTGCACTAGTGCCTCCTCTGGTTGGCGCCTGTTCGGGGGGAGGGGAACTGAGTGGGATAGTGTGATCCCCCCCACACACTACGTCCTGCCGGTGAAACTCCTCGCTGTCAGGTGAAAAGAAGCGGCTGGTGACTGCACATGTATGAGGAAGCATGTATATTCTACAACTCTCCCCATATTGGCAGAGGCGGTGGAGCAACGATCCGGGACACCAGGGGGAATTGGCCAAATACAATTGGGGAGAAAACGGGGGTAAATATGATTGAAAAAAGAAGATTAGAAAACATGTGTGTGTCTGTGTCTATGACAGCTGTGGGCTGGAGCGCCTGAAAGAAAGAGTGAGTGAGAGATTGAGTCAAAGTGAGAGCTCTCTCACCTGAGCTGGGACAGAGAGATTGAGTCAAAGTGAGAGCTCTCTCACCTGAGCTGGGACAGGACAATCTGCAGGAAGCCCAGGGCAGAATTAAGCTCTGACTGGCGGCATGCAGGCAGCAACCAATCAAAGCCCTCATTGAGCAGCTTTTCCTCCGATAGGCAGAGACTGGTGCTTGTCTCGAACACCTCGGCCACACCCTCCATGTATGAGCCCAGGGGGCCCCAGAGGGCCAGTCTACGAGACGCCTCCGTGGTCTTCTTGTAGAACTCCTTGGCCATCTCATTAAAGGATAAAGCCAGCCAGCTAGCCTGGGCAGCAACATCCAGACCCCTCTCCTGGAACAAAGGTTGCTTCATGTCAAAACACTTCAACTGCTGCAATTTGTCCATTAATTGTTGTATGTTCTTGCCATGTATTGTGAAAACATTTTAGAGAAGCCAGCATGAATAAAAGCAAATAAAATACAGCCCATGTAGCCTATTGCTGCAGCAGTACACATCTAGATTACCGTAAATAGAGAGACTAGTGTTGCCTTGGGAAAAACAACGCACGTTTCTTTATTTATTTTGTTACTTTCTTTCAAATAATGTTTTCTGAAGAATTCTTTCTGATTGTGAAGCATACTTGGAACAGCAACAGCAGTGACAGCTGTCCCCTCCAGACCAGGGTGCGGTGTCCAGGGGGGCAGTTAGGGGGCAGGAAGGCCAGCAGCTCACAGGCCCTGCCCGCCACGTCCTCCAGGTCCACCTGCTTGGCCACCACCAAGAACAACAGCAGGAAGTTCATGAGCCCTGCCTCTGACAGCTCCTGCATCTTCTTTGAGGAGAACTTTGAGTAGATCCTGGAAAAAGACAAGAAAGGAATAGAGGAAGAAAGAGATAAAGTAATAAAAAAAAAAGTGGGACAGGTGAAGGGGGACCAGAGGAAAAAAATGGCCAGAGGGACAGAAAGACACAGGGCAGGAAAGCGAGAAGATTGAGATTCCATTAAATTGACAATTTCTACTCTGTTCCAATAAATAGCCTGTGTCAATCTGAAGTAACGGAATGTTCAAGTTGTTCTCTTCTCTCACTTTCAATCTTTATTTTCTTCCGTAGACTCACTCTACTCTTCAGAGATGATTTGTTCTTCTGAAAACCCCCCTGACTTCAAATGCTGACTAACTGAACTCTCCACCCCCACCACACACACCACCACCTGCCTCCATCACCTTCTGAGCTCCGGGGGAGAGAGGCCAGGCTGCTTGGTCTGTGTGTGTGTGTGTGTGTGTGTGTGTGTGTGTATGTATGTGGGTGAGAGAGAGAGAGAGAGAGCGAAAAGAGAGAACCACCCAGCACGCTGTTAGCTCCTGCGGGCACCGTGGAGAAATGCCTTTAAAGATCATGTTAAATGTCAGAGACACACAGACACACAGCAGTGGGCGCCCGGTCCCTCTCTCTACAGCCAAACCAATTTACTGCAACACCAGAGAGAGATCAATAACACCACACACAACCCCACACACCCTCCTGGCTGTTTGCTCGCCCAGCAGGAAACTCAGAAGGCTTGAGAGTTCACCCCCCCCACACACACCCCATCCTCCCAACACACATGCAGCCCACACAGGTGAGTAGGGCTGCTGTTTGGGTCAAAAACACAAACCGTGAGCATCCCAAATACAAAGAAAGCAGGAGAGAGCGATGAGAACGGATCGGCGAAAGACCAGGTTAACAGCAAAAAACAGCTTAGTTAACACCCACAGAGGACTGTAAAGGGAGAAGGTGGCCAAGCATGCAGTCAGAGGGTGAGGGCGGGGAGGGAGAAGCATGCAGTCAGAGGGTGAGGGAGAAGCATGCAGTCAGAGGGTGAGGGCGAGGAGGGAGAAGCATGCAGTCAGAGGGTGAGGGAGAAGCATGCAGTCAGAGGGTGAGGGCGGGGAGGGAGAAGCATGCAGTCAGAGGGTGAGGGAGAAGCATGCAGTCAGAGGGTGAGGGCGAGGAGGGAGAAGCATGCAGTCAGAGGGTGAGGGCAGGGAGGGAGAAGCATGCAGTCAGAGGGTGAGGGCGGGGAGGGAGAAGCATGCAGTCAGAGGGTGAGGGAGAAGCATGCAGTCAGAGGGTGAGGGAGAAGCATGCAGTCAGAGGGTGAGGGAGAAGCATGCAGTCAGAGGGTGAGGGCGGGGAGGGAGATTTAAATAGATGAATGGCTAATATATAACAGGGATATAAGCAGCGTCTTAGGAGGAAGCAGTGGGGATTTCTTTGTGCTCTCCCAACCTGTCTGTCTGTCTGTTTGTTTATCCCGGACAGCTTTTTTTCCGGAGGCGAGCAGATGCTCCTAACTCCCGGCGTTGGAGATCAACATGCTCCCAGTCGATCCCATTAATGCGGTCGTCGCGGGCGTCCCACAGAGCCCGGCCAGGAGTGGGAACGCTGCCGAAACGTTGCCACGATGCAGTCGGCACGCCTCGCGCCTCCTGAGGGGGAGGGGGCGGTGGTGATGGTAGTTGTGGTGGTGGGGGGTTCCTGGACCTGTCCCAGCCCAGTCCGGTTGCTGCCAGGCTGCCTACCACCCACATCCCCCACCCCTCCACCGCCCAAGCTCCCTCTCTACCCGTGCTGGAAACCAACGCGGCTTCGTTAAGGCGAATTAACCGCCACGCTCGTTAGCTAATTAGACCCCATGTCTGCGGTGCTGCTGAGCACGTTCCAGACAGAGGGAAGTCATTAGGCGGATTTATCCGCGGCTGCCTCTCCCTGGCTCCCAGCCGGCCGGGGATATGGGATGGTCCAGCGCCTGGTTCTGATGCGCACATCAGCTTGTGATCTCTGCTCTCCTCTCTTTCTTACCTTTCTTCACAAAGACAACCCCCCCACATCCAAATCCCTCACACACCCTAACCATGTCACCGCTCTGGGGAGCAGGTGTGCTCAGTGTGTGTGTGTGTCAGTGGGAGGCTCCTTGGCTTTGGTCTGTGCTGTAGAGCAGGTGGTTGACTCCTGAGACACCTGCTCCACTGGGGGGCCTGAACAAATATCAAAGACACACTGGGGAAGTGTGGCACACCTGGCACGCGCACAAACAAAACTCAAACGCACACATGCGTGATAGTGTGCAAACACACATGTTGTATGTGTGCTCACACAAGAATGCACATACGTACGTACACAGACACAAACAGCACACGAAACAGAAACACATCACATACTTGAAGATCAAGGACAAACATGAACCAATGCAACGCCTAGGCTCGATCAGTACCGGTAATCATTCCTCACAGCCTTCATTTCTTGTTTTCCTTCTAATGTTCTTTCCCTCAAAGTAACCGTACTGTATCAAGTATTTGCTTCCAAGTGAAATGTTTAGACGCAACACATCCTTTTCATAGTGGAACTTGAAGGGGATGTGAAGGAGTGTGAAGTGCATAGACTCTCTCCATGCTTACCTTCCTTTGATCTGCCTCTGTGGGGCTCCACCAGCACCGTCCCGGCCGAGGCTGACGCCCAGCACTCTGAGGAAGATGTGGAAGGAGCTGGCTGAGCGGAAGAGCTGGGTGTGTCCTGGAGAGCGGAGTGGGCAGGGGGAGCAGCAGCTCCGGGCCTGCTCCAACAGAGCCTGGGGCGTTTTGCACAAACTACCCAGACCGGACACCCCGAGCCAGGGCACAGTGAACGAGCCGCCCTGGGGTGGAGGGACAGAAAGGAGAAATTGAATGGTAATATTGGTCTCCATTGCAGCATAATCATAATTAACAATAACTTTTGGAATCAAATGCTGGCAAGAGCCAATAAGAATCATTTGTAGAAATGTGCCATGAATGAAAATGTGATGAAGAAATCATTTAAAACAAACTATAAATATTACATATGATATTACAGTGAGATTGTTCTCTGAAGATGATCAGATTCAACTTAAATGGATGCTATGGAGAAATTGGGCTGTTGCAGCAGCAAAGATACAGCAAAGAGAAATGGAGCATAAATGAAAAAAGAATTGAGGCAAAAGAAGGGCATCAAATATGATACAACTGACAATTTCAACAGAAGATACTGAAAGAATGAAAACAGCAAAAGAAGAGCAACTTTATAGCTTTAGCTAAGTGTCCTACTGCTTATATCTCTGACTGTCTACAATGTCCTTGTTTCTACTGGAGGTTTGTTCTCACTTCTCACCAAGTTCTTGCTGTAGTAGTCCCAGAGGATGGAGACAGCGCTGGTGCTGGGTTCCCACAGCAGACACAGACTCAGACAGCAGTGGACATGCATCCTGACCTGCTCCTCTGGTAGACCTCCCTGTTATCACACGCACAGAGAGAGACAGAGACAGCTATATATAATCAGGGTTGGGAGAGTTACTTTAAAAATGTAATCCGATACAATTGCTAGTTACCTGTTAAAAATTGTAATCAGTAACATAATCAAAGTATTACAATATTAGAGTAATGGAACCGATTACTTTCCATTACTTTTGGATTACTTGTGAACAAATTTCCTGCATAATGCATTTGACTACTGAAGTCCGGTGTCATGCTTCTCAGGACATTTTTCAGCAGGCTTTCAGCCAATCTATGTAGTGTCGCCTGTTTCTCATCAATAATAATACAATAACAATAATAATATTTCCATTTTTGGATTACAGTGCACTGATATCTGGTTTCTAATAAAAACAAAATGGGTGCACTGGTCGTTTTTAAGAGCCAAGTGTGTTTCTTCTCCCAAGCAACACTGACTGGGATTATACAAAAAGCCTGCACAGTAGGCTATACCTAATGAGCCATGCAAAGAAACATTTTAGACAAGATGTAAGCCATCCAATATGGTGAAGAATTAAGTTTAAGTTTAGCTGCAAAACAAAATAGACCTAACATACCTTGCCATTTTAGAAATCAGCACAGACAAAAATACAATGCTGTATATCAGAGAAAGATTAGGCTACATAGTTAGGCCTACCTTTCATTCATTTGCTGCACATCCTCTTTCTTTTCTCTCTATCAGCACCTGCAGTAGCCTACAGTAGTGTTGATTGGACATGTTGCCCTTTGATTACCATGAACTGCTTCATTATGATTGACACTTTAACGGTCCAGTGCTCGCTGACTGCTCTGCTCTATCAATTGTAATCCTGGTAGTAATCCAAATTTTTACTAAATGCAACTGTAATCTTGATTACACCTTTTTTTCTGTACCTGTAAGGGATTAGTTACCTTTTTTTGTAATCTGATTACGTAATCCCGTTACATGTAATCCGGTTACTCCCCAAGCATGTATATAATATAGGACTATAAAGGAATTTGTAGGGTTAAACATCAATGTGTCAACCGTACACAGTGCTCACCTTAGGGTTACACGTTAACTTGAGCAACTCTTCCACAAAAGTCCAGTTATCTTCCAACTGTTTCTGTGAATAAAGAAAAAAACCTTTGATAACCTTAAAATAATATCATAATAATAGTTATAAACTACAACAAAGAATTCCTAATGATGCTTTCTACCGAAATGTAACCACAGACAAAATATAAGAGACAATACACAACAAAGTCAATATGTCATTTGTATTCGAAACATGTTTGGAAACACCTATCCTTACTGGAGACATGTGGAATTGATTATACTGACAAATAAATTAAGAGGAAGGGTCTAATAAGAAAGAAAAAAAAAAAATCGATTTTGGAAAAGTGCTGCAACCCGAAATTCAATATATCAAAACCACAGATGATTGTATCCTGAAAAACAGAACTATTTCTCCAGCAAAGGTTTTAGTCCAAACCTGCATGGCAACAATTACTTTGTCAGTGTCAGTTTTCTCTCTCCAAATGGTGGATACCTTATTTAGTAACGAAACACTTTAAATCTCATCTAGCATTTTTCCATGTGTGTGAAAGGCAGAGAGGCAACACAGAAAACATGATTTCACATTGGAGATCAAAATTGATTGATGAAAAGATTATTATCATTTTTCAACAATACAGTTACACAATTCCTACTAAAATATTATATCCAAGTGTCTCAGTTTGGTTAACCTTTATATATCCCAGGGAAAGTTTAGGGCTGCCCAGCACAACCACAGCTTTTTACTGTTGCCCACTAGGAAAAAAATAAATAAATATTGAGCTACTTTTGGGGAGAACTTTGACAAAGCTGTAATCTTAAAACCAAAGGGGGGGGTTGAGGATTAAGTGCTTCAATGGGGCCTTTCAGGGTCAGGGTAGACCAGACCTTTTGAAATGCATAATCTGTGCCATCTTTTAGTTTTAAATGTCACTTTCAGGCACATTTCTCTTTCCACTAGTGTTTCTGTTGTCACCGTTCTTGTCTAACCTTTATTTCTGTATCTTTTGTCCTGTAAACTTGGTTTTAGAAAGATATTCTACAAATAAAGGTGTTATTGTTATTACTGAGGTTACTGTAGTTGTTTAAACTTTGCAAAATATCACACCAAGTCTTCTGTTCTGTGAAATACTGTAGTTGAATGGGTTTTAAGACGAGAAGAACTTCACTCATCTATGTGATTAATTTTGAGGGTGTCCAAGTGCCTCCTTAAGTTAAATCAAGTGCTATAATTAATGACACGTGACACAGTCATTCAGTAATTGCTGGAAACTCATCTCATCCGAGAGACGCTTTTTTCTTTTTTCCGTTGGCATATTCCGTCATTTGGCTTCCATTGGACACAATGTAAAAACAATTTATAGTAAGGAATAACCATTAAGAAAGTCGGATTTCAGCCTCTGGGAAGCACTGACATCATTATCAAGATGCAAAATATACCGTTTCCATCTGGGGTGCTATTTATATCACCTGTAGTTTTTCAGTGGCCTGTAGTTGGTGGATATTACTGGGTTTTTGGGTCAATCTAAAAAGGGACTTTAAACATCTCTTGTTTCCCAGGTTTACTACAGTCTGACATCCTCAGACATCATTTAATACTGTGATTCGCTCAACCTCTTACCTCGTTCTGGATTGTGCCGTTACGGCTGTACTGACCCAGCTCTGCCAGCTGAATGACCAGCCACCATGTGAACCCCAGAGTATCTTTGCAGTGGGTGGGGAGGCCGCTGTACTGCTCTGCTACAGGCTTCCCTGTAACCAGAGGCCTCAACAACGAATTCATGTAGCTCCAGAAAGACTGGTGGGAAAGACACATGGGTAAATGTGAGGACAAGAATGTGCTTGATGAATGTGAAAGACTGTGGGCCCTATCTTCGCAGAAGCGGTAATTTTGCGTTTGCGCTCGTTTAACGCCGTGCGCAATGCAAATTGGGGGCGGGCACAAGCGCATGCCTGTTATAATTGTACTGGGCAATGGGCATAGGCGTGCCACATGCGAAAGCAGGCGTTTCAGCCCTAAAATGTGGGGATAGATGTCATTATCCTATCGTCAGCAGCGCAATTACTTTGCGCTAAGAGCTTTGAAAAGCACCTCTTAGCTGCGCTCCAGGCGCTAAAACACTCGCTGCGCTTGATCGCACCATAATCACAGCGCAGCGCAGAAACGTCATTACACACGGACGTGCCACCCCAGGACATAAAATTCTGCTGCTAAAATTGGGTAACCAGCAGATATTCGGTGAGGCAATCAACTATAATTCACTGAGAAACTTTTATCACATTGCAAGGAGGGGTTATGGTAAATGAATTGAGAAAACTTGTACATTGTAGCTTACTTGCAATAGGCTATTCACCTTCACCTGCTATAAGCCGGAGGGTCGTTGGCATCACAGCCGATCTGTCACAAGCTCTCTCCATCTCTCTCTGTCCTCGGTGGCAGCTCAGTGTTTCACCGAGTTTTAATTGAGTCCACTGTAAATCCTCCAATCTTTTCTTTTGTCTCCGCTGTTTACCCGCTGCAAACACGTTTCTATTGTCCCACCCCAGTCAACAAAATAACCCGAATTGCATCAAAACACAGATGTTTTTAACAGGTATATGATGTGATGGTGTCGTTACGAGATAGGGATAATATATACAGTCAATAGGCCTACACCTATCCAAATTACGCATGGGAAGAATTACAGCATGCCTCACGCAAACTGTATTACATGGACAGCAAGACGGGAATCTGGTTTGATTGATCTAACGCCAAGGACTGTAATTTTCCCTGCTTTAAGGCACGCGCAAACAGGTGCGCAAGCGCTAATAGGGGATATCGCCTGTACGAAGATAGGGCCCCGTGTGTCATATTGGTTTATATGCCCATGTGTACATTTGGTCACCTGTGTGTGCAACAATTTACTCCTATATTCCAGCAGCTGTATGAGTAGGATCCACAGCTCTTTGGTGCAGGAGCACAGGTAATGACGGCTGGTCAAAGCCTCTGTAGGCCTCACCTGGAAAATAGCAGTTGCATATAAAGCCAGATTTGCAGTTTTATTCTCCAGTAAAAAAAAAGATTACCGGTACTTCACATTATGAAGAGAAATAGCGCTGGTGCAGTGCTGCACAGCGAGACACAGTGAGTTGAGGCCAGCCGCCCACCTTGCTGTATTTGCCTATGGCCAGACCAGTAAGGTCACACAGCAGACTGCACAGGTGTGCCTCAAACAGACTGGTATCAGTCAGGTTCTCTCCCGTCAAGTTCACAAACTGGTGGGCGTACACCACCTGGCCTGGGGAGATGAACAGGTACAATTATGAAAGCCCAGTTTCACAGAAAATAACTGTATGAGCTGAAAGTCATATTCTGGAGCATAAAAGTACTGCCATTACGATAGTCAGATGTAAAAAAAAGAATAATAATGTTCAAACCATGAAGATCTTTGTTGTTTCAATAACACATCTTAAATCAAGAATACAGGAGCACTGATGTGACATTTTCAGAACTGATACACATGTAGCAGCATTTTCACATCAGGAGACATTTTTCCTCCCACCGGAAAATTTGATTAAAGTATCAGCATGGAGCTCAACACTATAGATACTATCAGCGCATCTCTACATCATATAAGCCACATCTCACATTTCTTTACTTTCATCTCCTGTCTGAGCATGCCAGACTCACTCGTACCTTGCATCTTCTGTCCAAGCAGGTGCAGGATCTCCAGGACAGACCAGTGGATGTCCAGATGAAGGTGTAACAAATGCCAAGAAGGGGGACAAATCTGTGCAAGAACATAAAGGAAGATGGAGTAACAACAAGTTTAATACAAAAATATCAATAACAATCTCCTTACAAGGTGTATCAAGCAGTTCTGTGTGGGTGGAACTCCTGGACCTGGTTGTGTACCATGAAAAGAATCAAATAAAGTGTGTTGAGATATTCA
This sequence comes from Poromitra crassiceps, assembly GCF_964638095.1. Lineage (NCBI taxonomy): Eukaryota > Metazoa > Chordata > Actinopteri > Beryciformes > Melamphaidae > Poromitra > Poromitra crassiceps. The sequence continues at coordinate 101,028,763 of NC_139623.1, forward strand.
TTGAAGACTAATGCTTCCTTATACTCTCTCATATAATCATGACTCTAGAGTATATTTGTGTTGCAGCCAGGGGCAGCATTTTGAGAAACGTTTGAAAACAACAACTATAACTAATAGTATTTTTTCTCTCAACTTTTGTTCTATAATGCAGCGCAATTATGTTATCCACTGATGTTGCTCCCACTGCAAAGCCCCTTTCTTTTTGCAATGCCTCAAAATGCTGCCTGTGTATCCGTGCACAGGGTCAGAATGTGCAAGCTAATTGCCGTTTAGCAGTACCTTTCCTTGGTTCTGCATAGTGAAGGCACTCTGCACGTTGGCAGGCATATCTTTGAGTCGTCCGACGAGGAGAGTGAGGCCAAACAGCTCCTCCAGCAGATCGGAGGGCAGCTGGGCCTCCAGCTCCTCGTAAGGGGGACAGGGTCCTGACTCCAGGGTGCTGGAAGGTTCCAGGTATCTGGACAGATACAAAAGAACATGTCAATTCAAAGAAATATAGTCAAAACAGTCACATGATTCATCCCAGGGGACAGAGGTAATGATGACTTCATGATCTGTAGGACAACTGACATTACATTCTATATTGCATAGATGATAAGATTAAACTTAATTATAGCTGCTGCGCAGCAATGGGTCGTGGCCGGGCAAGTCTCAAGTCTTTTAGCTATAGTCCAAGTCGCGTCTCAAGTCTTTAGTCACAAGTCCAAGTCAAGTCTCTTATGGATGAGTTTTCTGTCATCTGCTGCATGCAATCCAATCTGCTTAGATTAGAACACTGCCGTTCATGACAGGGCTGGGGCAGAAGGCAGCAGGTTAAGTACATGGCAGTTGAACACATCACCCACCCAGTCCTACTCAGGGCAGAATTCAAAATACTGTAAAAAATTAAGTTTTTGACATACAATTCTTAGACTTTGCACACTTCAACTACTCTGACAGCAAAATATTGTCAATTTTTTTCGTGGAGATTCAAGCTTTATTTAGCAAGAATTTGCATTAACTGTTTAAAGTACCATTTACAGTAAAACATTTTGATGCACTGTGGGCTCAATTTTTGATCTATCAAAAATCTGTTTGATACTTTTGTGGAGGACAGTCTATCGATGCAGATGCTGGAGTTTGGTGTCGTTTGAAGAAAAAATGTGGGAGGAGTAGGGTTTAATTCGTTTTACAGTTTTGCGGTCTTTAGACTTCATAATTGGCCATAGGTTGCAGCGTACAAAAGTTTCTCCTCATTTGGGCGCACATTTCGGTGAAAGTGCCAAAGCCGTAGCCCATATGCCTGATTTGTTATGAATTTTCAAAGTTTGAAACTTTAGACGGTCGCTGTAGCGCCACCATCAGGACTATTGGTGCCAAATTCACGTCAACTTAGTTTGGCATGGGACTGGACCTTTGTGCAAAGTTTGGTTTATATTCGTGCATGGGAAGTCTGACTTCCTGGGAGAAGAAGAATAATAATACAGGCAAATACAAGAAGTGGCCCTGCCGCTTCGCTGGCCCGGCCACTAATAATTAATGGTCCTAGTGAGGAAACGGGTTTCTTGAAGCAGCAAGCAATAGCATACAACAAATAAACAATGGGACAGAAAAAAGAATAGATGAAATTGGCGAAATGAGAAATGAAACATAATGCACCTGGCATCATGAGACTAAAACAGCAGTGTGTGTTTCAACCTACGGTACTTTGAACAACTAGAGGACCAGTGTTGGGCAAGTTACTTTCAAAATGTAATATACTACATATTACTAGTTACTTTGATTTGAAAGTAATAAGTTACTTTACAATATTACTTTCTGTGTAGAGTAACTTGTTACTTATTACACTACTTTTGCATTACTTTCACCAAAACAACAGCAGCAGCAGAATGACATCGCCGCCCCGGGACCATCCTGAAAAATAATTTCAACCGCCTTGAAGTCAGTGTAAACCATCCAAAATTCTAAATTTTATTATTTTCCTTTGTTATTGTCATCTATAGTGGTTATTTGTATAAAAACACACAGTTTGATTAGGAAATGATTGTATCTTTTTTTAAATATGTGCTTTGATTTAATACAATGTAACTCAATGTGTAACTTGAGTTACTTGACAAAGTAACTGGTATAATAGTACTGAAATCCTATAAGTAATAAGTTATATTACTGAGTTACTGCTAAAAGTAATATATTACATGTAATATGTTACTTTTGTAATGAGTTACCCCCAACACTGTAGAGGACTGAGTGAATGAGCACATTTTGTGAATGTAGAATTACCTGAACAGGAAGACTTTGATATACTGAAGGAACACCACACACTGCTGTCTGAGCTCCTCTGCCTCATAGTGGAGGTTGCCTGCTTGACCTGAAACACATATGGGCAAAGTGTACAGGGCATTTTGATAGACTTAACGCAAACCAAACCCACCATATCAGACAGGAATGCAACACCAGAGTTGAGCTGGTCTTTGCTTGGAAGAGCAAACCCCAGTTGAATAAAAGCTTCCACTATAATATTGCACTACCAGTGTTTCCCCTAGAAAAATTTTCAGGCCTGGAGGGTTTTTCGAAACGTACCTCGACCGCAACGGTGGGCAATGGCATCCCAAGTATCATCATACTATTATGGGATGCGATGCGAACAGTTGCATTATGGGATGTGCGTTTCGCAGGCAACAACGACACGTTGACATGTTTTGGAACAGCGCTGCACGTTGGCACAATGCTCCTAAAAGCAAAATGCTTAATTGTTTTGAATGATTTTGCATCTTCTATTACTGTCAACACCAGTATTGCTGTATTCTAATAATATGCCATAAAGGTTTATTGAAATTTTGGGGAGAGCAGAAAAAAAATCTAAAAAGAAAAAAGAATGGTAGGGGAAACACTGACTACTACAGTACCTGATATTTTATAGCTAAAACATGATGTTCCATTTCCACCACAGCCAGTTGAATGTTTATAGCTAGCACATAAAAGGTCTGTTTGAGTAAGCAAATGCCTCACTATATGAAAAACTCATTGTTGAACTTGAAGGCAGCACAACTCCAGTAACTTACAGATAAAAGTCAACACCCAATTATTGTTCAGGGTGTGCATGGCATGTCTACAGAAGCTTACCAAAGTCATGTGAACTGGACTGCACCAAGGTCTCCAGCCTGAATACTCTTTGTCTGAAATATAAGAAAGAGCAAATGAGACCACAGATGTGTATGAATGAACCATGAAGGATGCTTCAAACACAAAATAGGCCTACCGTAAATTCAAAAAGTTCCGTCAGTGATTATTAGTCTAGTGGTCTAGTCTAGTCTCCTGGAAAAGGACCTTCAGAGCAGGGCTGTGGTCAATTAACTTTCAACTGATACACTTTCAACCAAAGTCTCTTGCACACCTGAGAAGTATTGTGGCAGGTGGAGTAGAATCACTTAGAAAATTAATGGACACCCGCGCTGTCTTCACTTGCTCAGAATTGGAAAAAATTTCCAACTTTGAGCAAGTGAAGACAGTGTGCGGGTGTCCATTATTTTTCTAACTGATACACTTTAAAATGCAAAGAGAAAATTAAATTAATTAGCTAATGACAGATTGTTTACTGTAAATTATCTCTTAATAGGTTGGATATGACAACCTTACCTTGTCAAATGTTTTTCAATATTTTAATTGTGAGGAAACTGTTAGCTAACCTGAAAAGGCCAAAGAGCAGCTTTGTAGATTCCACCAGTGCAGTTTCTGTTACCCAGGGGAACCCAAAGACGTCCACTGTGTCCGTCTCATAGTCTGCAGGGGCTGGGTCAAGACGCAGCAGTAGTCTACAAAGGGTAGAGCCATATGAAATGAATTTCTTTCCTCCAAATTCTGTGTTTTTCCATTTAAATTTTAATTTGGAGGTTAGGAACGATATATATATATTTAATGACTTGGCTCTCTCAGACAGTCTCTTCGACATGTTTCTCAAAGTGAAAACCAAGTTTTGAGGTGACGTAATGGTCCCACGCAAGACTGACCCCCCCTCTCAAAAAACACCCCAATCAATAATTAGGTCTACTTTTGATTTTGATAATTAGGCCTAATTTTTTTTTAATCAATTTCAGCCAAATTATGGAAAATTCTGCAATATTCCATGTTTTACAGTTGATTACATTTTTATTACCAAATTCCATAATTCTGATTCTGTTTTTTCCATTTTGTGGAAACAATATGGCCCTAACAAAGGGGATGCAGAGTCGTAGTTGTAAGACTCATATGAGACATGACCAATGCAAATTACAATGAGTTGTGTTTCCACTTAGCTCAATCATCATATAAGTATAAATGAGCCTTTACACTACTAAAGGCCCATTTATACTTCATACGAAAATAAAAGCGTCCATTTCAAACGGTGTAATCGTCACTGACCACATACTTCCTTCCTTGCGTCTTTTATTTGGTATCATGTTAAGCAATACATCCACCAGTGGGCAGTAGAGAGTTAAATGTGTGTGTGTGTGTGTGGTTTTGCTCTGTTTCATTCATGGTATCCGATGACGGAAAGAAAATGCACGAAATGAACGCAGAGTACGGACAGAAGGCTCTGTCCGTCTCCGTCTTTAACGTAGAGTATAATTGGGACATTACTGTATTATAGGTCAGATATCCCCATTATCACACACAGTAATGACTTTGAAATCAAACTCGAATAGCATGGGGGGGGGGGGGGGAGTGAAAAGTGTGGGGAAATTTAAATAATGTTCTTTCCCAACATATGGCAGCATTGTGAAATTGCCTGTGTTATCATGATAGTGAATGGAGATAGTGAATCCAAGTTAGATTCGACTGTGTCCCAATTGAGAGCGAACAACTGTGACCCTTGCTTCCATCCAAAGTAACTGAGATCATCAGGCTGGATCGGTGAAAGGAAATGAGGTATGATTTGAAAAAGATAACACAGTGTGAATTGAAATCCCTCAAGTTGACTGTTATGCTTTAGGTAAAACCGATGAAAAACAAGTCATTCCTTCCTTATCAATCCTCTTGCTAAAAGTGAACAAGACAGTGAAATTGACTTTACCGCTTTAGGGAGCCTCTACCGGTGTATCCCTCTGCAGAGAGGGGCCGGGTTGGGTCCTCCCCTGCATCAGAGGAGCAGCAGAAGCAGGGCGGCTGTGCCGGGGTTAGTTCACACAGACTGTCTGCTGCAAAGGGAGAAACTGGTGGGGTGAGGGACTGGCTGAAGTCCTCTGCCATGTCGACACTACAGAATCAGAATCACCTGTAATGGCAAGGACATCATGTACACAAGCAAGGAATATGAGCTGAGTAATTAGGCTGGCACATAAGATAGTTACACAATACAGGAGTGACACATCATGTTTTGCAGGACCAAATGTAATAGGACTAGAACAATATAGGACACAAAAGACATACTCTATAACAGCAGATTGAACATGAACACACTAATACATACTGTATACATTCAAAGCTGAAGAACTGCCCCAAAGAGAACATTACATTGAATACATAGCTAAAATTAGGTGAGAACAACCCAACTGCAAGAATTATTCACCAGTCAACGAATGGCAACAGCGGTCCGTCTATGCACTCCCTGCCTTCACAACCATCTGGACTGGACACTAATGTGGACTTGACAGAAAAAACGATACCTCATGTGCGATGCTTGCAGGGTCATGGACGCGAATTTGACCGGTTAACCTAGAATCCATTTAGAGTTGCGTGTGGCTACGGTTAACCCTATAATAACGATCCCCAAATGTTTTCAGCGGTGAGGCAACAACATGGCTAACGTTAGCGTTAGCTGTCAGCTGTTAGCCGTAGTAGTAAGTTGACATTGAAGGAGACACACAGCAGGACCGCCAGGCAGACACCAACGTGACAAACCTTGTATTTGTGCTGCTTTTGTCCGTGTGATATTCCGTAAATGTAAAGCCAAGTGTGAAGACTACACAGCTGTCTACGACTCTGCTTGTTGTTGTTGTTGTCGCGAGGAGGTGGTTTGGGTTTTCAGGCTCTCCCGCTCCTTCATACCACGCATGCTCAAACTGGCCTTGCCACTGACACGTTCGATGATTGGTCTGAAGTTTGGCTGTGGGCGTGGTCTCGGCCAGGAAGTATTCAGACAAAGCGAGAGGTTCCACTCCCACAAACTTCCGTCTTCGTCTCCAGAGACGAGTGCGTCTTATTTTTTTGCTCTGTATGCTTAGTAAAAAGACCTTCCAACTGTATTCCTGACGGCGTTGCAAGACCAACATTTTAATTAATGATGTTAAAAAAAAGTCCTGCATTGTCAGTCGATGGAGTAGGCTAGTTTACACTGCATTTGCCTAGCCTATAGTTGGTGAAGTTTTGACAAATACTTCTGTTTTGTCTCAAAATAGCATGTTTAAAATATGTCGACGGTCACTGTGGGGCAAAAAAAGGGCTATCATGCACTGAGCTGAGCGCGCGACCTGCCTCGTGCGTGTGTGAAAGTCACTTCTTGTGCACTTCAGTTACTGGCACTGCAGGTGTCCCTGACTGTCAAAATAATACAAAACAATGCAGCGGTTTAAGTAAAATTGTATCGAGGCTAACCCTAATTTCCATATGCAGATCTGTCTGCCAACAGTCCCTCTCGCCATCACACCAGTTCTTGCATTCTAATGCATTCTCACATCTTTACAAAATCCGCCTTCCGCCACACGCCGAGGATGTGCTCATTTTCTCCGCTTATAACACGTTTTCTGCACGTTTTGGATTGTCCAGGGATGAAGCACGCGACAGAGATGCGAGTCTGATTTGCGCGTTTTATTATAAGGACCAGCGCGTGTAGTCAAAAACATGGAAGCGGCTGGAGATTGTTTCCTTGATGCATCGACCTCCTGCTCTGCTTTCAACATGAGGCAGCCCGTCTGCACGAAGGCTCTGTCGCCTGGATGTTAAAGGTAAAATGAGTGTTGTTTTTTGTTCCCCTATGCTACAAACGCATTGGAACCTTTGTAGGCACTGTCTGTAATAGGCTACATGGAGGAGGAGGGAGTGTTATTTCAACCTGTCTCACCCACCTCCCATCGCCCTCAGCTGTAGCATCGTTTACAGGTTTTGATATAAACTGGACAAGGTTGGATTTTGCTGTCTGGTCTAGTAGCATACAATTTCATGACTCACGACTTTTGATGACTGAAAACTTGACTCAAATAATATTCCGTATATATTGACAAGTATTGGTCCTTTATGCAATATCATCAGACTAGGAAATTGTTAGATGCCTGTAATGGGACTTTGTTAGCCTTTTAGGTCTTCCTGATGAACTTAATGAACTGAATCTCTCTTTCTCTCTCTCTCTCTCTCTCTCTCTCTCTCTCTCTCTCTCTCTCTCTCTCTCTCTCTCTCTCTCTCTCTCTCTCTCTCTCTCTCTCTCTCTCTCTCTCTCTCTCTCTCTCTCTCTCTCTCTCTCTCTGTGCATGAATGTGTGTAGTTTCTCTAACCTCAATGACTACCTGCCGTTTTAAAACACCCCAGAAGCACTAGTAACACACTATTTTGCTATTTCTAGCCACTTAAAAAATCATGCTATTCAAGCTTGACTGCAAAACAATCTATACTGTAGCTGTGATGGGAGCCCTAGTGTGGCTATTCTATACAGTAAAGTTATGACCTATAGTTTGACCTCTGGAAATCATGTGCGCTACCATTCCAGCATTAACTCTCCTTTTTAAAGAGTATAGTCGGAGCCCCATAATGACTTTGCATAATGAGTTACATTCTCTTTTTTGTCATGGGGTCTGGTCTCTAAAAGATCTCTGTATTGTACAGGGGAGAGCGCTAGTCACTTTTATCTCTGAAAAAAAAACCTTGTGGCTACAGTTTGATCAATTAAACTCCTGAAAGGGCCCCTCCTCCCCTGGCCCTTTCATTCGTCTGCCTGAGAGGAATATAAAGTTATCAGTCTTCCTAAGCGATATGAGGACGGAAATAAGTAGTTTGTCTATAAAAATGTCCAGGTACTTTATCAGCGTCCCAGTAGGCCCTGAGGCCCTGACACTGTTCAATGTGTTCCTGTACTCTAGTCTCAATGCCTCATCTGCTCCCTCTCTCGCTCTCTCTCTCTCTCTCTCTCTCTCTGTTTCTCTCTCTCCCCCCCTCCATCTCTCTCTCTCTCTCTCTCTCTCTCTCTCTCTCTCTCTCTCTCTCCCCCCATCTCTCTCCCTGTCTACTTTGTCTCTGCCTGAGGCCTGCTGCTCACTGGGTGGGTGTACGCTACTGGCCCCACGCCTCACTGGGATTGACTGGGGCTCGGTCCCCAAGTGAGGTTATCGATTTCATCCAGGGGCTTGGGAGATTGGAGCTGAATGATGCTGTAGACTTTAAACACTGCTCGACCCCGCACCGTTTGTTGTTTGGGGAGAAGCGCTGCAGGAGGAGGCGCTTTGTTTTTGACATGGAGGGAGATCAACATAGCCTCCAGGGAACGACAGAGAGAGAGAGAGAGAGAGAGAGAGTAATCCTGTAATTTGTTCTCTTACTGTACACCAGCAGTGGGTGCATATTAATATAAAAATTGCAGAAATAAAGCAACAGAATTACAAAGATTGCAGACAATAAATATTGATTGCATACCGGGGAGGGAGGGACTGAGCCATGATCAGCTAGGTTGATTAGATGCAGCTTTTTGAGCACATGTTGCAGCAAACTCCACCACAGAAGTGCAAAGGTGGGGGGAAAGAAAGAGATGGTAAAGTAATTGTTGCCATATGGCAATGCCATGCAATAAACATGTACTGAATACAACACAATCCCTTGTTACCAATGCTTTCCTGAATAATTTCAATAGGCCTATACATGAGAGTAGTTATACAGTATAAAGAATTGCTAATTTTATGGGGAAGCAGTGAGAGTTCAGACAAATGATCAGCTTCATTTTCAATATTTCCAATAATGCACAAGCTGTTGGATTTGTCAGTTGGAAGTTGGCAGATATGAGTAGGCTAAGATATGAGTAGGCTAAGAGATATGAGTAGGCTAAGGCGACAACCCTTCGTTCTGCCATGGCGAGCTGCTCACATGGAAAGGGACGGCATAGAGAAAGCCAGATAAATTGCCTGTTTTGCATAAAGATGGAAGTTAGTACTTAGAATGAAAGTGCTGCTGTTTTTCTGCAAAAGCATTTGCATCAAGGCCGGGAGATTAAACGTGTGGGTTGGGAACTGGAGAGAGTGTGTTGTCTCGCTTGGGGCCCCTGATGCCAGAGTTCTAGCTTTCATCGCAGTGGGTAAAGGATTTCTCCTGGACGTTTCACTCTCTGTGGCTACAGGTGGGTGGTTCTCATGCTGTAGGTGGCAGCCGCTGTGGATTTCATGCAATAGCAAAAGTACAGTGGAGGTGGCTGTGGGCACATTTGTTTGAGAATTGCCAATGTTCCAATACTGAGATAGTGAATCCTACACGCCCTCAGTAAGAGTAGTTAGAGTGTAATGCTAATGTTTCAATTTCTAAGTGTTTGTGCTGCAGTGCTGAACTGTGTCTCTTGTGATTGTAGATGCAGTAATGACTTATACCACAGTGTAGAATCTTGTTTGTTTTAATCTTGGGTGTTCTGTGTGTGTCAACTTTTCCAGTGCTCATTAACTAGAACCAACAAAATAATGAAACAACAGAGCACATCCAGCAAGATATTATTGAATACTGCAGCATATCAGTTTCAAAATGTTTTATTGACTATATGTGATGTTTTATTGGTCACCGACATTTCAATAAATGCTTTCATAGTGTGTGACAGTAATATTTCTCCTCATTAAATAGACCAAAACATCATCATGCAATACAGCATACAGTATGTTACATAAGCTCGCTTGCGTTGGAAGCCTACTCACTCGCTCACCATCATCAGACAGTGAATCCTTACATTTCTGGATGTTGTTTAGAGCTATCTACTGAGACTGCTCTGAACTGTTGGCATGCTGTCGCTAGCTTACTTGTACACCTGTTAAGGTGAACATTTTCTTGTGCTTTTGGACAGGTGGGTTGAAGGGTCCTGTGGGGGGTGGGGATTTGAATGTGTGTGTGTATGAATGAATGAATGTTTACAATTTATGTAGGTGTATGTGTTTTATTCTCTTTTTTTCTTATGTCTATATGTACAAAACAGCGAATACAAATGTTATTTAAAAAGTGTTACATAAGCTATCTACATGGCCTCATGAAAACACTTAGTCCAAAGTCTGCAGCCAGTGTTGAAAACATGTAGACTTGATAGACTAATGGTTTTAGTTCATGTTTTTCTCCTTTCACCCTTTTCAGACTGTAATCAATCATTTTCCTCTAAATCTTTTTAAAGGCCCCATGTTCAGTGCCATTGTGTTGGCGTTTGGCTGCCTGCTGCAGTGGCAACCTGTGACCACAGAGGGGCATCATGGGACCAACTGGCATGTCTTCTATGCTGTGGAGATGGACGGAGGCATCACAGCCGCGAGGGCCCTGGCCGAGCAGCACGGACTAGAGTTCATACAACGGGTCAGTGCATGTTTAAAGCCCACGTTATTACCTCCACCTATGGGCCTGCAATTTACATTCTCTAAATCCCGTTACTGAGGGCTTTTTGTCCAGAGCTGCCAAAGTGCTGACTTCTATTTCCTTTTTCCAGGGATATCTGACTTTCATCAAATTACAGCAGCGTTTCTGAATATTTCATATCTGATCAAAGACCCGCACATACAGTAGGCCGCCCACACAGAGTGCCACACACACACACTTCCAAAGAAGACACACACATGCACATGCACACACACACATACAAAGGCACACATATGCACACATACACACAATTACTCCCTTTTTCCAAGCCAACCTTAGAGTTTATCCCTCTGAGAAATTCCTATATGGGACATAGGCCACAGTTTGAATGTCTTTGGAGATGATTGGGTCTTTACCTATTTGCTTCAGTTTTAATCTGTCATATTGAAATCTTTCCATTTGTCAGAAGACTATAGGTGCAATCTCTCCACACCAATACTTTAAAGGTTACTTTGCTTGTTGAGTCTGAAGTTGTGTCAGCTCCCTCAAAATGTTCTAGGCTGCACTAAAAATGAAGGGCTCAAAGCGGGTCTTGGTTAGGTGTAAATTGTAGAGTAGTTCTGCTTTTTTGTAAACGTGAGTTCAAATGGAAGGTTTGGGGGTGTGAGAGATTTTAAAACAAACTTCCTCAGATTCTCTTTTATGAAAGATTCACAGTCAGAAAGCTTCAAAAGGTAAGAGCCCTTATGTCTTGACATCAATTCCTCCTCTGCTCTGTTATATTCCAGATTGAAAAAGGATGATTTTCTCCACATGATAATGTGACTGACTAATCACCACAGAGCTTTATGAGAAACCATGCTATTTGATTAGCTTATATGAAAACAAGGAGAGAACAAACCTTCGTGACAGTTAGTGCTCCTACCTTATGACAAGAACTTTGTTGTTTTAAGACGTACTACTAAGTGGGCGTCCAGGTAGCGTAGCGGTAGATTCCCTGCCTACCAACACGGGGGTTGCAGGTTCGGGAGTCCATACAGGCACGATTGGCTGTGTCTGCGTTTGGGAAGCTGGATTAAGGGTATGTGTCCTGATTGCTGCACTAGCGCCTCCTCTGGTCGGTCGGGGCGCCTGTTCGGGGTGGAAGAGAACTGGTGGGAATAGCATGATCATCCCACGTGCTACGTCCTGCCGGTGAAGCTCCCCGCTGTCAGGAGAAAAGAAGCAGCTGGCAACTGCGCATGTGTCGGAGGAAGCATGGTAGTGTACGGCTCTCCCCATATCGGCAGAGGGTGGAGCAGCGACCGGGGCAGCAGGGGGAAATTGGCCAAGTACAATTGTGGAGAAAATGGGGGGAAATCAGAAAAAAATAAATGAAAGTGTTTCAGTTGGTAAACACACCTTATGTGTTTAAAAGTGGCTGCCATCCAGTGCAGTGAAGACAATCCTTAAAACAGATATGTCACAGGAGGTGTTCAGGGATAACTGCAACATGTGCGATTTCTTGGATTTTAAGTGTTGGATTGCAACTTGGATATTATTGTTTTTCATTTTTAAGGTTCTGTAACATTATGTTTTATAGGTAGAACGGTTCAGTTGAGTACATCACACCACTTGATCTCCAGCAGACACGAGCTGAGGAACCTTTTATAAAGGAGTGTAGTACTGTCTGTGTAGTAGTACTACACAGACAGTACTACACTGTGTACTACAGTAGTATACTTTGTTCTTTGGTGGCAGACATACATTCTTCCATTGATTTTGTTCAGGGCAGACAATCAAAAAGTGTGATTTGAGGTTATTGATAAGTGATACTGGAGGAGTGTTCATGTGTTGATTTGAGGTTATTGATGAGTGATACTGGAGGAGTGTACGTGTGTTGATTTGAGGTTATTGATAAGTGATACTGGAGGAGTGTACGTGTGTTGATTTGAGGTTATTGATGAGTGATACTGGAGGAGTGTACGTGTGTTGATTTGAGGTTATTGATGAGTGATACTGGAGGAGTGTACGTGTGTTGATTTGAGGTTATTGATAAGTGATACTGGAGGAGTGTACATGTGTTGATTTGAGGTTATTGATGAGTGATACTGGAGGAGTGTACGTGTGTTGATTTGAGGTTATTGATAAGTGATACTGGAGGAGTGTACGTGTGTTGATTTGAGGTTATTGATAAGTGATACTGGAGGAGTGTACATGTGTTGATGCTATTGATAAGTGTTAGGGGAAGCGTCCGCTGGCCGGGCGTGAGGCTCTGTGCAGCACTGGCCCTGGGGAATGGGCATGTAAGCTCATCTCAACCTTGGCCCTGCTGCTGCTGCTGCTGCTGCTGCTGCCTGGATCATGAATAAAACATCTATTTGACCTTTATCAGGAGTTTATTGGACAGTCCACCACACGCTCCAATCCCACCCACCCCCTCGCCTCGCTCTCTGGCCCTCGTGCATGCACACAAACACCTCTGCCTCCGCCTACATTGTCTTCTCCTCTGTCTCACACCATCTAAAGTCCCTCTATGCAGTGGTCTCTACTGAATGACTATAGAACAAATGTGACGTTTCATGTCAACAAAACCCAGATGCATTGAACCGCCCCACCTATAGCACAACCACACTGTATTTATGCATCTGTGCTGTATTTTGAACTAGGGATTGGCATTTTAAGAAATTTCCTTAATCGATCATCGGGAAAATTAACGACCGATGATCAATTAATCACTAATCTTTTCATATTAAAAGAATGCCTATGGCAGAAAATAGTACTAAAGAAAGCGTGTTTTGTTTATCCTCAATGAAATCTTTATTCCAAGAAGAACAGATAGTCCAACAACAACCCTCTTAAACGAGGCAGTTGAAGTATAACTCTTTAACTGTTAAACCAAAAACGAAACAAAAAAGATACGTGGCACTCGTAAAGGCAGACACAATTCCAAAAAACATCAATTATATCAAATCATATCAATAATATATCAAACAATACTATGTTAACTTTACTGCGCCCCCCCTTGTAAGATGTCTCATTGCTGCCATGTAGTGAAGTTCATTCATCGAACCTCTATTTGATACCAACGTTAGATCGTTCAAATTCCACGTGATCAACAAAATTCTTAGCCATCGATAATTCTTAACGATTGATTATCAATGATCGATGAATCATGCCGTCCCTATTTTGAACCACATATGTTTGCAATGCTCATAGTCCTGCTCAGTTTAAACTATTGTTAATCCTGTAAGCTGAAGCATGGTACAGTATGAATTGAAAGAGTGTGAGAATGTTGTGGCGTGATCCTGTAGTAAAGTATTGGCAAAGAGATGCACAGTAAGTGTTATGTTTGGCTGTTAATGCCGACCGAGCGACACCGTACCCAGAAGAAGAGGCTCACACAGCCCCCCTCTCATGTTCCCCCGAGGTCCAATCTGCTGACTGGCCTCCTTTACCTGTCTGTCTGTCGCCTCGCCAGGGGCTGATGCTAAATGTCACTGGCATTCAATCGCCTTTGTTAAGTCAAACCCATTTTAATTGTGCCACCTCACCTGTGATTTGTGCCTGGCGTGCGGCAAAGATCGTATATCAAGAAGAACCCGGCGCTTCACAATTTGCTGTGATATTTTTTCGAAAACATTGAAGAGAAATGAAAAGTCTGACAAGCCCAACACCAGCTTGGGAGGATTGTGATGTCTGCTGGCATTCCAGTGGTAATGTTGTATGAGTGGAATGGGCATCAAATGTCTCCACGCGAGCACTCAACATATTGGTGGTCTCTTTGATTTAGTGTAACGGCATCCAGGAAAATGTCACTGCGTCTCTCCATTGTGCCGGCTTGACATATTCATTTCGCAACTGTAAAATACAAAGAAAAGCAAAACAAAACCCGCTAAGGTGATGTCTTTATGCGCCGTGGGACAGATTTACAGTGAATACATTGCAGTTGCTTTTGCAGGCGCCTCTTCAGTTGCAGACGCGGTGAGGCCTTCACTCTGTTTTATGATTTGTTTATGTGTCAAAGGTCACCAAGTCGAGTAGATCTGTCCACGTTTATCAGCGTTCCTTCACTTGCGTTACACCGCAGCACCCTATGTGATGTTGCCCATAGCTCACAGTGTCAACCATAATCCATCTGGGTCTTTAAACATTCCTCTCATTTGAGGGGTGTACCAGATATACGAGGGATCAGCCGAGCAGCATGTTGGTAAACAAACCGTGTCACTGGGAGGGCTTTCACACTGGCAGGGCTCCGTGCCGGTTCCGGTTCCCGAACCCAAATTTGAACCGGCCAGCGCGTTCAGACCGAAAAAATAATTGGTTCGGAACCTGAAAAGTTGGTTCTCAGTGGAACCAAAAAATAGTTGGTTTTTCCTTGGGAACCGTGACATCATCAGTGGGCGTGTCTCATTCTAGGCTGTGAAAACGAGCAGGAAGGAGAAGAAGGCAGTGACAACAAGGAGAAAAATAATATGCAGTGGTCTCCTGAGGAAACCAAATGTTTAGTGGCGATTTGGGCATCTACCGAATCTCAAGAAAAGCTAGAAAGCAGTACAAGAAAGAGCAAGTCGTATGCCGAACTTGCGGAAGAGATGGCCAAGGCTGGGTTCACTCGAACGCCAGAACAAATAATTAATAAACTTAAAAAACTGAAGAAGGACTACCGAATAATGTCCTCCCACTATGGTTCCGCTTAAACTGTGAAACTGGTTCGCCAGAAAGCGCCAAGGTTCTGAGACTCCAGAACGGAGCCGGAGCCAGAACCACAACCGTGTCTGTCTGAAAGCGCTACGGGTGGCAACGGCAATGGAACCCTATGGAGCCCAAGTGGCACGAGGCTTGATTGTCTGACTCTAGCCAGCTAACTCTGTTTACATTTTAAAAACTGCGACAGTTCACACAACTTTAACGCGACATGCATATATTATACATCAAACTCTTGAGCTACTTCTGCTCTCACTCAGAATGTCAAAATATAAGCGATGTGATGTATAGTCTTTGACATATTAACGTTTGTTTGGCACAACTCATACTATTAACTGCCGCGGGGTTCCGCATTTCTGGGTGTCAAGTGACGTCACGCTGATTCGTCCTATATTCAGCATGAGATTAGATGGCCGGAAATGTGGCACAGCTAAATAAATAAATAAATAAATAAATAAATAAAGTGCAATGCACCCAGCAAGGGGTTGCATGTCATTATTAGCACTGCACACGATTACTGTATGTGGCAGTGCTGAGGTGGATTCAAAGAAGATTCTTGTCATACATGGTGGGTCTCATCTTCAACAGAGGCTGTTGTAGTGTAATGCAATTATTATGAGGGGGAGAGAGAGAGAGAGAGAGAGAGAGCAGAGAGATGCTCTGACTAGGCAGGTAATGGCAGCCATTACAGGTGCAGGGTTTCACAGACTGTCACAGAGAAAAAACAATGCCATGGTGATCTAAAACAGGTCATTTTCTCTTCCACTTTGTGTTGGCACAGAACAACAGCGCACTGAGTTGATATTACATGCTGATATAAAAAAAAAGAGCCTCAGCTCGCAGGCTTTCTTTCAAAGTAGCTGACCTAGTTTTCAGTTGCATCACATGATCCTGCATTGTTTACAGGTATTATTTCTTGCTTACTTAATGGTTCACAATTGCCATTAAAGCCATCTTAGGTGTATGTGTTGCATTGTCTTTACTTTAGCTTAGATGGCGTTCTAGAAAGAGTGTGTAAGTGTGCGTTTTTGTTTGTTTGTCTTGAACTCTGACTCCAGGAAGTCCCTGGTCTCCAACCAATGGTGAAAGGCCTCCCAGATTCCCCCTCTCTCTAGTGATGTGGAATACTGCCGGCAGATTACCATAGCATTACCATAGCATTAGCATAACATTACCGCGGCACAGCCTGCTGTCTGTGGACGTGCTATCAGCTCATCGAGAGATTCAATCCCAAATTCGCTGCATGCCCCCCCCCCCCCCCCTCCATACACTCAAGGTGTGTTTTCCATCAGAGTAAAGCAGGTATCATTGAGGTAGAGCACTGGATTTACCTGCTAAATGAAATCACACAAACGCTTTGCCATCAGTCGTACACGTTCAGAGAGCTCCTTCTCTGAAATCTCGTACCTCTGCACCCGATTCAGAATTTCTAATATCCTCTCAGAAATAGCCTCAGTCAGATGCCAACCTATGTCAAGCCTTACTTTGGCTGGATTACTCTCCTGGCTGTCATTTTACGACCGTGTGTGTGTGTATGTGTGTGTGTGTGTGTGTGTACGTGTGTACGTGTGTGGTGGCATGGGAGAGGACTGAGGCGCCACATCTTCTCTCTCGACTTCCTCCCGATCCCTCTCCCTCACCATAGGGCACCCAGGGGCACGAGCGGGGACACCAATCCTCTAATGGTTGGGAGCGAGGGCCCATTCCATTAGTCAGGGGGCCCAGAGTTCAGCGCTGCTCCTCAGTGTGTGTGAGGGCGGAGGCAGGTGTTGGCCGGGGGCAACGGAGAGGGCAACGCCGCACCAGCTGCATGCTGGGAAAGGCAACGCTTTGTTTCCCTGTCTCCTCTCGCTCGCTCGCTCTGCCTCTTTCTATTTCCTCATGCAAGGACAGGTGCACACACACCTTTTGCACATACGGCACACACACACACACACACACACACACACACACAGACGCACAGACGCTAGCACATGCACGCACATGCATGCACGCAAACGCACACACACGCACACACACACACACACACACACACACACACACACAGACGCTAGCACACACACACACACACACACAGACGCTAGCACATGCACGCATATGCACGCACACACACACACACACACACACACACACACACACACACACACACACACACACACACACACGGATGTCCTATCACACACCCGCTTTTGTCCCCCAATTTCATTCATTCCGCTAAGCTTTTCTCCATTTTCCTTATCTCTCTCTTTCTCTCTCTCAGCCTCACACACTCCTTCACTCACTCATTCCCTCACGCCTATCTCCATCTCTTTCATTTTCACTCACTCTCTTACCTCCCTCCCTCTGCCCAGCCCCCCCACCCCTACCCCCTAACTCACTCTCTTTGCTTACCAGCTCAGTGGCCTTGTGGTCTGAGTGTCCGCCCTGAGACTGGGAGGTTGTGAGTTCGATCCCCGGCCGAGTCATACCAAAGACTATAAAAATGGGACCCATTGCCTCCCTGCTTGGCACTCAGCATCAAAGGGTTGGAATTGGGGGGTTCGATCACCATATGATTCCTGAGCGCGGCGCTACTGCCGCTCACCGCTCCCCCAGGGGATGGGTCAACTGCGGAGAACAAATTTCACACATTGTGTGACAATCAGTGGGACTTTACCTTTACCTCCCTCCCTCTGCCCAGCCCCCCCCCCACCCCTACCCCCCACCACAACTCACTCTCTTTGTTACCTCCCTCCCTCTGCCCAGCCCCCCCACCCCTATCCCCCACCACAACTCACTCTCTTTGCTTACCTCCCTCCCTCTGCCCAGCCCCCCCACCCCTATCCCACACCCCAACTCACTCTCATTTGTAAATGCTGGAAGACAGAGAGCAAAAACTCTCTGGCTGTTGACCGAAGAAGATGTGAAGGCGAAGAAGTGTATCCCTCCCAGCCAGGTGGGGAGCTCTAGCAGGAGATGGAGGTAGAGAAGAAGAAGAAGAAGGTGAGGAGGAGGAGGAGAAGGAGGGGGTGAAGAAGAGGAAGAGAGCAGAAATGATGCTACCACTCTCTCTCTCTCTCTCTCTCTCTCTCTCTCGCTCTCTCTGTCTCTGGGCTGAGATGATGTATGGCTGCAAAGGCCACATGTTGGCCGTTTGATGGATTAAAGCACTTTGTAGGAAAATTACTGAGAGCGCCTCAGCACCCCCGAGTCCAGCCCTTAATAAAACTCTCTTCAATATTGAAATGGAGAGAGAGAGAGAGAGAGAGAGAGAGAGAGAAGGGGAGAGAGAGAGGGGAGGAGAGAGAGAGATAAAGAAGATAAAGGAGGGTCGTGGACGAGAACATAGAGTGGAGGGAGAAACACACAAACATGTTCCTACACAATGCTGTTAAAGGCGACATGGAAGCTTAGATGAAATATATTGTAAAATTGCATGTTGTATAGTCTTAGTGGGCTTTTACTGTAGAATCAAATAGTGCTTCATATGGAAAAGCTTACAAAGATGACTTACAGCTAAACTTATTATTCAGAGCATGAAAGCTTTGTGGATATGGAGTTTGTGTGCATACCTTGTAAGTCCAGTTTCAGTTCCACTTTCTTACCTGAACTGAATGGTTTTACCTGAGGGGTTAAGCATGTTTCATGAACCGAGGGAATGCAAACCCCCATCCAAAAACCATTGTGTCATTTGAAAATGGATCTCAGTGCATGTCAGTTTTAACTCCTAAGTAACAGACTATTTATATATAGACACATTTGTATCCAGATGAAGCAATATGTTGAACATTTTTGACAGTTTAATTAATTGTGAGTTCTGATGGATTGTGCTGCAGATAGGGAATTGTGTTTTGGTGTTGAGTACTTAACTGAGTGGGACTCAGAACAGTAGTAACAGCTGTTATTTCCACTGTTAGAGCCCCATTGTATCTATTGTACAGTCTATCAGGCCAATATTATTGGCAATTGACAATGTAATAACTGCCAGATAATGTAATAACTTGGTAAATTACCATAAATGTAACAAAATGACCCCCTGATCACAAATGAAATTAAACCAGCTGATGCAATACATTCCCAGATAATGTAATATTGTCACTTTAAGGGGTGTGATAATTTTAACTGATGATGTAATAATATTCACTAAATTGAGTTGTTACATTCTTCTTAGTCTTACAAGTTCCTTCCTTTATTATTATTACATAATCAGTTATCCCTTATTAAGTAATCATCACAGGCTAATGTAATCGTATGACATCATTACATTGTCTGGAAATTTCTTAAATGAAGAGGTTTTATTTTTGACCCATTTAGAGAATCATTTATTACTTACTTTATATTACGGTTTTATTATTATTTTACCAAGTTATTATTATCTGGCAATACTTACAATACAATATAATCAGTTGCTAAATTACCTTTTGTAAAAAATATATATATATATATATATATATATATATATATATATATATATATATATATATATATATATATATATATATATATATATATATATATATATATATATATATATATATGTGTACAACATCTCCAGTCCAGTGTTGCCCACCTCTGATATGATGGATATGATGCAGTTTAATTAATTACATAGTTATTAATTGTATGATTGATCAGTGTTGCAGTGTATAAGGGCTAGCAACAGCTCAATCTAAAGAGTGTCAGTGTCGGACTTCAGACACCCATCAAACCCAAGTATCTGCAATATTATTACTTTAGGATCGACTCGACTGCAGAGGTCTTCAACACCCCTCTCCCATCCCCAGCGTTTCCTGTCAATACTGTAACCAACAAGGCTTAACTGCTCACCCCATTTAGCCCCTAGCATCCCTCTCCATCAGCCAGCCCTCCTCCTCTCTCTCTGTGGTGTGTGGGCTGTGGAGGCCAGGGCCCCTGTAGGGCTGTTAGTATACACACAAGCTGCTGCTTTCTCCATAGGGTGGGCTGCCTCACGTGGCTCTCACACACTGCTTCAATGACTCTTGATGTCTCTGTTTGTTTTTGTTTATCCTCCACACTGTCCCATCCCATCCCTACACTTCTTTCTCTTGCTTTTCTCTCTGTCTGTCCGTCGGAGACTGTCAGCAGCAGAAGACCATGCAGATGCAGTGATTGATGCTTTATAATGGTGAAGATTCAAAGTCCAAACGTGCTGAGCTCACAGTGCTGAGCTCACAGTAGAGGCAGCAGTGCTGAGCTCACAGTAGAGGCAGCAGTGCTGAGCTCACAGTAGAGGCAGCAGTGCTGAGCTCACAGTAGAGGCAGCAGTGCTGAGCTCACAGTAGAGGCAGCAGTGCTCAGCTCACAGTAGAGGCAGCAGTGCTGAGCTCACAGTAGAGGCAGCAGTGGAAATGAGGGTTAGGCATTGATACATTTGGACTGAGGCTGCTGATAGCTGATAGTTTGTTCTCATAGACTACAATTGTATTGATTGATTGATTGATTACAATTGTATTGATTGATTGATTACCATTGTATTGATTGATTGATTGATTTTCCCCTCCGTTTTTGTCCCCAATTGTACTTGGCCAATTCTCCCTGCTAAGCTGTCCCAGTCGTTGCTCCACCCCCTCTGCCGATCTCCTTCCTCTGATAGATGTGGAGTCTTCAGCTGCTTCTTTTCACCTGACAGCGTGGAGTTTCACTGCCAGCATGTAGCGCGTGGGAGGATCACACTATTCCCACCGGTTCCCCTCCCCCCCCGACCAGGCCGACCCAAGGAGGCGCTAGTGTAGTGACCAGGACACATGCCCTTAATCTGGCTTCCCACCCGCAGACAAGGCCAATTGTGCCTGTATGGACGCCCAACAAAGCCGGAGGTATCACGGGGCACGAACCTGTGCCCCGTGGTAGGCAGGGAGTCTACCGCTGCTCTACCCGGACGCCCAGGCTACAACATTTATTTATTTAATTTTTTTTTCTGATTTCCCGCCCAATAGACCCTTCTCACGGGGGCCATTTTGTGTCGAAAAGGCAGGGTAAACACAGGTGCAAGCAAAACACTAATGAGGGTTTCCAACTTCCATGATTGGAATTTGGAAACCCTCGTTAGTGTTTTGCTCGCACCTGTGTTTATTCGGCCTTTTCGACACAAAATGGCCCCCGTGAAAAGGGTCTATTGTACTTGGCCAATTCCCCCTGCTGCCCCAGTCGCTGCCCCACCCCCTCTGCCGATCTGGGAGCAGCCGTAGACACACACATGCTTCCTCTGATACATGTGCAGTTTCCAGCTGCTTCTTTTCACCCGACAGCGGGGAGCTTCACCGGCAGGCCGTAGCACATGGATCACGCTGTTCCCACCGGCTCCCTTCCGCCCCGACCGACCAGGACACATACCCTCATTCCGGCTTCCCACCCGCAGACACAGCCAATCGTACCTGTATGGATGCCCGACCAAGCCGGGGGTAACACGGGGACTCGAACCTGCGACCTTCGTGTTGTTAGGCAGGGAATCTACCGCTACACTACTCAGACGGCCCAGGCTACAATATGTTTAAAGGTGCTAAAAAATAGAAAGACTCACACCACTCAAAAGTTGATGACATAGATAGAACATAGACAAGAGCAGCAGTAGTGACATCATATTTCCTCAATATGATGATGGTTGATAGTAATGCCTTGACAAAATGAGAAAATAGTGTAGAGCATTTGCTAATAACATTTACAGGTTTGTCTGTCAAAGGAATGTAGGAAGATCACACTAAAATATTCACAAGATTTTCAAAGCAATACTATTTAAAATGGCTTTAAAAATCTAAAGATAGTCATTAAGTCTGTCTTGTCAAAAATAAAAGGCACGGGTCTTGTGGGAGCTTTGATTGTTTTGCTGCTTGCATTGATACACACTGAGGAATGTCTTGTGAAGCATGCTGTAATTTGTGTCTCAGGTAGCCCTGTCTGTCTCGCCGGCTCTGTCTGTTCCTTGTCGGGCTCAGTTTGGTCCTTGCCAATTCACATTCAAATTGATGATTTCAGACAAAGTTGGAGGCTGTGTTACACTTGTGATTGCACCTTGTCGTGACACCTGATATTCTTTGTCATCCTTAGAGATTCAGCAGATTGTCTGGTTTCACATGACTTGTTTTATTACAGGTTCCCTTCACCTCGTCCTTTGTCTTAAAACCACAAGGGTCGTTTATTCTCCCTTTATCCCATACGAGTTGGTATGGTTCCTGGTTCCTGTCTGTGCACTACCCACACACACTACCCACACGCACTATCCACACACACTACCCACACACGCCTGTCTGTGCACTACCCACACACACTACCCACACACACCTGTCTGTGCACTACCCACACACACCAGGTCCTGTCTGTGCACTACCCACACACGCAGGTCCTGTCTGTGCACTACCCACACACACCAGGTCCTGTCTGTGCACTACCCACACACGCAGGTCCTGTCTGTGCACTACCCACACACGCCTGTCTGTGCACTACCCACACACGCCTGTCTGTGCACTACCCACACACGCCAGTCTGTGCACTACCCATACACGCCTGTCTGTGCACTACCCACACACGCCTGTCTGTGCACTACCCACACACGCCAGTCTGTGCACTACCCATACACGCCTGTCTGTGCACTACCCACACACGCCTGTCTGTGCACTACCCACACACGCCTGTCTGTGCACTACCCACACACGCCTGTCTGTGCACTACCCACACACGCCTGTCTGTGCACTACCCACACACGCCTGTCTGTGCACTACCCACACACGCCAGGTCCTGTCTGTGCACTACCCACACACGCCTGTCTGTGCACTACCCACACACGCCTGTCTGTGCACTACCCATACACGCCTGTCTGTGCACTACCCACACACGCCTGTCTGTGCACTACCCACACACGCCTGTCTGTGCACTACCCACACACGCCAGGTCCTGTCTGTGCACTACCCACACACGCCAGGTCCTGTCTGTGCACTACCCACACATGCCTGTCTGTGCACTACCCACACACGCCTGTCTGTGCACTACCCACACATGCCAGGTCCTGTCTGTGCACTACCCACACACGCCAGGTCCTGTCTGTGCACTACCCACACATGCCTGTCTGTGCACTACCCACACATGCCTGTCTGTGCACTACCCACACATGCCTGTCTGTGCACTACCCACACATGCCAGTCTGTGCACTACCCACACATGCCAGTCTGTGCACTACCCACACATGCCTGTCTGTGCACTACCCACACATGCCTGTCTGTGCACTACCCACACATGCCTGTCTGTGCACTACCCACACATGCCAGGGATGTTTTCATGTTAATGCTATCCTGTTCATCATGTGCACTACATTGTAGGAGCACATGATGGGAGCTTCTGCATAGGTGGAAAATACACTGAATTCAAAGCCATACTCTTTCTTAATTTTGAAATATTTTCCTCAGGTCGTGCACTCTCAAGGTAGTTGGAAATTTTCCTCTTTTTCTCTTTTTGTACAAAGAGTCTTGCAAAATAGTTACCAGTTCCAGTACCATCTTCCTCTTCAATTTGGCACTTTTATGTAGTTTACGTGCTACTAGTTTTTAGGACTCAGGTCCCTGAGGACCAACTCGCTTGGGAGGTTCTCAACTATCTGGGAACCGTTTCTGGCCTACTTTGACGAGGTTAAGAATGACAGGTGACTGAGGCTGGGGCTGATGGTTGGCTGGCCCGGCTGGTGTCTTGTGGACCCCTTGCGTGAGATCCCAAGCACTTTATCTATTACATACATAAGCGCCTTGAGCAGCTGGTAGCACCACGTTGCAATGTTAAATGTCAATGATGTATGTATGCTTTTGTTTGTTTGTTTGTTTTTTTTCTTTCTCCCTGTGTCTGAGCCATCTGTATAACAGAAATCATGTCCATCAGCCATACCCGAAAAGGTGGAGAGGAGGACTTCCACTCCTTCAGAATGAGTCTCTTGGCAACAGTGGTCCTCAGTGTCAGAGACTGTTGCACAGCTGTAGGGAAGTTCAAAGAGGACTACGAGCAGCCGAAGATGGCGAGTTCCACCTCCGGCTGTAGGGTTGTGTTGTAGGCCTTAGAGTACCAATCAAATATTTTAGCCCAGAATCTAATGAAGGGCAGAACCAGAAGGCATGAGATAGTGTGCCCTCTGACACCTGACACATAGTGGTGAGACAGAAGGGTAGATCTTGTGTAATTTATGAGACAGAAGTGTAGATCTTGTGTAATTTATGCTTTGAGTAGTAGTGACGGTGAGCAACTTTAAATTGAATCAGCTGATGCCTGCTATTAACTGAGCAGAATTGTACCACTAACAGACTCCTTTCCCATATAATGTCAGATAAATCAATGCCAAGTTCCCCCTGCCACGCCTCTCTAATTCTCGAGGCCATGTTGCCGTTATTAAACAGACATACAAATCTTGAGATAAGATGCTTGGAGTGAGAAGGGCTCAGCAATACATCAAAAAAGCCTGTTCATTTGGAAGTGCTTCAAAGGTGTGAATCTTGGAGCTAACATAATTTCTGATTTGCAGAAATCTGAGCCAGTTCGTGCCGGGCAACCCAAACCTCCTCTTCAGTAGATCAAAGGATGCAAAATGGCCGTCTAGGTCTTTGGTGGAAACTAGCCCTTTTTCACTCCAGGCATGATAGTTTTTGTCTAACCATGGAGCCAAAAACGAATGATTGAAACAAATCGGTGTGTGGCCAGAAACATCTGGCAGACTCAAAACAGCCCTAATTTGAAAAAGCGATTTAACTCGAGAAACATTTGTCCTATTGACTTCAAACTTGGTAAGTGCGCTGCTCGGACCCCGATGGAGTGCGGTGCCGCATTTCATGCAATTTGGACTTATTCCAGGACTGTCTGTATGTATTTTCTTTGCATATCTCGAGAACCGTTTGTTGGATCGACTTCAAACTTGCGCTTAGGGGGACCTGACAGAGTGCAGTGTGTGTGTGCAGGGGGGAGCGCCCACGGGGTGGTGCATGGGGGAACGGGCACTGCACTAGTTGCGAATAATTCTACGCTTAAAAGGCGTGGTTAAGTGGTTAACAGATGGGTTTAGCGCCGAGGGGAAAATATGGACTGCGCCGGACCACGCCCACTAATAGAGCTGCACCTGGCCTTAAACGCTATTTTAAGGCCAGGGGGAAGATAGGGTCCTGAGTCTATGTTCTGGGCTATAGCCTTTCATTTAAGGAATAAATATTGTTCCACAGATTGAACATGCTGTTTAGATGGCTGGGTTAAGCAAAGTGTGTTAGTAAATGTATTATTAACAGCTTAGTTGTATAAGCGAGGGAAAAAGATTGGATTGGATTGATATCGGTATCGGCAGATAGTCAAGATTGTGGTATCGGATATCGGATCGGATATGGAAAAAGTGGTATTGTGCCATCCCTATTGCAAACCCCAGCAGTTTTCAAACAAACTTCTTAATGTGATAATCTTAGGCTATATTTATTATACATGACTTTACATTGCATGCATCATAACTATTTGTCTGTACCCGGTCTTTTTGACTTTCTTGCAGCAACTTACTGAAGTTCAGATTTTACCTTTTGGAAGCTTTGCATCAGTTTTCTCTTTCACCGGCAGTACTGTCATGCTAATCCCCTCTTCATCAGCACCCTGCCCTCAGGTCAGCCGTTGGAGAGATTCAGTGAAGCATTCAAGAGGTTCAGTAGACCATTTAGATTCATCCTGTCTGTCAGCTTTTATACCTCTGTCTGGACTGGAGGTCCCGCTGGATGGTCCAGTTGTCCTCAGTCCCATAAGAGGGCAGTAGTTCAGGATCCTCCAGTTGCCTGTCTCCATACATCAGCGTCACATGTTTACAACCTTCACATGTTTTAGAGAAACCCTGGAGGACAAAGCTTCTGCACACCTAAAGATTACAGGTGTGTCGGAGGAGGGAAAACCCGACTGAATCAAAAGAAAGTAACTCCCGCACACTGTCTCCAAATGCAAAAAGGTTTTATTTAACAGAAAGAATAACTTTTCGGTGAGACCTGCATCAGATTCTTACAGAGTAAGAGGAGGGACCCAGTTATATAGGCAGGTAGACCTGTGTGTTGACCAATCCGGTCACACTACACCCTGGCATCAGAATTGGAGCCAATTGACCTGAATTGGCAGGTATGAGGAAGTCTGACATTGCAGCATTAAAGCAAAATAAATTACATGGAAATAACAATAATGCAAATACACTTCATATGCATACTATCCAACACAATTAGAAATGCCAGTTGGGTTATTAAGGCCTATAGGAAAGACGAACATAAGCCAGAGTCATAGGGAAAGAAAAATAAGTTATGATTCTGGTGGGAGCTAAAGGAGATCCTCCTAGAATATGCCCCTATAAAAAGTAGAGAGAAATAGGATTAGAAAATAAAGTTAAAATGTATATGTATAAAGACTAGCAGTGGTAGCAAAAACATACAACTTTGTTTTTAGTAGGCTAGTTTAAAAATACGCTAGGCTATTAAACAACAATATAAAGTAATCACAGCATGTCTTGGAGGAGGAACTCATCATTAAGGCCCTTGGGTGACATGGTTTGTAACGTGTAAATCCAATAGAGAGCCGCAGTAACGAGTCCGGAAATCATCGATGCTAACAGCCCTGGTTCAACACAGTTTTCGCCTATGGGAGTTTTGAATGGGTTTTTGGCGCGATGCTTCTAATACGCTCTCTGGGCAACGCTGGCTTAATCAAACGCGAACCAGATGGTAGTAACATCATCTTCACACATGAAGACCACTTTTATGAGTTTTGAAGCTTTTATGTGCCGTTAAAAGGGCGGCTAGCTAGCAAACGGCTAAATGGGACTACACTGTTGAGTCGATGGGGATATATACGTCAATAACGTCACCACTCAAAGGACGAACACGGAAATTCTCTTTCCCTCACCTGGTTCAGCCCCGTTCAGCCCAGGGTAATCAGTGCACACATCAACAACAGTCCAGGTTGAGTGTTGACGTGACGTGGTAGCCTATGCGACAGTGTGTAGTTCTGGATTAGCTTAGCACAAGCTTTTTACCTCTAGGGCTCGCATTTACGCTTCAAAACTCATGAAAGTGGTCCTCATGTGTGAAGATTATCCCGCTGAACCTTGGTTTGCGTTTGATTAAACTTGCGTTGCCCAGAGACCTTATTTGAAGCATCACGCCAAAAACCCATTCAAAAATCCCATAGACAGAAACAGTGTTGAACCAGGAAGTTCGGGACTTCCGCATTCAGCCTACAAAAATACGTCATCCCTGCGGCTCTCTATAAGCTTCACGTCTTTTGAGCAGTAGGTCGTGATTGCCCCCTCTAGGCGGCAAGCTGACATGTTCAATGCCACAAAAACGTAAAGTTGAAATGTCATGTTTGGCATCATTGACGTGTATGACAACTGGCTAGTCCCGGTCGTTCCTGCCTATAGAGCTTTTGTGTTCTGATATGCGCTGCTTAAGTTTTCTGGTGGTTTTCTCCACATAAACAAGACCACAGGGACACAGGTAATTACACTTTTTATTTGAAACTTTTTGTTAGAGTGCGGCTGGCAAAAGCTGTCCGTTTTGTAGGTATTATTGCGCTGTGTACAGCTGCCACAGCACTGTGTACAGCTGCCACAGCACTATGTACAGCTGCCACAGCGGTAGTAGCGATTGGGCAGTGGAGCCTCTGATGAGGTTGTGTGGGTCTGTGGCCTGTGAAGTTTGCATTCACCAGCAGCTCTCTAAGATTTTATAGGGGCATATTCTAGGAGGATCTCCTTTAGCTCCCACCAGAATCATAACTTATTTTTCTTTCCCTATGACTCTGGCTTATGTTTGTCTTTCCTATAGGCTTTAATAACCAAGTGGTATTTCTAATTGTGTTGGATAGTATGCAAATGACGTGTATTTGCATTATTGCTATTTCTATGTCATTTCTTTTGCTTTAATGCTGCAATGTCAGACTTCCTCATACCTGCCAATTCAGGTCAATTGGCTCCAATTCTGATGCCAGGGTGTAGTGTGACCAGAGAGAAACCCTGGAGAAAGAATTTGAGTCAGTTACCTGTTTCTCTGCAAAGCCATTGATTCAATTCCCTGAACTGATAGGAAAGTGCTTTCCTAAAGGTGCCCTATAAAACATTACATCACATGACACCATAAGGAGAGATGAGACAAGTTCTTAGATAAAGAGCCAGTGCATTGCCCTACCAGTCTTTATATGCAGCCACTTAAACATGCAGACAGGCCAAGGGATGGGCAGTAACATGGGATATAGAAATATGTTTTTCAATTACAGCTACTGAAAAAGCAACACATGCATTACATTACATGCAAATACTACTGTGATAGACTGGTGACAAAGTCCGGGGTGCTTCCTTGCGTTCTGCCCAATGCGTACTGGCATAGGCTACAGCCCACCGTGACCCTGAATAGCTACAGTAGCTATAGCAACAGTACTTGCTTGCTTGTTGCAAAATCTGCTTTTAGCCAATGTGAAAAAGGCTGGTACAGAGTTTGGTAAGAAGGCGTTTCAGTTCTCAGACCCTGTGGCATGGAATGGGCCCCAGGAGGACCTGGAATTACAGCAGCTGGTCTCATTGAATGATTTTAAAGCAATGGTTAAATGGTATGGAGGAAAGTGGTAATTGGAAATGTCTTTACCCATAGTTTAAATTGCTTTTAGAATGAACATTGAACGCTTGAAACATTTAATGTTTGTTAATCACGACGCTGTAATGTAATGTGTGTTGAAATGTTTGTGGTAGTATCTATACAGTAGCTTTATGCTGCTTTTTTGGCACTCTTGATATATTCTTAACCTTAGTTAGTCTAACCTGGATAAAGGTTAACCAAACAAACAAATAGTAGTGAGACAAACTTGCATCTAAAATATGTAAAATATGTTGTGCACTGTGCTGTCACTGCTTAGCAAAGCGCTTTGGTTCACATATACTTTTGCTCTGCCTCTGACAGTTCCTTGCTTATGTTCATAAACCCACAATTATAGTCGTATATCAGAATCAGCTTTAATGGCCAAGTATGTTCACATACAAGGAATTTGACTCCAGTCCATTCAGTCCATTCAATATTATACAATATCTACAATTCATTGAAGAGACGAAGAATGAAAACTGAGGTTTAATGAACAGATTATTTTCAGTAGTAGTCGCATGAGCTTTCCATCAACAGCCAGTGCTGGATAGATGGTTAACATCAACTAATGTTACTTAGCTGGTTGGATTCCCGCTGCATTATCTATTTTTTATGGATCTACTAAAGATCTACTATCTTTGATCTCTGACTGCCACCAGCTAGGACATCCTAATTCACGTTGAGCTTAGTTACCGGTAGTTCATTTTGCAATGAACACACGCTGTGTGTGTGTGTGTGTGTGTGTGTGTGTGTGTGTGTGTGTGTGTGTGTGTGTGTGTGTGTGTGTGTGTGTGTGTGTGTGTGTGTGTGTGTGTGTGTGTGTGTGTGTGTGTGTGTGTGTGTGTGTGTGTGTGTGTGTGTGTGTGTGTGTGTGTGTGTGTGTGTGAACACTCATGATTTGTGTTCTCAGTGACTGGCTGGCTGATGGGGTTGATTTGTCCGACAGTGCTGTGTGTCAGCCAGGCTGAGCGTCCGCACTGGAGGACATGAGTGAAGGAGTGGATAATTGATAGTGACAAGGCGCTCCCAGCCTTAATTGCTGCTGGTGAATTAGATTACCTTTTCAAAGTGCCTTCATTAGCAGAGGGAGAGCCATACCAATGGTCCCCTGATTGGCCTCGTATTGTTTTGCTGTGAACCTGCTCTGGCAGGGCACTGGAATGTGTGTCTTTGTTTTGGTTGGTATGACATTGCTCACTAATTTTGATGTACAGGTGTAGTTCTTATTGTCTGAGTGTGCATACATGATGTACATGCAGTGTCAAATAATCTGAAGTTGATAGTTTTCCTTTGTGTTTCTATAGCATTCCCTGCTAACCAAACCAAAACATGGTCCCAACTCCATCCACACACTGGCATTTGCTCCATCTCACGTCCAAACAAAACATTACGATCTTTGTGGGGGGAAATGTAATTATTATTATTATTATTATTATTATTATTATTATTATTATTATTATTATTATTATTATTATTATTATGTGTGAATGCATTTCTCCATTGTTGAATGATACCATGATTTAATTTGTAATCAATTATTCATTAATTAGCCTATTGCAGACTAGGGCTGCCCTCGACCAAAGATGATCCTGGTCGACCAGAAATCGACCACAGCTCCGACCAATGGAATCGATTGGTCGGAGCTGTGGTCGATTTCTGGTCTTTTTTTTTTTTTTTTTCTCAGTGTACTTTTTATTTTTTATTTTTTGCAGTCTACTTTTTTTCTTATTTTTTGGAGTGTACTGACTACTGAGTGCACTATACCTGATAGATGATAATTATAAATAAAAGCTATTTGCAGCATTGTAACGTTACCGGAATGGACAGACTGATCAGCGTGCCGTGCACCACCTGGTCAGCTAAAGCTACGATGGGAAACAGCTTTTAGAAAGTGTGCGCGATGGTTATGGTTATGTAAGGTTATCACACGTGGCATGGTTAATTAGTTGGCAGAAAGAACTAGACAGCTTTTGCGATTTATTCCAGTAACATCTTATAATTACCGGGGGTTGGAGTGTATCTCTGAGGACGTCCAGTCTCACTGATGACTGTATTCTCATCTCATAAGGTGCATAACGTAACGTTAGCCGCTCGATAACAGCTTGTTAACAGCTGATGGTGGCTGCGTGCTGAAACGTGTCCATTGTTTGTGCTCGATAGCTGAGCAATTTAATTGTTAATTCCATCGCTCTGCTGGTTGCTCTCCTTTCAGTCTAGATAGCCTGCTAACTGTGGTTCTGCTCCTATGTGCGCATCTAGAAAAGGTCCGTGTTGCAACTTGCTTCCGCGGCACGTTCGTTCCGGATTGCTTTTCTTGTTATGAAATGTAATTTCTCATATTAATTATTAACACCAGCGATTGTCCGACCAAGGTGAATCTGGTCCATCGACCAAGAGCACATCGACCAAACAATCGACCAATCGATCAGGAGGGGCCAGCCCTATTGCAGACACTCACTTTTAGTCTCTGATTTCTGTGTGGTGCTGATGGACAGCTCCTTTTATTGTTCAAAAATAAAGTGCTCTGAGAAGGCATTATGTGGCCTCCGTCCGTACTGGTTACAGGTGGATGTGGGCCGCCAACATTTCTGAGATTTTCAAGTGGGCCATGAGTCAGAAAGGTTTGGGAAGCACTGTTCTAAATCCATAGATACAAGCAACCAAACATCGATTCAGGAATGCAAATATTTAGGCCTTACTGCCCTTACAATATTCCTGCTGATCATGGAAAGAGTGAAGTGCAAGACATTTTTTTAAAGTGACACTTTATTGATGCCCATTAGGAAATCATCTTTCTTTCTTCAGTCCTTTCTTCTTTCAGTTTCAGCCCGAGTCTGACTGGGCCCCTCGGGTAGGGCTGGGTTGGGCCAGTAGGGCTGGGTTGGGCCAGTAGGGCTGGGTTCGGGCCGACAATCTATGATACTTGGTGGGGTCGGGCCTCGTGCTGCAAACAAGGGCATATTCGGCCCTGGACCACGTGCGGCGTGTGGCAACGACGGGGGCAGGCATCCCTGGGTTGTGGCTAGATGGGGTATAGCCACGGATGGAGTGACGTGAAATCGTGGCAATTGTTATTCCATGTAATTAATTTGTGTTCCTTCTTGTATAGTGTCATGACGAAAGCAAAGATACAAGAGGGTGAGATAAAGGATACATCCCCCCCAATATTGAAGTAGCCTCTAATACTGTGTGTGTGTGTGTGTGTGTGTGTGTGTGTGTGTGTGTGTGTGTGTGTGTGTGTGTTTGTGTGTGTGTGTGTGACTTCCTCTAGACTTAACTGTGTTTTCAAAATTTCTGATCACCAATAAAAAAAATTTTTTTAGGGCTTTATAGCATGAATGAGAGATGAATAGAGGGGGGCCAGCTATTATAATTTTTGTCAAAAAAATGAAAATAAGAAAAAGGAGTCATATTTGAGATCCGGGGCTTTTCATCAAAGATCCGGGGCTGTAGCCCTGAAAGCCCAGGCCTAACGACGCCACTGCTTGTAGGGAGATGCTGCTTTATCCTCAAAACGGCATGATAATGTCAATCTAATAAAAAGAAGAAAGAAATCTCCAATAGGCTAATAGGCTATCAAAAAACATGTTGGTGATGTCAGGTGTCGGACACCATGATGCAATTGTGCCAAAATGCGACATTCACACTTCAAGTTGTACTCTTGGATTGAAGGGTGAGAAGAACCTTATTGATGACACACATAATTAGTGAGCAGATGAGCAGATGATTCCAGAGCATTTTGAACGACAGAACTCGGTTGAGAAGTAAGTAGAGAATCCTTCATGACAAGCAGGCCTATAGCTGTGTCTGTGTGAATTTGGCACAGGGGCGAGAGGAGGGGATGAGATCGAGGCGTGCCTCGGCGGCGCTGCTGACTGGGAAGTGAATACAGTGCAGCGCGTCCCCGAAAGTGGAAAGCGTCCTTTCCGTTCCATATGACTGACACTGAATTAATAGTCTTTAGCGACAACCAAGTTAATTTTTCTTTTTCTTTTCTTTCAATATTTGATTTTCAACTTTTTTAACAATACAGAACAGGCTCAGATACGGAAAGAAAAGGAAAAACAAAACGGCAACAAACAAAAACAAAACAATGGATACATATACAGTATATTAGACTGGATATTACAACGTGGTGCTACTAACCACACAAAGTGTTTATGTGCTTGTAAGGAACATGCATGGAATCCCACGCAATGGGTCCACGAGATACCAGCCAGGCAAGTCAACTGTCACCCCCAACCTCATCGAGGTAGTCCAGAAATGGATCCCAGACAGCCGAAAACTTCTTAAGTGAGTTGGTCCTCGGGAACCTAAGTCTCTCCATCCGTATAACAGAAGTCATGTCCGTCAACCACAATTGGAAAGAAGGTGAGGATGAAGACTTCCATTCCTTCAGAATGAGTTTTTTGGCAACAGTAGTCCCTTGTGTTAGAGACTGTTGCACAGCTGTAGGGAAGTTCAGAGAGGACTCCGAGCAGCCAAAGATGGTGAGTTCTGCCTCCGGCTGTAGGGTTATTTTGTAGCTCTTAGAGTAACAATCAAATATCTTTTCCCAGATGGAAGGGAAGAACTTGTGTAACTTATGCTTGGAATAGTGAAGGCGGTGAGCAACTTTAAATTAGATCAGCTGGTGTCTGCTATTAACTGAACAGAGTTGTACCACAGACAAACTCCTTTCCCATATCATGTCAGATAAATCAATACCAAGTTCCCCCTGCCACGCTTCTCTAATCCACTCAGTAGAGGCCGTGTTGCAGTTGTCAAACAGACATACAAATCTTGAGATAAGATGCCTGGAGTGAGGAGGGCTCAGCAACACATCGAAAAAAGCATGTTCATTTGGGAGCGCCTCAAAGGTGTGAATCTTGGATCGCACATAATTTCTGATTTGCAGGAATCTGAGCCAGTTTGTGCCGGGCAACTCAAATTTCCTCTTCAGTAGATCTAAGGATGCAAAATTACGATCTATGTTTAGGTCTTTGATGTAAACTAGTCCCTTCTCGCTCTAGGCATGGTCATTTTTATCTAGCCATGGAGCCAAAAAAGAGTGATTGAAACAAATTGGCATGTGGACAGAAACATCTGGAAGACTCAAAGCGCTCCTAACTTGGTTTAGAATTGGTTTAGACAACCAAATTAATTAACGTGTGATCTCTTTCTCTCTCTCTCAATCCCTCCCTCTCGAGTCGTGGGCGCGCAGAAAGGACTTCAAAGGGATTGCAGTGACAACCAAATTGGCGTGATTGGCTGTAACGCGAGGGGACATAACGCGAGGAGACACTGACACAGAGTTCATGTCTGTAAAATGTTCTGTAAAATGTAGTTCCCCACTTACCGTTTTAGCACGGGCCGAAGCAAAATAATGACGAAATAGCGAGTGTGTAAAACGGGCTGAGGGTATTTGCATTGGGAGGAGGTGTGTGTGTGTGAGTCAGTGTGGAGGTGTGTGTGTGTGAGTCAGTGTGTGCTCGTCGAAATGAAGGCAGCGTCCCAAGCGGGCGGGGTCAGGCGTATTAAAACACACCACCCCTTCGGGAACGAGAGTGAAAGTCATCCAGCGTCTCCGAAAGTGGAAAGCGTCCTTTCCGTTCCATATGACTGACTGACATTGAATTAATAGTCTGTAGACCAGCGTGCTCCGCACGTGGTAAAAATAAATAAAGAATGTCTGTGTCTGTGTATTTACAGTAGGCTAATGCAATAACATGTGAGCAGTGAGCAGTCAGCACTATCCATGGTGCTGATTGCTAATGTTGGAGTCAATCAATTGCCAAGACTTCTCTACTTGTTAAAATGTAGCTATTTATTTTATTCATCCAACATTTCCTGTTTGCTGTAACTATACGGTGAATAAACACAGCAAGTTTGTGCTGTTTTTGCTTGCTCACGCCTGCTGCCCCCTCTTTCTCCTTCTCTCTCTCTCTCTCTCTCTCTGCAGTCTCTCTCTCTCTCTCTCTCTGCAGTCTCTTGCTCTCTCTCTCTCTCTCTCTTTCTCTCTCTGCAGTCTCTTGCTCTCTCCCACCCTGTTGTGCTGTGTGATTGTTTTTCTGGCAATATCCAACTTGTGTTCTTGTTTGGTCGCTCTCTGGCTCAGTTTTGGATGATCTCGGGGCAAGCCACGCTCGTGCTTCAACTCACTCGGGTCGGTTGGGTTGGGATTGGAATTGTCAGGCCTGTTGAGAACTCTAGTCCTCCTTTTCCATACACATGTGCTGGCCTGGCTACACCTGACTTGGCTTGGCAGTCCAGCGTGGTTTGCAATTCCATTACAACAGGTAGCGCTGAACACTGAACACACAAAAGCTTTTAAAAACAGACAGGAGTTGAGTCTGGCAACACGCTTGTTTGAGAGGGAGAAGGCAGAGTGGTGGCCCTGGTTGGCTGCGGTTGGCGATACGTCACCCCATTCTGCTTGGAGGCGGGTCCGGCACACTTTGGCCTGAATCCAGGGAAGGTCCATCTCGGCACAGCTCGGCGCATTAAAACTGGGAAAGGAAATTCAAATTGGCGCAGCTCGGCATGCCCAAAAATACCAATGGAAAAGAGGCATAGGTCAGAGATCAGCTTCAGCCACAGCGCAGCACCCATGGAGCTGGTAGATATTGGGTGTCTTCGTTCTAGGACTGTTCAGCACGGTCGACGCAGGAGTCTGAACCTGGATCCTCCAGCTGAATGGCGGTCTGCTGCCCATATCAACATAGAGAGCTATGGCAAGAGATGAAAGTATTTTTTAGAGAGCGAGCGGAGTGAGTAAAGAGGTGTTATTGCTCAGCGGGGGAGATTCTGGCATGATCTACTTCTTGAAGAGATGGGTTTTTAGCCCAAACTCACCCTCTGCTCCCTTGTTGCAGCACCGGTTTCATCTCCAGCCCCCACCCTAACCCTAACCTCCCTACTAACCCCCCACCCGCTGTCTCACCTCATTTCCACATCTATCTCCAGCCACAACCCCATCATCACTCTCACGTTCCAACCCCAGTTCCCCCCCCCCCTCCCATCCCTCTTCTATGCTTCATCCTTGCCCCAGCCAGGCTACACCTCCTCCCACCCAATACCCCCTACCCCGAGTCTAATGGAGTGTGCCGGCGCCGAGGGAATCGTGCGCGTTCAGTTCAGCTCAGCTGGGCTCAGGGCTGCTGCCAGTGTTATAAACTTACTGTGTGATTATTGTCAGAGCGAGACTCCTCTACCCGGGAGGTCTGCGCTGATGGGTAGTATGTCACCGGGTACAGCCAGCCATGGAGGGCAGGATATGGGGGAGCAAAGGGAGGCATGGCTGGAAGGGGGTAGGAGTTGAGGGGGAGGGGAGAGGACAGAGAAAACAGATGCAGAGGAGTAGATAGGTAGGGAGAGTGAGGTAGGACAGAGAAAACAGGCAGAGGAGTAGGTAGGTAGGGAGAGGTGAGGTAGGACAGAGAAAACGGATGCAGAGGAGTAGGTAGGTAGGGAGAGTGAGGTAGGACAGAGAAAACAGATGCAGAAGTGTAGGTAGAGTGAGGTAGGGCAGAGAAAACAGATGCAGAGGAGTAGGTAGGGAGAGTGAGGTAGGACAGATAACAGAGGCAGAGGAGTAGGTAGGGAGAGTGAGGTAGGACAGATAACAGAGGCAGAGGAGTAGATAGGGAGAGGTGAGGTAGGACAGAGAAAACAGAGGCAGAGGAGTAGGTAGGGAGAGTGAGGTAGGACAGAGAAAACAGAGGCAGAGGAGTAGGTAGGGAGAGTGAGGTAGGACAGATAACAGAGGCTGAGGAGTAGGTAGGGAGAGTGAGGTAGGACAGATAACAGATGCAGAGGAGTAGGTAGGGAGAGTGAGGTAGGACAGAGAAAACAGATGCAGAGGAGTAGGGAGAGGTGAGGTAGGACAGAGAAAACAGATGCAGAGGAGCAGGTAGGGAGAGTGAGGTAGGACAGATAACAGAGGCAGAGGAGTAGGTAGGGAGAGTGAGGTAGGACAGATAACAGAGGCAGAGGAGTAGGTAGGGAGAGTGAGGTAGGACAGATAACAGATGCAGAGGAGTAGGTAGGGAGAGTGACGTAGGACAGAGAAAACAGAGGCAGAGGAGTAGGTAGGGAGAGGTGAGGTAGGACAGAGAAAACAGAGGCAGAGGAGTAGGTAGGTAGAGGTGAGGTAGGACAGAGAAAACAGATGCAGAGGAGTAGGTAGGGAGAGTGAGGTAGGACAGAGAAAACAGATGCAGAGGAGTAGGTAGGGAGAGTGAGGTAGGACAGATAACAGAGGCAGAGGAGTAGGTAGGGAGAGGTGAGGTAGGACAGAGAAAACAGAGGCAGAGGAGTAGGTAGGTAGAGGTGAGGTAGGACAGAGAAAACAGATGCAGAGGAGTAGGTAGGGAGAGTGAGGTAGGACAGATAACAGAGGCAGAGGAGTAGGTAGGGAGAGTGAGGTAGGACAGATAACAGAGGCAGAGGAGTAGGTAGGGAGAGTGAGGTAGGACAGAGAAAACAGATGCAGAGGAGTAGGTAGGGAGAGTGAGGTAGGACAGAGAAAACAGAGGCAGAGGAGTAGGTAGGGAGAGTGAGGTAGGACAGAGAAAACAGAGGCAGAGGAGTAGGTAGGGAGAGGTGAGGTAGGACAGAGAAAACAGATGCAGAGGAGTAGGTAGGGAGAGTGAGGTAGGACAGAGAAAACAGGCAGAGGAGTAGGTAGGGAGAGTGAGGTAGGACAGAGAAAACAGATGCAGAGGAGCAGGTAGGGAGAGTGAGGTAGGACAGAGAAAACAGATGCAGAGGAGTAGGTAGGGAGAGTGAGGTAGGACAGAGAAAACAGATGCAGAGGAGCAGGTAGGGAGAGTGAGGTAGGACAGATAACAGAGGCAGAGGAGTAGGTAGGGAGAGTGAGGTAGGACAGATAACAGATGCAGCGGAGTAGGTAGGGAGAGTGAGGTAGGACAGAGAAAACAGATGCAGAGGAGTAGGTAGGGAGAGTGAGGTAGGACAGATAACAGAGGCAGAGGAGTAGGTAGGGAGAGGTGAGGTAGGACAGAGAAAACAGAGGCAGAGGAGTAGGTAGGTAGAGGTGAGGTAGGACAGAGAAAACAGATGCAGAGGAGTAGGTAGGGAGAGTGAGGTAGGACAGATAACAGAGGCAGAGGAGTAGGTAGGGAGAGTGAGGTAGGACAGATAACAGAGGCAGAGGAGTAGGTAGGGAGAGTGAGGTAGGACAGAGAAAACAGATGCAGAGGAGTAGGTAGGGAGAGTGAGGTAGGACAGAGAAAACAGAGGCAGAGGAGTAGGTAGGGAGAGTGAGGTAGGACAGAGAAAACAGAGACAGAGGAGTAGGTAGGGAGAGGTGAGGTAGGACAGAGAAAACAGATGCAGAGGAGTAGGTAGGGAGAGTGAGGTAGGACAGAAAACAGGCAGAGGAGTAGGTAGGGAGAGTGAGGTAGGACAGAGAAAACAGATGCAGAGGAGCAGGTAGGGAGAGTGAGGTAGGACAGAGAAAACAGATGCAGAGGAGCAGGTAGGGAGAGTGAGGTAGGACAGATAACAGAGGCAGAGGAGTAGGTAGGGAGAGTGAGGTAGGACAGATAACAGAGGCAGAGGAGTAGGTAGGGAGAGTGAGGTAGGACAGAGAAAACAGAGGCAGAGGAGTAGGTAGGTAGAGGTGAGGTAGGACAGAGAAAACAGATGCAGAGGAGTAGGTAGGTAGAGTGAGGTAGGACAGAGAAAACAGAGGCAGAGGAGTAGGTAGGGAGAGTGAGGTAGGACAGAGAAAACAGGCAGAGGACTAGGTAGGGAGAGTGAGGTAGGACAGAGAAAACAGAGGCAGATGAATAGGTAGGGAGAGTGAGGTAGGACATAGAAAACAGAGGCAGAGGAGTAGGTAGGGAGAGTGAGGTAGGACAGAGAAAACAGATGCAGAGGAGTAGGTAGGGAGAGTGAGGTAGGACAGAGAAAACAGAGGCAGAGGAGTAGGTAGGGAGAGTGAGGTAGGACAGAGAAAACGGAGGCAGAGGAGTAGGGAGAGTGAGGTAGGACAGATAACAGAGGCAGAGGAGTAGGTAGGGAGAGTGAGGTAGGACAGAGAAAACAGAGGCAGAGGAGTAGGTAGGGAGAGTGAGGTAGGACAGAGAAAACAGAGGCAGAGGAGTAGGTAGGGAGAGTGAGGTAGGACATAGAAAACAGAGGCAGAGGAGTAGGTAGGGAGAGTGAGGTAGGACAGAGAAAACAGATGCAGAGGAGTAGGTAGGGAGAGTGAGGTAGGACAGAGAAAACAGAGGCAGAGGAGTAGGTAGGGAGAGTGAGGTAGGACAGAGAAAACGGAGGCAGAGGAGTAGGTAGGGAGAGTGAGGTAGGACAGAGAAAGCAGAGGAGTAGGTAGGGAGAGTGAGGTAGGACAGAGAAAACAGAGGCAGAGGAGTAGGTAGGGAGAGTGAGGTAGGACATAGAAAACAGAGGCAGAGGAGTAGGTAGGGAGAGTGAGGTAGGACAGAGAAAACAGAGGCAGAGGAGTAGGTAGGGAGAGTGAGGTAGGACAGAGAAAACAGAGGCAGAGGAGTAGGTAGGGAGAGTGAGGTAGGACAGAGAAAACAGAGGCAGAGGAGCAGGTAGGGAGAGTGAGGTAGGACAGATAACAGAGGCAGAGGAGTAGGTAGAGTGAGGTAGGACAGAGAAAACAGAGGCAGAGGAGTAGGTAGGGAGAGTGATGTAGGACAGAGAAAACAGATGCAGAGGAGTAGGTAGGGAGAGTGAGGTAGGACAGAGAAAACAGAGGCAGAGGAGTAGGTAGGGAGAGTGAGGTAGGACAGAGAAAACAGAGGCAGAGGAGTAGGTAGGGAGAGTGAGGTAGGACAGAGAAAACAGAGGCAGAGGAGTAGGTAGGTAGAGTGAGGTAGGACAGATAACAGAGGCAGAGGAGTAGGTAGTAGGGCTGTCACTTTTCATTCGAAATTCGAATGCAACTTTGAATGTGGGGGAGGGGTTCGTGTTCGATATGTAAATTGACTGTTCGATTTTTTTTTTTTTTTTTTTTTTTTTTTTTTTTTTTTTTTTTATTATTATTTTTATGAACCAAAATTAACCAACTGCTGCTTGCTGGTAATGTTAATCCCATGTCAGAAAAAGTCTCCAGATTTGTCGCGTTATGCCTACCCCACACTACAGGATAATTTGCAAGATTATGGCCAAGATTCCCCCCTCCCGATTTTCTCGGGGGTGCTCCCGTTTGAGGCGCGTCGGGCAGATAATCTTCCCAAATGATCCTGTAGTGTGTGGGGTTCAAAGATTCACAATCGGGAAGACTGCCTCTTCCCGATTGTGAATCGGGCATATCTAACATGTTAGATATTTACAACCCGACAGGTGATTGCATCTTGAGCAGAGAGCCAGTAGTAGCTGCGTTTCCATTACAGTTTTTCGCAAAATAATCTGGTCCGCGTCCGCCCGCAGCCCCGCACAGAAACAAAGAACGAGGAAATTGTCATCGAGGTGAAATACCCGTGCGTCTTTGAACGGGACGGAAAACTAATGCTATACTGCAAAGCATGTAGCCTACAACAAGCACTTAGGTCTCATATGCTTCCCGCATCGGCGAGTGTCCGCACGGAAAAGTGAGTCAAATCAGCAGACGCGCCCCTCCACAAGGCACCTGTGCAGACGGTTTTCGCCTGGCCGTGCACAGTAGGCCTACACCCCGAATGGACGCGGCTGTCCGCGCAAATATTAGTTAAGCAAATCCTTTCAGTGCAAATGCATTATAAAAACAAAAAATAAGATTTGTTTAGAAAACGAAATGACACAAATGTATTATTATTATTATTATTATTATTATTATCATTATTACTACTACTACACCCGGTGCGCACACTGAATAGGCATTTTAAAAGTTAACGTCGAGCCCTGCTTCCAAGGTGAATCTTCGGCATAATCTTCTAGTGTGTGGGGTTGCGTTTGAACAGACGCGATTGTGTGTGTGTCCCAAGATTGAAATGTTAAAAAATCGGCAGTCTCTCTGTCCTGTAGTGTGTGGGCTCTCAAGATTTTTATAATCTTCAAGGATTTGAAAATCCTGTAGTGTGGGGTAGGCATTAGTCTCTTCTGAGAAAGATTGTCTCCAGGGTCTGAAAAGTTGTCTCGAGTTGGATGCAGCCAAGTTTGTGAGGCAGTGTTGTGACTATGAGCGTCCAAGCTAACACGTCGGGCTGATGCCCGGTGGCCTGGACTGATTTTTTTTTTTTTTTTTTTTTTTTTTTTTTTTAACTCATTGAGTGCCATGGACGTCCTTCGACGTCCAATTAAATAGTGACGTAGAGTGCCACGGACGTCCTTCGACGTCCAATGCGTTTTTTGACGGTGGGACGTCGATCAAAGCCTTCCGCAGCTCCTGTACAACTATAGTAGCTATTGGAGGTCTATAACCTATTTTACAGAACCCTTAGGTGGCGACAGTGCTCTCCAGATTACAGAAATGTCAGGAATACACAGCCTGAAATAGCCTTGATCAAAGAGAACCCGCTCATGCTGCAGTCCAGAGCCATGTAGATTGTTCTGGCTGCAACTGACGGTGCGTGCGAACACAGTCAATCCGCGCACACAACTGAGTCCTTCTGCCTCTGTCTGTCTGTCAGCATAGTTTCTCCACATGATTAGCCGCTAGAAAAGCAGCAGCGCGACACTGAAAAGCCAAACCTTTCACTGCAGTCCGCGTGTGGCTTCTCCATGTTGCGCTGCCTGGGAGGCGGCGCACCAAAAGCATTCCGAAAATAGACGCTTGGTGCGAGGCTGTGTGTTACTAGTGTGGGGAGGAGTTTTCAGCTGAGGGGGGGGGGAGGGGGGGAGGGGGGGTGGGGCACGCAGGGCAGGACACAACTACACCACATCACTACATCAGAAAATATTATCTAGAGTCAGTGAATGTGCTTGAAATGCTGCATTTCACAAAAGGCTGAATATCTCAGCTTATAATTTGAAATGCCTGAAAACGCTGAAAACAACCTATCTTCTCCGGCTCATAACTAAAGAACGGAAAATGGTATCAATAAACTTTTTTTTGCTGATGATACAATAGAGTCTCCTTGTTCTTTTTGCGTGTTCGGTGTTTACATAGTAATATCACACAATATTCTGTGGGCCTCGAGAAATCACTGAAAACGCTCTGAAAACTCTGGCACTGGGAGCGTCCGTTCTCCAAAAGTGGCTGGCACTCAATGAGTTAATTAACCAAAAAACTTCGAATATATTCGAACGAATTTCGGGCAATTAAAGTTCGTTCGAACTTTATTTTGGGAAAAAGTGACAGCCCTAGTAGGTAGGGAGAGTGAGGTAGGACAGATAACAGAGGCAGAGGAGTAGGTAGGGAGAATGAGGTAGGACAGAGAAAACAGATGCAGAGGAGCAGGTAGGGAGAGTGAGGTAGGACAGATAACAGAGGCAGAGGAGTAGGTAGGGAGAGTGAGGTAGGACAGATAACAGGCAGAGGAGTAGGTAGGGAGAGTGAGGTAGGACAGAGATAACAGATGCAGAGGAGTAGGTAGGGAGAGTGAGGTAGGGAATGAAGCAGGTAGGGAGAGAGAGAGGCAGCATGGCAAAAACATGGAGGGGAACGAGGGCTTCGAAGGAAAGGAAAAAAGGCAAGGCGAGTGAGGGAAGACTGATGTGTACCTATCACAGCCGACAAAGAAAAAAGAAAGGGGGAGACATAGAGGGAGTGATATAAAGGGAGAGAAGCAAAAAGAATCATGTGCAGAGAGGCAGTAGGGAAATCAGCAGAGAGAGACAGGGAGGACGGGTGGAAGAGAGAGAGAGAGAGAGAGGGAGGGAGGGAGGGAGGGAGGGAGGGAGAGAGAGAGAGAGAGAGAGAGAGAGCTGCAAAGGCAGAAATTAGAGAGAAAATGTTCAGGCGAGTGATGTGTGCTGTGATTGTTTTCTCTCTCTCTCTCCCTCCCTCCCTCTCTCTCTCTCTCTCTTTCTCTCTCTCTCTCCCTCCCTCTTTCTCCCTCCCTCTCTCTCTCTCTCTCTCTCTCCCTCCCTCTCTCCCTCCCTCTCTCTCTCTCTCTCTCTGTCTCTCTCTGTCTCTCTGTCTCTGCCTCTCTCTAAACGGTCGGGATGTGGCCTGTATCTGCCGGCAAGAAGGAACTCAATTTGGGACAATTTACTCTGCAGTCTCAGCCCTGATGCACCTCAGGGACAGAGAATAGAGAGAATGAAAGTGAAGGAAGATAGAATCAGCAAGGCGCACACAAACACACACGTACACGTACACACAAAGCACACCTCACACACAAACACACACGTACACGTACACACAAAGCACACCTCACACACAATTGCCGCCGAGTAGATTTCACTTAGTTAGTTGTAACTCTCCCAGGCGGTCAATAGCATTGAGTTTATAAGGCTTGGAAATGAAAAGCCCAGGATAAGGTTAGATAAACTGTGTTGCCTCTCAGACCCACACAAGACAGATGGCAGGAAGGAGGCGTGGGGGGGGGGGGGTGTGCTGAGATCTTGTGCTAAGGGTCATATAGGTGATTTAAGGTTGAATATATTATATGTTTGTCCTGCTCACACTGTACCTGCACTGGTCTGTCTGTAATGATGAAGTGCAAAATGATTTGAATTTGAACTGAAATTCAAAATGCTGTTTTTATTTAAATTTATTTTTCAGGTTGTATTTCTGAGCATACCTAGCGTTTAGGAGGACGAAACAGACAAAGTGTCTGAACAAATGGCATGGATGATGTCATAGAGTCTTATTGTATACGTATGACAAAGAAGCACAGGAGGTGACAGGGAGTCGGTCAAATGTCACATCAACTCCCACATCCCCAAAGCATTTAGGTCCTGAACCTGCAGGCCTTCTCTTCCCTGACCACACTGTTTGTTTTCCATGCTGACAGATTGGCAGCCTGGAGGGTCTGTTCACCCTGAGAGACAGCAGGGGGCGCCCCAACAGAGCTACCTTGGAGGAGAGACTGGCAGCCACAGCAGGGGTAAGGGGCCCTTTAACTTTGTACCACAGCACACACACACTCTGCTGCCTAATGAAAGCCCCTTTACAAGTGACGATGTGGATGAGTGGATGGAGCTGCGGGTTCTTTAAAGACGCCAACACAGTGTTTGTTTTGGCCCGAGTCTGTGCGCTGTCTGTGGAACGCAGCGGGAAATGGATTTGTAACTACAGCAAATGAGAGCGTTCAGCTACTTAGACGTGACTGTTGGATTACATTTAACACGACTACGTCAAGGTGAATTCACACTCCAACACGACCACATCAAGGTGAATTCACACTCCAACACGACCACGTCAAGGTGAATTCACACTCCAACACGACCACGTCAAGGTGAATTCACACTCCAACACGACCACGTCAAGGTGAATTCACACTCCAACACGACCACGTCAAGGTGAATTCACACTCCAACACGACCACATCAAGGTGAATTCACACTCCAACACGACCACGTCAAGGTGAATTCACACTCCAACACGACCACGTCAAGGTGAATTCACACTCCAACACGACCACGTCAAGGTGAATTCACACTCCAACACGACCACGTCAAGGTGAATTCACACTCCAACACGACCACGTCAAGGTGAATTCACACTCCAACACGACCACGTCAAGGTGAATTCACACTCCAACACGACCACGTCAAGGTGAATTCACACTCCAACACGACCACGTCAAGGTGAATTCACACTCCAACACGACCACGTCAAGGTGAATTCACACTCCAACACGACCACATCAAGGTGAATTCACACTCCAACACGACCACATCAAGATGAATTCACACTCCAACACGACCACGTCAAGGTGAATTCACACTCCAACACGACCACGTCAAGGTGAATTCACACTCCAACACGACCACGTCAAGGTGAATTCACACTCCAACACGACCACGTCAAGGTGAATTCAC
Organism: Poromitra crassiceps; assembly: GCF_964638095.1. Classification (NCBI taxonomy): domain Eukaryota; kingdom Metazoa; phylum Chordata; class Actinopteri; order Beryciformes; family Melamphaidae; genus Poromitra; species Poromitra crassiceps. The sequence continues at coordinate 101,073,405 of NC_139623.1, forward strand.
ACTCCAACACGACCACATCAAGGTGAATTCACACTCCAACATGACCACATCAAGGTGAATTCACACTCCAACACGACCACGTCAAGGTGAATTCACACTCCAACACGACCACGTCAAGGTGAATTCACACTGTGGCTTCTGATTTGACACAGCATGTATATGCAAATGACAATTCATTTGTCTGGCGTCTCCGCTTTAATCAGGATCTGTTGATTAGAGAGAGGGGAAACGGAGCCGGGCGGTGTGTACTGTAGGAGCTGAAAGATGTTCACCTTGCTGGTGTAGACGCCTATTCCACCCCATATCACTTTGTGCCCCCCCACCACCCCCCACCCGCCCCCCCTTCCTGCTGCTCACCAAGCCGTTGTGCATCACCCTCGAAGCGTACAATACAGCCTCCTCGCCCCGGCTCCCGTTGCCAGGGAAACCGTCACCCGTGGAGACATCCCCATGACAGCACAGGGCGAGGGAGGGAGGGAGGGAGGAGGAGACGAGCCTCCGGCCCTGTCCTTTTCCCCCAGAGGGCACCACCACGCAGACCTCTGGCCCTTCACCACAGTGTGACCCCGCAGTGCCTTCAATGACACACGGAAACACACACACACACACACACACACACACACACACACACACACACACACACACACACACACACACACACACAACACACACTCACACACCACACACACACACACACACACACACACACACACACACACACACACTCACACACACACACACACACACACACACACACACACACACACACACACACACACAGTTGAATTATACGAAAATACACTAAGCCAGAGGTTTTCAAAGTGGGAGGCGGGCCGCCCCAAGGGGGCTCCAAACCATTTCAGGCGAGGCTCAGTGAATGTCAGTTAAAAAAATATTACATTAGTTATTAGTTAGGTTATTACATAAGTTAGTCAAAAGGCATTCACATAGAACAGCCTAAATGTGTGTGATAGTTCAGAGATGCAGTCGTTTTGGAGAATTTGACCACACTTTCCCAGAGTCAGAAACAAATTAATATCTTCAGACAGACCTTGTTTTATGTATTTGGTGTATTTGGCGTATGTCAAACAGTAATATCAGGCTGACACACACACACACACACACACACACACACACACACACACACACACACACACACACACACACACACACACACACACCTCACTCACTCACTCACTCACTCACTCACTCACTCACTCACTCTCTCACACACACACTCACTCACTCACTCACTCACTCACACTCACTCACTCACTCACTCACACACACACACACACACACACTCACTCAAACGAGAGAAAGAAATGGAGAGAAAGTATAGCGGAGAGAGAAGGAGATTCCAAACTTTCCGATTGAGAGTTATCATCTGAATCAGTGTGCGTGTGATTAATTGAAGTAATTTATGCACAATCTCCAGTGACTCCATGTATGGTTCATGATTTCATTAAACTGTAACTTTAATTACTTTTCTACCATCGTAACTTTAGGTGAAAATGAATCTGCACCCCCAAAATGTCCCATAGTCGGTAATGAGTCTCAAATTAAATGGATTGCACAAATAATGTTCTGGGATAATGAACAATTGCATACTTAGACGTTGCATCCCTTACTAGCCGCTGTTGCATTCTTAATTGCCTTTCTGTTGAGGTCTGTGTTTGCCGGCTGCGTTGCTGGTTCATGTGAACGGACTAATGTTGCCCAGTGAGAGGTTTTAGTATGGCGACGAGGAAATACCACTCTGATATCACTCACTCTAACCCAATTGGATATTTCCTCACGCCTCAAACAATCAGACTAATAGAATCTGTTTTAATTGCATTTTTTTTAGGTTGAAAACAGTCAATATTGTAATAGGTTTATGGAAGACGTATTTACAGTGGGTTATGTGTGAGCAAACACAATTAGTGTGTTAGCTACAGGAGCTGGCCTGCTGCCAAAGCCTGAGATATACTCCTTCCACCCACCTCTGCTCTGCCCAGGCCTCTGTCTACACTATATAACCAGCCTGCTGTTTCTCACTGTGCATCACCTCTGCTCTGCTCAGGTCTCTGTCTACACTATATAACCAGCCTGCTGTTTCTCACTGTGCATCACCTCTGCTCTGCTCAGGCCTCTGTCTACACTATATAACCAGCCTGCTGTTTCTCACTGTGCATCACCTCTGCTCTGCTCAGGCCTCTGTCTACACTATATAACCAGCCTGCTGTTTCTCACTGTGCATCACCTCTGCTCTGCCCAGGCCTCTGTCTACACTATATAACCAGCCTGCTGTTTCTCACTGTGCATCACCTCTGCTCTGCTCAGGCCTCTGTCTACACTATATAACCAGCCTGCTGTTTCTCACTGTGCATCACCTCTGCTCTGCTCAGGCCTCTGTCTACACTATATAACCAGCCTGCTGTTTCTCACTGTGCATCACCTCTGCTCTGCCCAGGCCTCTGTCTACACTATATAACCAGCCTGCTGTTTCTCACTGTGCATCACCTCTGCTCTGCCCAGGCCTCTGTCTACACTATATAACCAGCCTGCTGCTTCTCACTGTGCATCACCTCTGCTCTGCCCAGGCCTCTGTCTACACTATATAACCAGCCTGCTGTTTCTCACTGTGCATCACCTCTGCTCTGCTCAGGCCTCTGTCTACACTATATAACCAGCCTGCTGTTTCTCACTGTGCATCACCTCTGCTCTGCCCAGGCCTCTGTCTACACTATATAACCAGCCTGCTGTTTCTCACTGTGCATCACCTCTGCTCTGCTCAGGCCTCTGTCTACACTATATAACCAGCCTGCTGTTTCTCACTGTGCATCACCTCTGCTCTGCCCAGGCCTCTGTCTACACTATATAACCAGCCTGCTGTTTCTCACTGTGCATCACCTCTGCTCTGCCCAGGCCTCTGTCTACACTATATAACCAGCCTGCTGTTTCTCACTGTGCATCACCTCTGCTCTGCTCAGGCCTCTGTCTACACTATATAACCAGCCTGCTGTTTCTCACTGTGCATCACCTCTGCTCTGCTCAGGCCTCTGTCTACACTATATAACCAGCCTGCTGTTTCTCACTGTGCATCACCTCTGCTCTGCCCAGGCCTCTGTCTACACTATATAACCAGCCTGCTGTTTCTCACTGTGCATCACCTCTGCTCTGCCCAGGTCTCTGTCTACACTATATAACCAGCCTGCTGTTTCTCACTGTGCATCACCTCTGCTCTGCTCAGGTCTCTGTCTACACTATATAACCAGCCTGCTGTTTCTCACTGTGCATCACCTCTGCTCTGCTCAGGCCTCTGTCTACACTATATAACCAGCCTGCTGTTTCTCACTGTGCATCACCTCTGCTCTGCTCAGGCCTCTGTCTACACTATATAACCAGCCTGCTGCTTCTCAATGTGCATCACCTCTGCTCTGCTCAGGCCTCTGTCTACACTATATAACCAGCCTGCTGTTTCTCACTGTGCATCACCTCTGCTCTGCTCAGGCCTCTGTCTACACTATATAACCAGCCTGCTGTTTCTCACTGTGCATCACCTCTGCTCTGCTCAGGTCTCTGTCTACACTATATAACCAGCCTGCTGTTTCTCACTGTGCATCACCTCTGCTCTGCTCAGGCCTCTGTCTACACTATATAACCAGCCTGCTGTTTCTCACTGTGCATCACCTCTGCTCTGCCCAGGTCTCTGTCTACACTATATAACCAGCCTGCTGTTTCTCACTGTGCATCACCTCTGCTCTGCACAGGTCTCTGTCTACACTATATAACCAGCCTGCTGTTTCTCACTGTGCATCACCTCTGCTCTGCCCAGGCCTCTGTCTACACTATATAACCAGCCTGCTGTTTCTCACTGTGCATCACCTCTGCTCTGCCCAGGTCTCTGTCTACACTATATAACCAGCCTGCTGTTTCTCACTGTGCATCACCTCTGCTCTGCTCAGGCCTCTGTCTACACTATATAACCAGCCTGCTGTTTCTCACTGTGCATCACCTCTGCTCTGCTCAGGTCTCTGTCTACACTATATAACCAGCCTGCTGCTTCTCACTGTGCATCACCTCTGCTCTGCCCAGGCCTCTGTCTACACTATATAACCAGCCTGCTGTTTCTCACTGTGCATCACCTCTGCTCTGCTCAGGCCTCTGTCTACACTATATAACCAGCCTGCTGTTTCTCACTGTGCATCACCTCTGCTCTGCACAGGCCTCTGTCTACACTATATAACCAGCCTGCTGTTTCTCACTGTGCATCACCTCTGCTCTGCACAGGCCTCTGTCTACACTATATAACCAGCCTGCTGCTTCTCACTGTGCATCACCTCTGCTCTGCTCAGGTCTCTGTCTACACTATATAACCAGCCTGCTGTTTCTCACTGTGCATCACCTCTGCTCTGCACAGGCCTCTGTCTACACTATATAACCAGCCTGCTGCTTCTCACTGTGCGTCACGCAGTGTATTTTGCTTTGCATGGCGGGCTCAGCATGCTTAGTAAACTGCCAGATTGAGCCCTGGTCAATGTTAGTTTAATGTTTGCTTCTTCTTTAATTTGCTCTCCAATGCTCTCTGAGGTAATGCTGTAATAGTATTTCTACTTAGAGAAACAGGCTAATATACCAAGGCTGGGATCACACTTAATGCGCTTAATGCGTTACTCTCCAGTGGAACTTCATTTACTTGAAATGTGAGAATCCATTACAACCACATTATTGTGTAGCAGATGGATTGCGGTGCAATGCTGTCGCATGTGTTAGATTTACTCTGTGCGTTGATAATGCATGCGTAAACTAAACAAAATATTTTTTTATTCAGTATTTTATTTTGTGTTATTTTACTCTAGTTGAAGCATTGAAAAGAAAACATTTAGTCAGTGAATCAGTGTTGCAACGGAAGATTATGTTGTGATGATGATGCATTATGATAACCATTTCTGATTAGTGTCATCTCAGTATGTTTCAATGATGAGATCCTTGCACTCAGTTTGCAGCAGTGATCCTCCTGGCATATGCTACAAGTGAAAATGCAAGTGTGTGTGTGTGCGGACGTGCACGTGCGTGTGTGTGTGTGTGTGTGTGTGTGTGTGTGTGTGTGTGCGGACGTGCGTGCGTGTGCGTGTGTGTGTGTGTGTGTGTGTGTGTGTGTGTGCGTGCGTGCGTGCATGCGCTTGCGTGTGTGTGTGTGTGTGTGTGTGTGTGTGTGTGTGTGTGTGTGTGCGCGCGGTGCGGGTGCATGCATGTATGTGTTCGCTCCAGGAACCTCATATCATCATTCTTGCCTTTTTATTTTTGCAATTGATAGCTGACATTGTCCCTTGAAAACGAGATGGTTCATCTCAAGGGTTAGGGTTAGGGTCTATTCCTAATAAATAATTTCAACATTGTCCCCACAGGTGTTGAACATTTCCTGGAGCCAAGGCACATGACTGATAATGCATTATAAATATAAAAAATGTAGATGGGAAAATCACTCCTTTCAAGGAAAATACTAAGGAATAACATTTCTTCAGGACACATGAATATGACTGTATAATATAACACATTCTTACAAAAAGGACAAAGCAAAGGCTGATGGTATCACGCTTGTTATGAGTATTGGGATTTATTAAGCTGTGCCTAGCCTATACTTAACTACTACCCATTACAGGCTGCTTCCCCTTACCCTCCCAGCCCCAACTCTATCCCTACTGTATTGACATGACTGAGACTCACTCACTTATGTGTTTCCAAGTGATCTCTGTTTAGGCAGGGTAAAGATTACAGTTTATTCACTCACCATCTTCTTGTCTTTGCCACTATCTGTGGCTCTGTGGCATCGGTATCGGAGTTGGACCACTTCAGATCTCGCTGTGCTGGTTTTCATTCAAAGGATGTTTGGGAAATCCAAACAATCCCCAAACGTGCTAGTCTTGCGTGTAGATCAGGGGCGGGCAGCTGGCGGCCCCCGACCTCTCTGTGTGGCCCCTGGGTCAATTTCTTTTTTTTCTTTTTTTTTTTACAAGGCGGACGTTTTCTGTCAGGTTAGGTTAGAAGACCAAAATCTGTGTTTTTATTTTACTGTACAACCCAGAACATGGCGCTAATGGCGTTAGCATTGTCTATCCACATACTGTTTAACGTTAGCATTTGAGCTAACACTATTGTAACAAACTATATCCAGGATGCACATTGCACATGCAACATTACTAATCTGATTAATATCACATATTTGGGTGATGTACCCCATCAAATTGCTGTAGCGGGCTGTTTTAAAGCTAGAGCAAAGTTTCTGGTGTCATCTGAATTAGGGCTGAAACGATTCCTCGAGGAGATCGAATAATTCGATTACAAAAAATGACCGAGGCAAAATATATTCGCCTCGACATGGCATATTAGACTGTGTTTCGCACGGACGCTTATTAGTGTGGCACAACGCCCTTCTGATGTAAACACATGTGAGACTCACTGAGGTGAGCAGAGCAGACCACTGAAACCAGACAGCAGAATGTACTGTACTCCACTGAGTTTTTGTCTTTTTTTTCAGTTGGAAATGATCCCACACTTTGGACAGTTTCTGTTGTTTTCTCTGTCCTTCCCTTCGCTCCTCCTCGCTATTTTCTCCGTCTCGTCTTTCCATTTTGGAGCGTACTTGCTTATCACAATAGTACGTCAATGCTTCAGCACCTCAGCAGAAAACACCCAGTCTACGCATCCACCAGTAAACAGAGTGGACCCGAGACATGGTAACGTAGTTTAACTAACGTTAATGTAAATGTATGATTGCTACTCGATATTAAGGCTAGTTGTAGTGCTGGCTAGTTGATCAATATGACGGCTAGTAGTTGCTGCATTCACGCACCATTTCTATGCCTCTGCCGGCGATAGCCAGGCCGGAGGCATTATGGATCCGGGTTGTCCGTCCGTCCGTCCGTACGATGTTCGTTAACGCGATATCTGAGGAACACCTTGCCGGAATTTCATCAAATTTGCCTCAAACATCGACTTGGACTCAAGGATGATCTGATTAGATTTTGGTGGTCAAAGCCAGGTCAAGGTCACTGTGACCTCTCGAATGCCATTTTCAAGCTTGTTAACGGGATATCTCAGGAATGCCTTCACGGAATTTAATCAAACTTGTCTCAAAGATCGATTTGGACTCACGGATGAACTGATTAGATTTTGGTGGTCAAAGGTCAAAGGTCAGGGTCACTGTGACCTCTCAAACGCCATTTTCCAGCTTGTTAACGTGATATCTCACGAATGCCATGACAGAATTTCATCAAATTTGCCTCAAACATCGACTTGGACTCAAGGATGAACTGATTAGATTTTGGTGGTCAAAGGTCAAAGGCCAAGGTCACTGTGACCTCTCGAACGCCATTTTCAAGCTTGTTAGCGCAACATCTCAGAAATGCCTTGACGGAGTTTCATCAAATTTGCCTCAAACATCGACTTGGACTCAAGGATGAACGGATTAGATTTTGGTGGTCAAAGGTCAAGGTCACTGTGACCTCTCAAACGCCATTTTCCAGCTTGTTAACGCGATATCTCATGAATGCCTTGACAGAATTTCATCAAATTTGCCTCAAACATTGACTTGGACTCAAGGATGAACTGATTAGATTTTGGTAGTCAAAGGTCAAAGGCCAAGGTCACTGTTACCTCTCGAATGCCATTCCCAAGTTCGTTAAAGCGATATCTCAGGAATGCCTCGACGGAATTTCATCAAATTTGCCTGAAACATTAACTTGAACTGATTACATATTGGTGGTCAAAGTTCAAGGTCACTGTGACCTCACGAACGCCATTCCCAAGTTGGTTAACGCAATATCTCATGAACGGCTTGATAGAATTTCTTCTGATTTGGCTCAAACATCGACTTGGACGCAAGGATGAACTGATTCCATTTTGGTTATCAAAGGTCAAGGTCACTGTGACCTCTCGAATGCCATTTTCAAGCTTGTTAACGTGATATCTCAGGAATGTTTTGATGTAATTTCTTCGAATTTGCCTCAAGCGTCCACTTGGACTCAAGGATGAACTGATTACATTTTGGTGGTCAAAGTTCAAGGTCACTGTGACCTCACACACCCAATTTCCAAGCTCTGTAACGCAACATCTCAGGAGCGCCTTGACGGAATTTCTTCCAATTTGCCTCAAATGGCAATTTGGACTCAAGAATGAACTAATGGCGGAGGCATAAGTCCGCGTTGCGGTCGTTCTAGTTTGATGTGGCTTGCCGTTTTCTGTGAGGCCAAATACAAAGCTCAGCCTCTGACACTAACGTTAGCGGCTAATGTTAGCTCAAAGCTCGTCCAATAATATTAATAATAATAGTTTTAAAATACATGCTACAGCATGCGCTGGGACGCGTCATCAGTGATGTTAGCTGGGGTCGTAAGGTGTTTTGGGTCTCTCAACATCATACACCCTCGCCCAGTAGACCCAGCCGAGGCCGATTAAGACCCCCACCAGAAGCAGCCGGTCACGGATCATCCTTCCTACTCTGTCTGTAACGTTGCCAGCGGAAGGGTTGATCACGCCCTATCCGCTGCAATAGAGTTAGTGCTACACCGCAGTATTGCATGGAGGGTCTAAGGCCCTGTGTGGGTGACTCCAGGCCGGGCTCCTCCTACGTCTCACCAGACCCTCCCGGGGTAAAGACAATCCTACCATGGGCAGAGAGGACACCTCAAGAAGGCCTGTGCGCTGCACGTCATTCGCCTGCGGCGAGCACCTCGCTCTAGCCTGAAGGACCCCAGGCCGCGCCGATCTTTGCACAGATTTTCAGGAGGCTAATCCATAGCGATTGTGGATTTCTCCCTCACGAGAGAGCCAGGATGGGGTGCTAATCCCATCCCGTACTGGATGTCGTCTCTCCGACCGTCAACTGTCTCTCCAGCTTGTCACCAAACTATACTTGGTTGTCACCTAGTCTATTCCTAAGTGTCACTGGCCAGGGGAGCCAGGATTCTAGTTTTAAAATACATGCTACAGCATGCGCTGAGACGCGTCATCAGTGATGTTAGCTGGGGTCGTAAGGTGTTTCGGGTCTGTCAACATCATACACCCTCGCCCAGTAGACCCAGCCGAGGCCGATTAAGACCCCGACCCGCGTCCCAGAAGCAGCCACTCACAGATCAGCCTTCCTACTCTGTCTGCAACGTTGCCTGCGGAAGGGTTAATAATAATAATTCCCAATACATGTCCTGGACCCCGGTATAATCCATACTGCCAGTGCCATTTAACAGTGCTGTTGTGGTAACGGAAATTCACTGATTACACAGTGATGCATTAAGAAATAGCCAAGAAAGCAAAATAATCCATTCATTTTAGCTTGACTACAGTGAGAATAGTTAGCCGGTCTAGGGTGTATTAATGCACATTAGCCAGTTGTATATTAACTTACAGTAAGATTTTAGGCCTAGTCATAAGTATCAATAATAATAATTATTTAATTTCTTTTTCAGTAAATGACAGCGGTGTATGGACAGCTCCATCATGTTCAACTGAGCAAGCAGCTGAGTTCACACAATGATTTCCAGTTTCAATCCCAGGTACACGCTTCCATCAAGAACCTACTTCATGAACATGATGGAGAAAAGGTATGAAGACATCAAATTCAAATTGAAGAACAAGCTTAAGAAGACTGACAGTATGGCACTCCCTATTGACATTTGGATGAGTGTGGCTACAGAGGCGTATCTGCGTGACTTTCTTGGGGAGGATTCAGAAATTGAGTCCCACAGCCTGACAACCATGCTACTTTATTATTGTATACAGTTGTATGCAATTAAAGAAATACAATTAATGATTTTTCTAAAAAGCAATCAATGTAGTTGTTCATTTTAAGAGACATGTCTTATTTCCATTGTATAATTACTGTTGCGCTTTAATAACGCAAAAGTAGTTCTTATCCGATTACTCGATTAATTGGTAGAATACTCGATTACTAAAATAATCGATAGCTGCAGCCCTAATCTGAATGGAAGAATTACTGAATTTGAATATGAAAAATATAAATGTTGGTATAATAAACTTTGATTACCAGTCCTTTTCATCAAATTAGTAGCTATAATTGGGAGTGATGGTGTTACATTAGGCTACTGGTGGAAGTGCACGGTCACAATCTGGCCCTCTGGTAGCGAGGAATTTTGTGTGTGGCCCTCTCTCTATCATCAAAGTTGCCCATCCCTGGTGTAGATGGTCCAGTATTCTATATTCTCATGTTGTCTGTTTCCATTAGCTAGCTCCCAGCTAGCCACTAGTGGTAGCTCCAGATAGCTGTCAGGATGCACACACACACACACACACACACACATCCCAGCTGCTCTCAGCAGATCACAGCTCTGTGTGTGATTTCCATATTGAATGTCTCTTCACACAGCCAGCCCACTGCATCGGCAAAGCAACCGCTCTTCCACGTGCTAATCAGTCTCAGGTGTGTTCCTTCTTCATGTCCATCTTTTAGTGTCCGTATATATAGATCAGGACACCTTTACCCAAAGTATGATGTCAGTACTTTTCCTGCCTGCAGCTCCCCCTAAGCCTCCACCTAGCGGTAAACCTGCAGTATTACAAAACCAATACTACTATCAATGAAGCTTAATAAGTGAGAAGATACAGTATGATATTCCAAATATCTATCTATCTATCTATCTACTATCTATCTATCTATCTATCTATCTATCTATCTATCTATCTATCTATCTATCTATCTATAAAAGTGGCAATGTGGGCTCTGTTCTCTGTTTCAATTTTTGTCCCACTGATGATGTTTGCAGTGATGTCATGAATCACAGCAATTGTGCATTGTGACATCACTGATGATGTCATAGGCATTGTGACATAATCAGTGATGTCATAAGAGCAGTGGGATATCATCAGTGATGCAAAGTTTTTTTTTTATCACATTTTTTATTTAGTTTTCCATGTAGGACAGATTGTGTTTGACAAAAAAAAGATAATCAGTTTGTTACATCCATTTACAAAGAACATGAGACATTTTAACATAAACATACAAAGGATGTCAAACTCTTTATCCTGCCCGACAAAGGGGCTCTTTAGTGATGCGAAGTTGTGACATCATCAGTGATGTCATAAGAGCAGTGAGCCCACACAGCGGCAGTGATGTCATAAGAGCATGTGAGCCTAGGCTGCACAGCGGTCGAGCTGCATGGAGGGCGAGGCCGAGCTAGTGAGCCCGTGCAGCGGGCGAGCCTAGGAATCGAGCGCGCATAGCACGCAAGATGCCTAGTTAAAGAAATTATCTCAGACTGATGTCATGAATCTAATCTTTACTCAGGCCATAGCATAACAACATGAATAAGGAGGCTGCAGCAGCTGCTACTGGGTTAATGCAATCCAGAAGATTGGGGCTCTGTGGTCCACATGGGGAGCTGTACTATAACAATCTATTATTTACAGTGGACACACACACACACACACACACACACACACACACACACACACACACACACACAGAACAGTGGTCCATTGTGGTTTCTCGGGGGAAGTGGAGGTTTTGCCACCATGTAATCCCGGCCCATGCAGCCCTCTGTCAGCAAAGCAACAATTAGCCGTTGTGTTAATCGCACTGCTAATGACATAATTAGCAAGGCTGTGGAAAACAGCTCAACACACACATCTGAGGGCTCTGAGACAACACACAGATAAGGCCCCAACACACACAAACACACGCGCACACGCGCGCACACACCCACACACACACACACACACACACACACACACACACACACACACACACACACACACACACACACACGTGCGCGCTTACATGTACACCACATACAGTACATACACAGGCACAAAGACACACATAGCTATCATAAATACATATTGGAATGTAGATACACAACCACTACTCACTGAAACAAACATACACACACACACACACACACACACACACATAATGGCAGAGGGGGCAGTAAGATAATTTCCCAGTGTTTAGAGGGCATGTGTGTGTGTGACGTACACCAGAATGAGATCATTCTCTCTCTCTCTCACTCTCACTCTCACTCTCACACACCACACACACACACACACACACACACACACACACACACACACACACACACACACACACACACACGCACACAAGGTTGTCTCTGGCTGAACTCTACTCTGACCTTTTACAAAACGTCTCAGACAGCGACCACCTGCGAGCTTCTGACATACAGTACACACAGGTCCCTGCTGCTATAGACGCTTTTCACGGAATTGTCTGCTGCGATGTTTTCGGAGATGTCTTGTACTAGCAAATACTGCTACAGGAAGTGAGCTGGGGTTCAATTTAGAATGCTTTTGTTGTCAAGATAAAACCATCTACCGTATATATTTTAACCGAATGAAGGATTTTAATTATCGGATGTCTGGATCTGAAGTTATTAGAGAAGCCGAGCAAGCAACTTGGCAAACAGCTCAGCTCGCTGATGTCCTGTTTGCACCAAACTGCCTTGGGAAAATGGTGAGTTTTAACAAACTGCTGTTTTAATGACCGACTCTATTTGTTTTGGAGAGGAGGGGACCACTACTGTAATCCGGCTCACAGTACAAACCTCGTGAACCATGAATACTGAAGGACTCCTAACCTAAAAAGCTGAGCACCTAGAAACAGGCTGAGCTAACATTAGCGACAGTGACAGTGCGGCTAGCAACCCCATCTGCCGAACTCCGTTGGGGAAACAGTGATTTTTAACCTGCGGGGGGGGGGGGGGGGCGATCGGCAATAATATGGCTCATTTCCACCGCTGGTATCAACACGGCCCCGCACAGCTCGTCACGCTTTTTTGTCTCATTCCACCGATCAAAAACGTGGACAGCCCGGGTTGAGTCGGGGTTGAGTCGTGCTGCTTTTGGTCCCTGCTCTGTTGAGGTTCCAGGGCTGTGGACCCGGTACCATACGGTGACGTGAAAACACTGCAGACGACTGATTGGTCAGGCAGAATCATGTTTACTGTAGGCATCTACTGTCAATGCTGGATACCAGTTTAGTGGGGCTTACCTTCTCTTCTGTTATTTCCAGAAGTTATTTCTTTTGTGTTGCTGCCTTCGGCTCTGGTGAAATAAAATCGATCTCCTTGCTCAGCTTTAACATGACGCTGGTTTTCAATTGTTTTGAGAGAGAAAAAGTCCGCTAGGCCGCAGACGGGGGTTTAGCGAAGCCGCGGTCTTGCCTGGTGAGTTGCCGCTGGGGTTCTCCCCGTAGCGCCTCTCCCGTCCCCCGCGCAGCGCATGCATGTGAGTTTGAGTAACAACAAAGTGATATCCATTCTCCTGGCCGATTGTCACATTTGCCCATGTACACTGTAGGTCATTTAGAGGCACCAGTATTTCATAATCGGTTTAAAAGTTCCGTGTATGGATTTAATTTTAACGTTATACTATAGCCTACTTCGGCTATGGGCGGAGGGCAGATATGTGGTCGCTATGACGACCAGGTGTGGGCGGAGGCGAGTAAATTTGCTATGGAAGCAGAGTCTATATCAAGTAGAGCCGAGTAAGACCAGATCGAGTAGAGCTGTACTGTGCTGTTATATGTGGTGGAAATGAGCCATTAGATTTTTTTCCCCCTGCTTGTTTTTTTTGTTTTTTTTCTCCAACTGAAATGTTTTCTGGTCACTCATGATTCAGTAGGTCATGGGTTGGCTTGGTTCCAGCCTTAATACTCGCAATACAGTATAAGCATAATGTCTATGGAGAAAATGAATAGGGAACTCTCTTCTGGGGCTGGAAAGGTCACGGAAAGTCACGTGACTGTTGAGCTCTATATAATGGGGCGCACAAGTTCTGCGCAAGCTCAGAAAGGCGTGCAGAGTGCGGGCTAGAAATAAGCACGCAAAGTGCACGATATGTCTAGTACAGTATTGTACGTTTAAAATCATGTGCAACCATCACATGCTCTCTCTCTCTCACACACACACACACACACACACACACACACACACACACACACACACACACACACACACACACACACACACACACACACACACACACACACACACACACACACACACACTCTTATCTAATTTGTACTTAATGCAAGGTATAGCAGCTACTTTTAAGAGGCATTGACAGGGAACCTGCATCAGATCAATAGTGTGCTTGGTGAAACCCACTGCTTATGTTGTGGTTCAGTGTTGATTCAGGAGATGCCTTCTCTCTCTCTCTCTCTCTCTCTCTCTCTCTCTCTCATCCACCACCCACTCTTCTATCCACACGGGATAGAAAAAACATTAGAACTCCCCCCCAATACTTCACTGTTGAGGCGTTTGTGTGATTTCTTTCTTTTTCTTTTTCTTTAGGGGTGGGGGGGGGGGGGTATGCTTTTTTTTATTTATTTTTAAATACCCCAGTCACATCCGCAATCCCGCGGCCCTATAAGGAGCTTTCACGCTCTTTGGTTTGCTTTAGATGTTTAATACCCCCTCTCTTTTGTGTCAGAGAGCTGGAGAGGCGTTAAGAAGCGCTGATAAACCCCACTTAGATCCCTTCCTGGCCCGTCACCCCGGCCTGCCGGGCCGCTTTAGCAGGGAACTGATCTGTGACGGCCTGCCACTCAAAGTCAGCACACTGAAGGCTGACACAATGACAGAGCAGCACAGAGGGCTCAGCGCGCTGCAGGGAGAGAGCAGGCCAAGAGGGGAGGGGCCAGAGTCCATCTCCCCCATTATCTCTCCTCTTTACCCCCTCCCCTCTCCTTCTCCCCACTCACACCTTTTCTCTCCTGCTACTGTACCAGTTGTTTCACTGTTCACCTTCCAGTCGGTGGTAACCCCGCACTGCACACACACACACCTGTGTACGCATGCACACACACACACACACACACACACACACACACACACACACACACACACACACACACACACACACACACACACACACACACACGGACACTTCTCTGTCACCTGCAACATCCACATCTCTTTTCCCACGTCCTGTCCACTCTCTCTCGCTCTCTCTCTCTCTCTCTCTCTCTCTCTCTCTCTCTCTCTCTCTCTCTCTCTCTCTCTCTCTCTCTGTGGGCGGGGGCTATCAGTCTGGCAGCTGATGGCAGCAGAGAGGAGAGGTTGAATGAAGAGGCAAAGAGAGAGAGGTAGAGAGAGGTAGAGAGAGGGAGTAGGGAGGGGGACTGAGGTCCACATAGGGATCAGCAGTGCGTTGTGCGTTTGGGCTTGGGGGCGGGGGGGAGTCGTTTGGTGCATTTGGCACCGTGTGGCGTATAACACTCACTCGTCTGCCATAATGGGTCCAGGCAGGGCTGCAGCCAGGCTGGAGTGTCAGTCAGGGAGCATGGCGTTTGATTGACAGGTAAGGGGTGAGTGAGTGGGGGGTGGGGGGTGGGGGGGGGGGATCTTGGCTTTCCCAGGGGGCCGTGGGAGGGTAGCAGAGCCCCAAATGTCAGCCCTGATATCTGTGCTGCTGGGCCCGTATCACACTGCTGCAGCTGCCTGCCCTCCACCGCCTCCACTCACTCATGCAGAGACATGGGAGTATTATGTGTGTGCGCGCACACACACACACACACACACACACACACACACACACACACACACACACACACACACACACACACACACACACAGACTTTCAGTCCCTCTGTCTTTCTATCTGTCTTTTCTCCCCATTTCACTCTCTCACCCTCTGCCTCTTTCAGTTCTACCTCAATCGTTCAATCATGTAAGCTTTGTGATCCTCTCCTCTCTCTGTTTATATCTCACTTTCTCTCCATTTTGTTCTCCTCTATCTTTAAGTCCCCCCCAATTTGGTTTATTATTGCCCTCTCTTTGTCTTTCCTCACTCATCTCATGCTTGTTATCATTGTTATTTCTCTCTCTCTCTCCCTCCATCTGGCCAGGTGTTTATTGTAAAGGGAGAAATTCAGGTGGTCATCTTTTGTTTTTGATCTGACTTTGCATTACAATGGCTGGCTTTGTATTGTATGCTGTGTTAGGGGCCGTGTCGACAGGAAGTGTTTTCTGCTTCCTGCTGTCCAGAGCACTTCCAACACGCACAGACACAGCGCCTATTTGTTGCTGTGTTAAAAAGTGAGATTGGTAAAGCAGGGTGCCTCTCCACAACTTCACTTTCCTCTGCCCAGAAACACTAGCCGTGGAGGGTGTGGTGCTGGGAAGAGCAGCACGTCTGCACCATCCACAATGAATTGCAGAAAGGCGCTGTCCTGTCGACACGGCCCCTTAATTAAGCAACCTTTGAAGGAAAGTTAACCTCATGAACTCTCGTTTTCACTTTTTTTGCTGCATTTATGCACGTTTTTATCAGTTTTTGTGACTCTGTGTTCACTGTGTATGTGTGTGTTTGTACTTTTGTGTGTGTGTGTGTGTGTGTGTGTGTGTGTGTGTGTGTGTGTGTAAGGGCTCCTATATGCTGCGATTCCCCCCCATTTTGTGTGCACACGGGCTAGCCAATGTGTTTCAGTAGGGGTGTCACAATATATCGTCCCACGAAATTTCGCGATAGTAAAACGTCACGATATGTATCGTTGAGATGAAATCTCATATCGCAATTTTTTTTTTTTTTTTTTTTTTCTCTTCAAAAATAGACAAAGAAACGTCTTTGTTTGTTGAAGTTCAATGTGTGGAAAGTAGTTCACTTGAACAAGTCTCTGAAGAGACACATGAGAAGTTATACAGGAGAGAAACCATTCAATTGAGTTTCTGGCAAAACTGTTTACTTGACAGGAAAAACTGAAGATGCATAAAAAATAGACTAAGAAAAGTCTTGTTGTTTGAGTTTGAAGAAAAACTGAAGATGCATAATGAGAATTTATACTGCTGAGAAACCTTTTAGTTCAAAGTAAATCTAAGTGACGGTGTAACTCATTCTATTTCAAGATAAGCCTTATCTCCAATCTCATGTTTTTTCTAGTTGTTATTGTAATAACAATTTCCCACAACAGCATGTTTTGTATTTGTGCATTTCAAATAAAATACTACTTTTCCAGTCATATATTGTCATTATTCAAGTTTAAAAAAATATTGTTAAAATCGTATCGTATCGTATCGTTATCGTAAACCCAGTATCGTGATACGTATCGTATCGTGAACTGAGTGTATCGTGACACCCCTATGTTTCAGTCAATCTGTCGTCAGTGTTTGTTCCTTGCTCTTTGCTGTTTGTGTGTGTGTGTGTGTGTGTGTGTGTGTGTGTGTGTGTGTGTGTGCGTGTGCGTGCGTACGTGCGTGCGTGCGTGTGCGTGTGTGTGTGCATGCGTGCCTGCCTGCCTGCCTGCCTATATGTCATGGCTGGATGATGAATGCGCTGACAGTAGAGGGGTCAGTGTCACAGACAGTGTGGTCAATTGCCCCTTGTCCCCCGAGCCCAACCTTGAGCAAGCCTCCCTAAAGAGTCTCAATCTGCCATTAAGACACACACACACACACACACACACACACACACACACACACACACACACACACACAGATTCCCCAGTGAGCGTGTGCCATTAGTAGCTGGCAGGGCCTGGTTTGACAGAGAGCGATTAGCTCCCTATCATGTGTATTGATCACTGTGTCCTGGATGCTCCTCCGGGAGGGGGGGTACACGAGACACACGCACGCACATGAACACAAACAGGCGCGTGCGCGCACACACACACACACACACACACACACACACACACACACACACACACATCCCTGTTATCCGTGTGTGTTTTGTCATTTATAAAGTTGAAACATAAACTCGCTATAGACAGTTTTAACTTGACAACAATACGGTCACAACTAGGGATGTAACGATAACCGGTTTTAATGATAACCGTGATCAAATTCCTTACGATAACCGTACCGTTTCAAATTTTCATTATCATTAAAACCGTGGTACCGTGATTACCGTGGTACCATGATTACAGTGCTTTGAAAAACATGGTAAATACTGTCCATTATCAACCAAAGTTGGCAACAGTCTCCCAGATGCAAACATGCAGCCTTGGAGGAATGATTTCAGTGAGTGTATCAATCCTTTTTGGGTCTGAGTTTTCAATATCAAACGTAAAATGATTGCAGTGAGTCTCTGAGTACTTTTTGAA
Source organism: Poromitra crassiceps (assembly GCF_964638095.1). Taxonomy (NCBI): domain Eukaryota; kingdom Metazoa; phylum Chordata; class Actinopteri; order Beryciformes; family Melamphaidae; genus Poromitra; species Poromitra crassiceps. Next base: position 101,091,460 of record NC_139623.1, read on the forward strand.
CATTTTCAGCACGAATACCATGATAATAAGATAACCGTGATAATTTTGGTCACGATAATCGTGATGTGAAATTTTCATACCGTTACATAGTCACAACCCACCTGAATATCCGGTTTACCAAATCCCAGAGAAGAAGAAGAATATCCGGTCTACTTCCTTCCTGTATACATAGCTGAGTGCAGGCTGATATTCGGCTTATATTAAATGTTAACGTTAGGCCGTGTCTCCGACAGACACAGTAACAACGTAGCCTATTTTGGTCTTTGTGTTGTAGTAGTTAATAGTTGTTGTTGTTGATAGTTGCCATAACAATGACCCCTGTCAGAAAGACGTGCACACGCTGGGTAGTAGGAAGCATTGTTGTCTGGTCCGGAACTAGCCTGAAACGCTAATAAAATACATGTTACAGAGTAACCTGACTATCAGTAGTATATTGCACGCATACATAGGTCTATCTTTACATTTAAACGTTTACATAGCAAAAAAAAGTTGAAATAGCTAGAAGTATGTCAGTGTTGCCCCTGAACAGCTGAGAAAGTGGTGGACACTGTACAATTCAGTACTGTAGGTGGAGGTAATGCAACATTTAAGGATGCCAACAGCCATAAAACACCAAAGAAGAAGCTGAGAAAAAAACGTCTATAAAAGATGATTGTGTGTGTGTGTGTGTGTGTGTGTGTGTGTGTGTGTGTGTGTGTGTGTGTGTGTGTGTAGGCACTATTGTAATCAAGAATGTATGTAGGCTAGGCGATACGCAGGTTGTGGGGGCGCTAAGACTCTTGGGAGTTCTGGTCATGGCTGTCTTTTGCCTCACCACGTGGGGCTGCTGGTTTGTGTGTGTGTGGGTGGGGGGGCACGGGGGTGCTTTGAGGTGAAAGGAAAGAGGGTCCCTCCTTCTCTCTGCTCACACACATAAACACACAACACACACAGGGCACTCAGTACAGTGCATAGTTAGTTAGTTAGTTACTTTATTGACACAATATTAAAATATTGGGGTCCAAACAATAAAAATCAAAATAATCAATAAATTACAAGATATAAATACTCCATCATCAATACAATTAAATCACAAATAACAAATACAAATAACACAAATCCAACACTGCTAGGCAAGCCTGTAACATGTTCAACTTTCCTCTATCAGTGTTACTAAATATTGAGCTCAGCTGGGTAGAGTCATGCCCATAACTTGTCCGAATCTCCTGTGTGAGAGGACACACAAGTATGTGTTCCTCATTCTGCACGCCAGTCCTACAGCAGCACATACGTTGTTCAGGTGGTGTACGGCTCCATCTCCCTGTTTCTATGCATAATCTGTGGGCAGAGAACCTGAACCGGGTGAACGTTATTCTCAGATGGTCTTCGATCAATGGTGCATTGCTGGTATAGAGCAGGTGAACAGACATATCTGGGTTAATGGTTTGGTAGGTCTTATACCTTGTTCCCTCGCTAGCCCGCAACTTTTCGACCCTCTCTCTTCTGTCACTTTCAACATGATTTGGTTGTTCTATGAGCTCATCTAAATGAGACATCATGACTTGGTTTTCATTTTTTTGTCATTTCAAGAACAAACCACAGGGGGTCATCTAGCATGCCATGACGCTGCTGCATGTCAGTCAAAAACCTGTGTTGCTTTTGTCTCACTAGGGCCTGTACTGAGGCCAAGCCTGCCTCTGTGAGGCAGGTTAGGTGTAGTAGACCTCACCTGTACTGAGGCCAAGCCTGCCTCTGTGAGGCAGGTTAGGTGTAGTAGACCTGTACTGAGGGCAAGCCTGCCTCTGTGAGGCAGGTTAGGTGTAGTAGACCTCACCCCCAGTAGTCACTTCACTGCTGTCATGTAAAGAGATTCGATCGGCTTAAGGGGAACTTTGAGCCAGGACTCCCACCCATACAAGACAGCTGATGATTAAAGAGCATGCATACATTAAAGATGGCCGACTCCTCCCAGTATCCTCATGGTGAAGCTAAAATCCACCAGATTTGGGCCCAATCCAAATTCTTTTCTTAACCCTCAATCTTAACCCTCAAGCTCAACCCTCAATCTTAGTAGCCCTCAAAACTAAGTGTTAAGGGCTATCTTGCGACTTTAAAATGGGACAGCCCTTAAAGGCAGATACGTCTTCAGACTGTGGGGGGCAGCAATATGCCAAAGCTCCGGATCCAGTCTGTCAATTCAAAAGAAGAGGAAAAAAGCATCCCTACAAATATTTCCTTGATAATATAGATGTAGAAATTACGATAACCATTGTATTATCTTAGTTTAAATGTAATTTTATGGATTTCCGTTTTGGAGCCTAACACATTTGTTGTTGCTAACTATCGATAGTCAGTAGCCGTGCTGGTCAAGCCATATTATTATTATTATATTATAACATTGTTAACGTTGTTACGAAATGCCATAATTCTCGGTGGTAATGTCGTTGTTGAGTTGTTTTTATCAAGATACAGCCTACGTGTAATGCAACGCACCACAAAACAAGTGGGGGCTAGAATGACCGTGCTTTCCGACGTGAGGGCTGGCTTGACTGCAGTGTTTAACTGCAGTCAAGCCAGCCCTCACGTCGGAAAGCACGGTCATTCTAGCCCCCACTCGTTAGCAACAACAATTGTTGTTAGGATTCCAAAACGGAAATCCATAAAATGACATTAAACTAAGCTAATACAATGGTTATCGTAATTTTTACATCTCTATTAACAAGGAAATACTTAACTTTGTAGGGCTACTTTTTTCTTTTTTACTTTACTTTTTACTTTACTTTATTTCATTTGGCAGACGCCTTTCTCCAAAGCGACGTACATACAGAAAATAACAACCATAAGATCATGTAACATACATAGTGGAAAGCAGAGATAAGGAAAAAGATAAATACAATAAAAGCCAACAAACAAACAAACAGACAGTTGAAGGTCCGTGGGCAGCATGTTAACACGTTCAGTGCCAGCGACGCCATATGGCGTCATTAGAAATTTACCGTACAGTGCCAGCGACGCCAAATGGCGTCATAACTCCAAATTGTTTTTTTGACGGGGGGGTGTCGATCTAAGCTTCTTACGTCGCCTCTAACAATATTGTAGCTATTGGAGGTCGATAACCTATTTTACAAACCCATTAGGTGGCGACAGCACTCTCCTGATCAGAGAAAAAGGAGCCAAACACACAGAAATAGTCACTGGGCAAAATGAGGAAATCGCATCGCATCCGTCCGTATGCATCGACGTGCCTCCATAAACGAGCACAACGCCAGCTGTGCCCCCAGCAGCAGCATCCGCTGTCACAACTGAGCACTTCCATGTACGCTGCAACAGCACATTCACATAATCAGCATTATTATTCCGAACTGGAAGCATGCCAGCCCGTGACAAACACACGCGGAACCAAAAAGCTGAATGTCGCGCACCATTCACTGTGTGTGCGCAGCAAACTCAGCAGAGACTGAGAGCCACCAGACACATAAGACACACCCAGGAGGCGTGTGCAGTTGAGGGGGGGGGGGGGGGGGAGCACGGAGAGCAGCAGAGCAGCATACACTTCACCCAGACAGACCCAGACATCAGAAAATTAGCTTCAGAGTCAGAGATGTGCTTGAAATGTTTAATTTCACAAAAGGCTCGTTATCTCAGCTCGTAGAAAAAAAGGTATGTTTTTCGTTCAATCATGCTATCTTCTCCGGCTCATAACTAAAGAACGGAAAATGGGATCAATAAACTTTTTTTTGCAGGTGATAGAAGAGAGTCTCATCGTTATTTGTGCGTGTTCAGTGTTTACATAGTAATTATTAAAAAAATTATATGACTGTTTTAAAATGCATTGCGGCCTATGTGGCACAGCAAGCAACCTTTTGCCCAAGGGCCGTGGCACTGAAAGTGTTAAGGGTGATGGAGAGGGAAGGTTAGGGGGAGGTGAAATGGAGAGAAAAGAGATGGGTTTTTAACCGATTGCGGAAGATGGGGAGAGATTCGGATGTCCTGACCAAGGGGGGGAGCTCGTTCCACCATTTGGGGGCGAGACAGGAAAAGAGGCGAGATTGAGAGCGGCCCTTGAGCCCGCGAAGCAAGGGGGGGGCGAGACGGCTTGCGCTAGTGGAGGGGCGGAGGGAGCGGTGGGAGGGTTGGAACGTGACCAAGGTTTGAAGGTATTGGGGGGCAGTTGAGTGGACAGCTCTGTATGTGAGGACAAGGGTTTTGAATTTGATGCGTGACAGGATGGGGAGCCAGTGGAGGTCATGGAGGAGGGGGGTGACGTGAGAGAATTTGGGTTGGTTGAAAACAAGGCGGGCAGCAGAATTCTGGATGAGTTGAAGGGGTTGGATTGCAGAGGAGGGGAGACCGGCTAGAAGAACATTGCAGTAGTCAAGTCGAGATAAAACCATGGCCTGGACTAAAATTTGGGTTGCTTCTGAGGTTAAAAAAGGGCGGATCTTTCTAATGTTAAAGAGGGAGAATCTACAGGAACGTGCCATTGCTGTAATGTGGGCAGAGAAAGATAGTTGGTTGTCGATGGTGATTCCGAGATTTTTGGCAGATTGGGAGGGGAGGACGGTGGTGTTGTCGATGGATAGGGACAGATCGGATAGGGGGGAGTCGTTGCAGGGGAAGAAGAGAAGTTCGGTTTTGTCGGGGTTGAGTTTGAGATGGTGAGAAGACATCCAGTTGCTAATATCTTTGAGGCAGGCAGAGATACGGGAAGAGATATTAGAGTCCGAGGGGGGGAAGGAGAGATAGAGTTGTGTGTCGTCTGCGTAGGAGTGATAGGAGAACCCTCCTTTCGCCGCCATCTTCCATCTGAATGGATCTAGCTGATGACACGCAAGGGATTCTGGGATCGCACTCACCGCCAAGTGTGGTCGTGGAAAATCTCAAAACTGAGGGCCGTAGAGCCCTCAAACTCGACCCTTAACTTAACAAAGTGAGAATCGGGACAGCACTAGCACTTCGCGGGAGTGCGCATTTTTGAGACTGAGGGTTAAGATTGAGGGTTAAGATAGGAATTGGGATTGGGCATTGGTGTTACCCGATTCTGTGCAGTAGCTCCGTTGAGTTAAAACCTGCGTGAGGTCCCCGCCCCTCTGAACTTTTTTATGTAGAGCTGCTGGTTCTAGATTTGTGCACAGTGCGTTGTATATTTAATTATACAGTCAATCCTCTCTAGCTCTGTAAATAAGCTGGGGAACAATAGTCTGGATGGAGGGGGGAAGAAGGGGAAAGAAGGGGAAGAAGGGGGAAGAAGGGGGGAAGGAGAAAAAGAGAGAAAAAGAGAGAAAATTGGGTTCAAATGAAGTGAATTGAGAGTTACTATTGACTCTGCTGCCCATCAGAAGTTCTAGGTCGCACTTTTGAGCCTCTTAATTTGAGAAATGTGTCTAAACATGACATTTCACTAAGTATAACATGGGGGACTATGGATGTGAAGGTGACAAGTTTGAATCCCGGCTGGAACACATCTCTAAACCCAAACGCTTACCAAGTGTTGGGCATCTTTCAAATACCTGTTTGTCAGCAGGATTACATCAAAACTACTGGGCCGATTTTCATGAAACTTAATGGAAAGGCGTAGCATGGGCCAAGGAAGAACCCATTGAACATGGGCCTTGGTGGAGGTCTGTGTTCGGATATATATATATATACATGATGTCTGCTTTAGAAAGAAGACCCAATTCATAAATGCAATCCCATTAACAATAAATGGAATAAGCCTTGAAAGCACAGAAACAATGTAATTGTCTTCTCTGAATGACGTAATAAGTGTGCATGCTTGTATGCAATGTGGAACTGTTTGCAATACTGTTCTGTTGATGTACATTTTCTGGTCATTTCATTACCTGCTTGGGGTTGCACAAAGCAATACTTTGCTTGACTCCTGTTGTCACAGATATTTTTGGTAGAAATAAGTAAAAAGTACTGCTGTAGAAATATAGTGCAAATTTATTACAAAATATATACTGTACCTCTCTCTCACACAACAAAGACATGAATGAAATTATATGAAATAATAAAAAAGGGGCAATTGACGCAAACAGTAAACTAAGATAAAATAAATATAAAAAAGTGTCTACATTGTCCAAAAGTGTCCACTTCTCAGTGTGCAAGTGGGCAAATGTGAGCTTCATCAGACCTGTCTTGGAGTATGCTTCTCCAGTCTGGGGAGGGCTGAACAAAAACCTAACTCAGGACCTGGAATGTGTGCAGCGGAGGTGCTGCCGTATTATGGGCCTACCAAGTGGAATGGAACGTTCCCCAGCCTGGCGGAGCGGAGAGATGAAGCCACCTCCAGAGAAGTCAAGCGGATGCTGGAGGAGGAAGGGTCCAACCCCCTACTCGGAGCCCTCAAAACTCCACACCACCAATATGACCTGAGAACTACTAGATTGTTCACAGGGCCAATAAGTCACACAAAAAGACACCAGCAGTCCTTCTTACCAAGAGCTGACAGGCTGTGCTCACATTGTCCATCCTTTTAGTTATCTCCTCCCTGTACTGTAGACATGTTAGTGTTATACTGTATCTATTAGTTATCTCCTCCCTGTACTGTACACATGTTATTGTTATACTGTATCTATTCTGGTCTGTTTTCTAACTTGTAAAAAAACATCTCATTTCATCTTGTGATGCAACAATGTTTTTTCTTTAATAAACTTGAAACTGATAACACAAATGAGAATAACCAGGGTTCCCACACCTTGTTAAACATCAAATTCAAGGACATTCCAGGCCCATTTCCCTCAAATGCAAGGACCCAACACAGTATGCCGTTTGAGACATGGATCATGGTAAATTACTGTTACAACACTGATAATTGTATAATGAGAACTAGCAGCTTTACAGAAGCTCACAGACAACAATTACAAAGAGACAGAGAGAGGCTGCTTTTAATATGGCATAGCTTTATGTTTTATTATTGTACATAATCACTTTGTCCAAGTTTACCTTCAGATACAGATCATGCCACCTTTTCTGGTTTGATGCCTGTCTGTTTCCTGCCTCAGAGGGCCAGACCTCAGAGGCAGCAAACCTCCGCAGGCGGGCCATCCATTCCTCATCACCTGTGGTTGGAAGCCATCTGCCATTAGAGAACAGAAAAGTGCTGCTTAAACTAAACCAGCTAAAGTTTATAACTATTCAGTTTCATTACACTACTGTATAAACATATTAATGTGGGTAGTTCTAACTCAATAATATAAAAACAAATAATAGCATTTGTAAATCAACAAATAGGGTTAGGGTTAGGGTCTAACACAGTGAGTGGTTCTCAACCTTTTTACACCAAGTAGGCTACCACCACCACAGAAATTACCATCATATGACAGTGGTGCCAGTACCACAGGTTGAGAACCAATACACATTTCAGCTCCTAGTAGTATATTAAGCCTTGTGTTAAAACAGGAACATCTGAATACAACATATCATTATGTTAAATCTCTTTCAGTGTGCTAAAACGGCATGACAATATGTTCTAACGTTAACTAGGTTGGGTAGTAGCCTACATATTAAAGTAGAATGACTCGAGCGTAAAATTGGAGCTCACGTCATGCATGTTCTTGGAAATAAACCAACGTTATTGCAATGACTGTCAAACCTACGTTAGCTAACGCTAGCTACATAAAGTAGAATGGGGGTAAAATTGGAGCTTGTTATTTGACATAATTCATGTTGTACTTACTGTTCCTTTGCGTGGAAAACTTTTGCAGCGCTGGTGATGCTGCTGTGTTTGTTTACATAGCATGTCAGAAGCTGGGATTGATGAGACATGAATGGACGATAGCGATGGAGGGGGGGCGGGCACAAAGCTGGAAAGATGGAAAGGTTTAGACGTAATTGGACAGCAAAGCAAGGCATGATGAGCTGTGATTGGACGACAAAGCTGGAAAGCTGGGCAGGTGATTGGACGACAAAGCTGGGAAGCTGGGAAGGTGATTGGACGACAAAGCTGGAAAGCTGGGAAGGCGTAGACGTGATTGGACAGCAAAGGTGGACATGCTTAGATGTGATTCGACGAGAGTAGCCAGTCTCTCGCTCCCCCGGCACCGTAAATATGGCACTTTAAGTTTTAATACTTTTTGTCTCTGCAAAAGTAACTATGTAGATTCCCACTATGAGGTCAGTTTATCAAAATGACGCCTGTATGGAAATCTGATTTTCGTTGTCGGAGATTGAGCTCCTAGCAGCCAGACCTCCGGGCTGCTCTGGGCAACTTAACATCGTCATACAGGGGAAATTATCCGATGGTGAGCGCTGCCTGAGTCTGGGGCTAATAACGTTAGCCAGCTGCCTGGTCTCTTCTGCATATCCTTACAACAGTTATGAGGAGAGGAGAGCTTGTGAACAACATACCCACAGTCAGCACTTCCCTGAGATATCCATAGAAAAACTTGCCTTGCGCTTTACCCCAAATAAAACCAGTGTCTGTTTGGGTGACGCCAAAGGATAAACAAACGGCTAACGTTAGCTGATGGCTGCTTGTGTGGGCCTCATTTTATACCTGGGAGTTGTAACGTTAGGAGAAACATTTCCTGGCATGATACGCAGGCAGTTGGACAACCTGGTAAGTTCTGAAAATATGTCTATTTCGTTATTCCAGCTAACGTTATCGGTTGTTAGTAACGTTATGCCGACACCCGTCGCTTGCACCCGTTAAAACCATGGATGTGTTAAAAGAACCGATAATGTTAGCGGGAGTAATAAGACATATTTTCTGAACTTACCACTTCAGTCCCCAACCAATGTTACTTCCTTGCGCACCTTTCTCAAAACAATGTCCTTTTTGTTGTGGTCCATCACACATCAAGCAGCGTCTCAAGCAGGTTCTGGTCTATGTAACCTACAGTAGGTCTATAACGCGACCAGCCTGTCCAGCCAGTGATGGCTTGAGACTGGCTGCCACAGCTGTCAATCATCCCTTTTTATATCATCAAATAACTACTTAAAAACAAGCTGATCAGAAAAATGAGCACTTGGACAGGCGTGATAAGAACTATATAAAATGATAGAAACCACCTTTGGAAAAAAATATCTCTGACGTGTACTTTGATTGTTGAGTATGGCTCATTTTCCCATCCACTAACATGGCGGAGGCGGGCCTTGTGACCGATACTGGTACCCGCCTCCAGGGCGGCGATCTCAGATGCTTTGGCTTCACTGTAGAGAGCTCATATCCTGTCCTATGTCAATGGTGCGTGCATGTGTGTGCATGTATGGGGCTGGAGCATATCTCAGCATGCATTGGGCAGGAAAAACCTTGAGCTTGTGTGTTTTTTACAACCATGAGCTTGTTTCTTTTGCCAATTAAGCGTTGCTTTTTTTTATCAAGTTTTTCCCCCCCGGATCCCCTGCCCCCCCGTTTTCTCCCAAATTGTACTTGGTCAATTCGTCGTGCATACTTTTCCCAATAGGGTTTAGATGAAACCACGCTCCGAACTCATTTGAATGGTTGCCCCCCTCCTACACGCCGCTGTCCTCCACCATGCCTGACAACAAACTACCTGCTGCACCCCGAACGCCTCTCTTTACAGCCAGGCAGGCACCGGTCAAAGAGAACTCTTTCCCCCAAGTCGAGTGTGTTTTCCCCGTTTGCCCCTGTTTCTCCTTCCACTGGAGATGTGCGTGCGCACTTCGCTTCGGCGGATGAGTTCGGAGGAGTCGCTTGCTTGGCAGGATGGGAAGAAGCAGTTGCGGCGACCAATCAAATGAGTTCTGTGCGCGATGCATGTGCAGTCACCAGCCGCTTCTTTTCACCCCACAGCGAGGAGTTCACTGACAAGACGTAGGGCTTGGGAGGATCACGCTATTCCCGCTAGTTTCCCTCCCCCCCGAACAGGCGACCTGACCGACCAGAGGAGGCACTAGTGCAACAAGCAGGACACATAGCCTTAATCCGGCTTCCCACCCGCAGACACGGCCAATTGTGCCTGTATGGATGCCTGACCAAGCCGGAAGTAACATAGGGGCTCAAATCTGCGACCCTACCGCTGCCGTACCCAGATGCCCTGCTAATTAAGCATTGCTATATACATTTTGTACACTCATCTATATAATACAGGGCCATCAGGCCGAAATATGTTTCTTAGCTTAAATCAAAGTTACTCAGATTGTTTTGATCAGCCTAATACATACCCATTTGATTACATTACATCCAACTTGAACTGTACGCACATCGCTCTAAATACCACATTCACTGTCTTGTGTGAAGTATTGTGTATTTAACATTGCAGGGCTCGTAGCTCTAACTGCCCCCACCCCTCTGCCTTGGTGAGTCCAGTCCTCCTCTTCTTAATTGAGTCTAATTGAAGAACATAAACGGGAATAAAACAGCGATGCTTTCAGGACATAAAAGACTGCAGCCGCCTCTCAATAGTGTTTATTTTCAACCTCCTCCACTCTGATTTAAGTGTGAGGAGGACAATAGTCGCCTGGAAGTGGGATGTGTGTATGTGTGACTGTGTGTGTGTGTGTGTGTGTGTGTGTGTGTGTGTGTGTGTGTGTGTGTGTGTGTGTGTGTGTGTGTGTGTGATCTGCTGTTTGATTTACTGAGCCCACCTTCACAAGGACCAGCTTCTTATCAGATAAAAGCCGTGAGCAGCTGCCTATGAAAGAAATTGTGTGCGCGTGCGTGCGTGTGTGTGTGGGTGTGTGTGTGTATGTGTGGGTGTGTGTGTGTTGTGGAGGACAGAGGTGTAGGTGAGGCGGGGGTGTTTTCGTTCCTTTTAACCCAGGACAATGGGACAGAGAGAGAGAGGGAGAGCGAGCAAGCACTCTTTGAACTAATGAAGAGGGAACCTTTTACTCCCCCCATAAAGATGCCCAACTCTATTTCTCTGCTATTGATTTTCCACTCTCTTTAAAATAGAATGGAACAGAATAGAACAAAATATTTCATTTGCCCCGCACTTGTCCCTGTTTTTCTTTTATCCTCGTAAAACCCCAATTTTAGAAAAAAAAGCCAGACAACGCTAAAATAAGGCTTCAGAAAATGGCTGGAGATGATTACAGCTTTAGTGCATTGGGTATGACAAGGTGTGGGCACTTAATGTATCTCAGGGAAGTGAGGCCAAATTTGATCTTGTAGTTTGTATGCCTCTGCTGCATGGCGACAACCGTGGCCGGAGGCATTATGTTTTCGGGTTGTTCGTTCGTTCGTCCGTTTTCTTCAAATTTGTCTCAAACACCCACTTGGACTCAAGGATTAACTGATTAGATTTTGGTGGTCAAAGGTCACTGGGACCTTGCGTCCATCCCATTCTCATGAATGCGAATTTCTTCAAATTTGACACACATGGACTCAAAGATTAACTGCTTACAATTTGGTGGTCAAAGGTCAAAGTCACTGTAATCTCTCGAGACAGACTTTTGACTTGCATCGAAAATCTGTCGGCAAGCTCCGTGAAAAGGGGTGCAACAGCGCTCGCAGGGTGCAGGCTCACAGGGTGCAGGCTGACAGGGTGCAGGCTCACAGGGTGCAGGCTCGCATGCTGCGCTTTACCCGATCAAAATGGAGTGGATGTGACCGGTGTGCAGTCAAAATGTACTGTTTTCAGCGTGTAGCAAGTTGTAGCGTGTAGCACGAAGCCACGCTCACGCCTTGTTCAAGCGATCGTTCAGGATTCGCGTCAAGCCAGGCATGAAGTCAATGGGAAGTTGTGGGCGGGTTCAAGGCGCGCCGAGTAGGCACTGAGAGGAAAAGAGAAGGCTTCTTGTGTGAACGGTTAGGCGTCTGTTCAGCTTGTGCCTGCTTCAAGCTTCAGTTCTACTTACGTTCGGCGTCCTGTGTGAACAAGGGCTTATTGTTGTTTCATCGCGACGGAAGGATTTGAGAACGACACGCAGGGAACGGAAAGGAAATCCATTAATGGGCAGAGTCGGTCGGTTGGAGCCAATGGCAGAGCTTGCAGGGAGCGGAAAAGGTTTTCTTCCGCTGTCGACGGAGCCTCTTGAGTTCCTGTTGCACCACATTGAAACGGGGCTGCCCCCAGAGGTTAGAGATTTGTTTTTGTTTTTTTGTTTAACCGATGGGTTCCCAGATTGAGGTCACTGTGACCTCAGAAAAGACATTTTTCGCCATAACTCAAGAATTCATACATTTACTATGAGAACATTTCAGACACATGTCTAATAGGATAAAATATCCAAAACTTCACTATGACATAATGTTTTGCTTACCCAGAGAAAATGATCTTCGGTCATTCTACAAAAATGGTGGAAGTGCCACTTACATTTGCAGTAGAGATAAAACTGTATGCAAATAGTTAATAATAATTATAGTGACCAAAAATGATCACGGTTATCATTACACATTACATTACATTAAGTCATTTATCAGACACTTTCATCCAAAGTGACTTACATTTTGTCAACAGTAGTGAAATCATCTGTGCAACACAGTCTACAATGTAGACTGTAGACTGTGAAAACGGGGGGAAAACAGAAAAACAAAAACATTAAGAAAAAGAAACTGAAAAACAAAAACAAAAAAACGGATTCCCCCCATTTCGTTTTTTCTATTTAAAACCATTGAAAATGGGTTATACTTGGGCACCCTGACCTGGTCTATTTATAAAAAATAAAAAAAAATACTGAATTAACTCATTCTCTGCCAAAGACGTACCCGGACGTACTTTTAACAATGGCGTTCTGTGCCAAAGACGTACTCGGACGTACTTTCATGTTTTGGCTGTTTACATTACATCAGACACTTTCCCAGCCTGTGACATTGTTTCAAGTCAAACTGATAAAAGGAACCCGCTAGTTTAGTATTTATGGGTGGAGCCTGTGGTCGAAACAGAGTCCGATCCAGAGTTCTCGGCTGGCGACGACGGCGAGGAAGACGCCAGCGTTTTTGTTATTGCTCCACGACGGAGCGCCATGGCGACTAGGCTCCCCTTCACAGCGTTCTGATCCGTCTGACACAGATGAATCGGAGGAGGAGAAATGGGTGCCACTTGGAGAGAGCGATGACGATGGTAAAAAGTAGCCTATTTTTTGTATCGCGTTTGAGATGAAATGATCACACACACAACATTCGAGTATAATTGTCACGCATTGTTTATGCCGCCGGCATGACTCGCTTCACGTTTCCTCTTGCCAGCTTTCCCTCTCAAGGGAGAGCTCTGTCACACTCAAGGGAGGGGGAATCACATGGATACGTCAAACGCGTCAAACCGCGTCACACACCCGTCCCCAGCAACCAAGGTGAAACATGTGTCACATAAACATTTCAAAGTTTACAGCACTAACGTAGCTATTGTGTGATCTTCTGTGCTAACGTTAGTTATGAGAGGTAACGTGACAGCAGGTAACGTTACAGCACTCGTTATTCCTGTGTGTGTGTGTGTGTGTGTGTGTGTGTGTGTGTGTGTGTGTATGAGAGAGAGAGAGTGTGTGAGTGTGACCACATAAGGGTTCGTTCCATTTGTTTATGCTTTTATCAAGCTAAGCTAAAAATCCACATGGCAACTGTAAAATACATTCTCTTATTTTTTATTTTTTATTTATTTATTTGGAAAAAACAAATACTGTATATGTCTGATGTGTCACTGAGGCAAAAAATAAAAGGCTCAAAAGAGAGTTCTGCTTGAAACGGTGTCCTTCACTAAAAACCTCTTTTTCTCATATTTCTGTCCCAAGGAGGGCATTTTTAGTGAAAACAAGCTAACTTCCACTGCTTGTAACTAAACAAGGAAACATGGGAGAGTTTCAGTTTTTTACAAGGGGTAAGAAGAGAGTCTCTGCTTTATTGTGAGATATGTTGTGTAATTTTATTCCTAGCACAGAATATTCTGTGGGTCCTGGAAGATCAGGAAATATGCTCAAAATCCTGGCACTGGGAGCACACAGACCGAAATGACCCTGGCAGAGAATGAGTTAATGTTTAATACTAATGTTATGTTAAATTATCTCTGTCTTAACCTGTTGGCACAGGAAAAGAAAATGTGATAACATACAGAAATACCCATTATAATAGGTGAGCGCATCAATAAACTATGGCCCCTATTCTCCCACAGGCCTTCGGCGCTAAAACGGGCCTTAAACGCAAAAAAACGGGCCTTGCGTCTGCCTCGGGAAGATATCAACATGGCTTTAGGCTGCCAAATGCGCTTTAGGCGGAATGGGCGTGGCGCACTCCCTGAATGGGCGAGAATGGGCGTGTCGGCCTTAAATACCGGCCTAATGATATCTTCCCACCTGGCGTAAATTTAGCGCTTTGCGCTTTTGAAAACCAGGCCTATTCAGTGCGCCAGTTGCGCGGAGCGCTCCTCTGCCTCTCCTCTGTCACCCTTCTCTGTGTCACTCCCTCTCTCTCTTCAGTCTGACAGGCACAATACGACTCTCTCTCTCTGACTCCCTCGCTCAGACAGACACAACACACGTCCCATAGGAAAAAAAGTTGTAAGTTCACTGCCTGGCATGTGAAATGTCCCAGCATGCATTGGGCTGCTCCATTTCGCTACTAAATAGCAACCAAATGAGGCGAAATAGATATAAAGGTAGATCTAAATAATGTGTAATATGAACACAACCTGCAATTGTAGAACATTTCAATATTGGACCAAATAAAACATCGAAATGAAAACACCACCCTATGTGAAACATATATGTCATCCTGGGCCTATATATATCCCTCGTCGATTTAACGTGATTTAGATAAGTGACAGCGTAACGCGCTTCTACTGTCATGTGCTATACTGTGATGTCTGCTCCAATAACTTGGCCCTACTTCACATTTAGTTTTACAATAAAAACACATTTCTGCAATGACTTTACATAATGTAGGCTATATTTATGTGCATCATCCCACCTGCAGCAGGGGAGAGAAAATTATATCTTTCTGGACAAACTTTCACCAATCTAATTAATCTCATCATATAGGGATAGGCTATATTTTTCTAGCTGATGCGTTTAGAACATTCTTTTCACTTTGATCTTGCTATAGTGTAGCGTATTTACATGCTTGCAGTATTTAAACTGCAGTTAGATTGGTTTGAGAAGCATAATAATATGGAATAATAGCCTATATATGGAGACAGACAGACGGGATGAAGGGAGGGGGGGGAGAGCAGAGCACTTGGCTTGTCTGGTTTTACTGGATTTCTCCGTGGAATTGGAGCTTAAAAGGCAAGCGTGTGACTCTTTACTGCACTTCTCCAATGAGCAGATGGTGCATAATTTTACGCTTAAAAGGCGTGGTTATAATGCTTGAGGCCGCGTGTAGCGCCGACACCAAGATATCGAGTGCGCTGGTCCACACCCACTAATCTGGGCTGCGCCGGGCCCTAAACGCAGTTTCTACGCCGATGCAACGATAGGGCCCCTACGTGTCATATATTTATTTAGGTAGAAATTAAATTTTTGATGGCACAAGGGTTTTCTGGTCCAATTTTTTTGCCGCAAAAACTGCCGCGCTTAATTTTGTTTGGCCCGCAACTCCTTATATTTTTCTGTATGCGACCCACAACCAAAAAAGTTTGGCCACCCCTGGTCTACATGAACCAAGACCCTTTATAAGGAATACGCAACTTTTGTCAATACTTACTTGAAGGAATAAGTAGCATTAGTTAGTAAGTTTTTTCTTTTTTTTAGAAGGATGGTTAGTTTCGGAAGGGTCCAGGTGTACCCTGAAAAGGCGTGTCTTTAGTCTCCACTGAAAGATGGACAGTGATTTGGCTGTCCTGACAGAAGGGGGGAGCTCGTTCCACCATTGTGGTGCCAGGGGAGAGAACCGGGATGAGTGACTTTTGAGTCCACGCAACAATGGAGGGGTGAGGCGATTTCAACTTTTTGAAATAATTTCACCAAGTTTTATATTGAAAACCACAAATAAAAGTAACAGCACTATGCACTTTATGTTTGCATAAACATTAAACTAATAAGATAGCCAATAGGATTTGGTGCAGTTTGGACATTCTCTTTTAATAAACTTTGAATAAACAAGCGAACAGCACTCAGCGAGCAGCAGCAATAATCACGGTACTCAAACATACACGGGCTTAATGATAATTAAAATTTGAAATGGTAATACTAACCATCAGGAATTTGATCACGGTTCATCATTAAAGCGGTAATTGTTTTATCCCCAATTTGCAGACACCAAAATCCTTTAAATTGGCCTACTGTAATAATCACATTAACCCCAAGATACTTGTATGAGTCCACCTTCTTCACTTCATCTCCCTGGATGACAACCAGGACAGGGGGCCTCCTGTTCCTCTGGTAGTCCACCACAACCTCATTGGTTTTGCTGATATTGAGCTTCAGGTAATTGTCGTTGCACCATGTGAGGAAGTTCTCTATCAGTCCTCTGTACTCATCAAAATAGTCTCCAAGTCCTAGTTCCTCATTGCGCGGCTCACACGAATTTTGCGGCTCTAGAAGCTTTAGTTGGTGGCTTGCAGCCGATATACATAATTCACTGTCAAAACCTGCTCAGACCATCCCTCACTGCTGTGTAAAAAAAACTGGGGTTGCCAGGTTGCTGGCCCTCTGGAGCACCAAATGGGGGTGGAAACTCACCATATATCTGGCAACACTGCATCAACAAAGTGACTTTGAAGGAGTTTCTTCTGCTTCTTAGACGCTTTTGGTGTGAACAAAGATGTAACACTTTTTAATCAGAAAACAATACAAAACGTTATGGCTGATGGCTCATTCTTTCTCTCCTAAGGGGACATTCACACCAAAAGCGTTTTTTTCAGTCAGAACGCTATGAAAATCATGTTGAGAGCGCTTCCATTGTGCACAAAACACAGCGCACGGAGCGTTTTTTTTGTGCTCCGTTTGTTTTCCCCTGTAGTCGCGTGCAGTACAGATCAGAACACAACGACCATACGGACGGTAGCCAGCTAGTTTTGTCTGTTTGATGTTGTTCACTGTCAACATGAAAGCCAGATTATTGCCAATTCTGGCAGCAGCGGAGGTTGAAAATCCCTCGGGAGGAGAAAAGATAGGAAGAGTGAAAAAGACAATCAGGGCGCTTTTCCTCTAATGTTCAACTTTTTTCAGCTTTAAAATGCCCACAGCGCTCCTCCAAAAACAACAGACGCCACCAGCGTTAAAAGAGGAGCACGTTTAGCGCGTCCTTACATAGAGAATGAATTGCAGAAAGATGCTGGCAGCTCCAAAAACGCTTTTGGTTTGAATGTCCCCTTAGCCTACTTTTCTAATCCAGAGAGGTCTGCTTCACACAGCGCAGCCTATACGAACAGGGACTGACTGTAGTGTTGTCTTTCTAGCGCGTTTGCTAGCAGACTGACAGACCAGCGTCAGTTCACACGTAGCATTTCCCCTTTCCGCCTTCAAGATAAAAGCGTAAACTACTCTGTACTAAACTAATTCACTCAGAGCCTGCCTTCAGACAGGAAGCAACTCAATAAACTTTGCAGCAGATTCAAGGCTAGAATTTATTCAGCACTTTGTGGCCGTATTGCTTTTTATGTAGTCTATTTGTTTTGACTCTGTATTGAAGCATTTGATTAAACTAGAACGACCGCAACGCGGACTTATGCCTCCGCCATTAGTTAATTCTTGAGTCCAAATCGCCATTTGAGGCAAATTGGAAGAAATTCCGTCAAGGCGCTTCTGTGATGTTGCGTTACAGAGCTTGGAAATTGGGTGTGTGAGAGGTCACAGTGACCTTGACCTTTGACCTTTGACCACCAAAATGTAATCAGTTCATCCTTGAGTCCAAGTCGATGTTTGAGACAAGTTTGATTAAATTGCGTCAAGGCATTCCTGAGATATCGCGTTAACAAGCTTGAAAATGGCGTTTGAGAGCTCACCTTGACCTTTGACCTTTGACCACCAAAATCTAATCAGATCATCCTTGAGTCTAAGGCGATGTTTGAGGGAAATTTGATGAAATTCCGTCAAGGCATTCGTGAGATATCGCGTTAACAAGCTGGAAAATGGCGTTTGAGAGGTCACAGTGACCTTGACCTTTGACCTTTGACCACCAAAATGTAATCAGTTAATCCTTGAGTCCAAGTCAATGTTTGAGACAAGTTTGATGAAATTCCGTAAAGGCATTCCTGAGATATGGCGTTAACAAGCTTGAAAATGGCGTTTGAGAGGTCACAGTGACCTTGACCTTTGGCCTTTGTCCACCAAAATCTAATCAGATCGTCCTTGAGTGTAAGTCGATGTTTGAGGCAAATTTGATGAAATTCCGTTCAGGCGTTCCTCAGATATCGCGTTAACAAGCTGGAATATGGCGTTTGAGAGGTCACAGTGACCTTGACCTTTGACCTTTGACCACCAAAATGTAATCAGTTCATCCTTGAGTCGAAGTCAATGTTAAGTTAGATTAAATTCCGTAAAGGCATTCCTGAGATATCGCGTTAACAAGCTTGAAAATGGCGTTTGAGAGGTCACAGTGACCTTGACCTTTGACCTTTGACCTTTGACCACCAAAATCTAATCAGATCATCCTTGAGTGTAAGTCGATGTTTGAGGCAAATTTGATGAAATTCCGTCCAGGCGTTCCTCAGATATCGCGTTAACAAGCTGGAAAATGGCGTTTGAGAGGTCACAGTGACCTTGACCTTTGACCTTTGACCACCAAAATGTAATCAGTTCATCCTTGAGTCCAAGTCAATGTTTGAGACAAGTTTGATTAAATTCCGTAAAGGCATTCCTGAGATATCGCGTTAACAAGCTTGAAAATGGCGTTTGAGAGGTCACAGTGACCTTGACCTTTGACCTTTGACCACCAAAATCTGATCAGATCATCCTTGAGTCTAAGTCGATGTTTGAGGCAAATTTGATGAAATTCCGTCCAGGCGTTCCTCAGATATCGCGTTAACAAACATCGTACGGACGGCCGGCCGTACGGACGGACAACCCGGATCCATAATGCCTTCGGCCTGGCTATCGCCGGCGGAGGCATAAAAAGTGCAACCATTACAAATTTACTATTATCTTATTGTTTATTTATTTATTTATTTATCCATCACGAGAGAGAGAGAGAGAGAGAGAGAGAGAGAGGGGGAGAGGGAGATTGATACGATTTATATCAAACAGAGACTCGAGACTCCTTAACATACACAAATAGTGTAGTAGCTGTACTGTACCGTACTGTAGCTGCTACCATTATGTATGTCTAATGTTTAATTGTATGTTTAATTAGGTATATGCTATTTGCACCTGTACGTCAAATACGTTGAATTTAAAATGTTTAAGCACGTCTAAAGTATGCACATGACATGTGCACCTATGTGCAGTGAATATGCCACTGTCTCTGACTTGTCTTATCACTCTACTGCCTTATTGCTGGTTGTGTCTCTTGTTGTTTTTGCACTCATATGCCCTGTTATATTTGTACTATGTTGTAAACGGAGTCCACAGCACAAGAATTTCACACGTGATACTTGTACCACGGAGTGACAATAAAAATCTTGAATCTTGAATCTTGAATCTTGAATGAACTATACTACCCTATAATACATATCAGACCAGGCACACACACCCAATAATAACATAACAATAATACGCTGCCAGGAAGAAAAAAGAAAAGGACATTGCCAAAAAACTACAACAAAAATCAGAGCTGCTCAATGTATTTCCTGATTAAATCGTTTTTTAAATTGGATTTGAAAATGGAGATGTTAGCACTTTGTTTGATCCTGTCATCCAGTCTGTTCCAAAGAGTCACCCCATAGACTGTAATACACATGCTCTTAAGAGTAGTGCGAGCACACTGCTGTTTCAAAGCATCCTTCTCTGTCTGCAAATTATTTTTTAATATTACCAGGAAGTAGATTATTCCTAGCTTTGAACATAATTAGTGCGGTTTTGGAATCGATCAAATCCTTCAGTTTCAATGCGTTTGACTTTATAAAAAGTGCATTAGTGTGTTCCAAATAGCCTACCTTGTGAAAAATCCTTATTGCTTTTTTTTTTTTTTTTTTTAAGTGTGCATAATGTATGAAGTGTGCTTTTAGAGGTATTCCCCCAGACTTGGAAAACAATAAAACACAAAAAAATGGTAGGCAGATGTGCTTGGTTGGGGTGGCTTTTGGTGTTTTGCGGTAAAAGTGGCTCTCCTATTGACTTTGTCCTGCCAGTGTGGCTCTCATCGAAGAAATTGTGAGGATCACTGCTCTAAGTGAAGACAGCATGTTTCTCACTGGAAATTATTCACTGGAATCATAGTCATCATGTCAACGTAGTGATAACTTCTATTTTGCAAAAATACACTTAATACATTTTATTAAATTCCTTCAAAGTCTTCACTGCATGTACAGTATTTTATGAGTCTGGACAGACATGCCTCTAAACTGCAACTTGACTTGTTGGTGGAGGCATACAACCGCGAGGTGGTTATTATTGGTTATCATTATAAATGAGATCAAATAAAAACAAAGAAGTGCCAGAAATCTATCAGAGGAACATTTGATATTAATGTTCCCACTGGGCTGATAGTTTGGCAAGTGGTGTATTAATTTATCACATTGAAGTAATATCATCGACTTCACATTGTCCCCAGAAATGTAGCCTACTGTACAAAATGTTGGTGGGAAATTATATTACATACACGCATTTAGTGAATTGTTTGTGTGGTTATTTGTTAGTTATTGGTCCTCTGATTAAAAAAACAGTAAGAATTAGTTCCTGTGTTTTGATTTTCCAGGTTCACTGGGTTCAGAGGCAGCAGAGTCACTATAGAGACAAACGGGCCTCTATACCAGGACCAGACCACAGCACCACTCACAGTGAGTTGTTTTTGGTAACCCAGCCTTCTACAGTGCACACTGTTTGCCATGTAAATGGGAAATGAAACAGCGTAGAGAAAGATTTGCTCTCTGAACTCAATACTTGTGGAAAAAGCCAGGTACCAACTAACGTAGTCAAACAAATGAATGAAGAAAAGACTAGACCAGTGGTTCCCAACCTACGGTACGCGTACCGTAGGTGGTACTTGCGACCCCTGCTGGTGGTACTTGGAAGGCTCTGTGAAAATTCCAATTTTTTTTTTTTTTTTTTTTTTTTTTTTTTTTTAGTTTTTGTGCAAAATCCATGGTGGTCATTAGTAGTAGTTTTCAAACATGTGAAAGTGAAATAATAATAATAATTATTAATATTATTGGCAGTGTTTCTCAAGGTAGGTGGTACTTGCGCCCCCCCTGCTGGTGGTACTTGATCCCTGGAATCCCAATGTTTAAATTATGAAATGAAGTGAACCCAACTTTAAAATCAATTGTAAAACATGTTTATCTATCAAAATAATACTACGAATGAAAATAAACTTGTGATCATTGAAATTGAGGTTTATTTTGTTGTCTTGAGATTTAGAAACAAATATTTGTTTCTGACGGACACTATACCTGTTGCGCATGCACAATTACCTGCCCGCCCCGCATGGTTACACAAGTGGTGAACAAAGACGAGGAGGGATGCTAAAGTGGATCAAAACGGGAGAGAATCGTAAAAGAGCTGTAGTAGAGGAGAGCAGCAACGATGAAGCACAAGCAGGTGAAGACAGCAGTCAACCCAGCACAAGTGCAGCTGCTGCAGGTTGCACATAGGCTGCAGGTTGGAATAAATTTGCCTCCTGCGTGAACTGTGCATAGCTGAATACAGGCCCGTAGCTACCATTGAGGACACCGAGGTCATGACCTCGGTATTTTCCACACCAATTTTTTTTTTTTTTAAATAGCCCTTGTCCCCAGATCTATTAATCTGTCATTGATGTTTTAATGCGACAGTTGATCGGAAATGCAACAATTTGCTTCCTCTCTGTGTGCTATAGAAGAGAGATAACTCACAACATTCAGATTTTGCATTGAGGTTAGATTGGGGCTAGACTTTGGGGACAGTTCTATTGAAGTGAATGGGTAAGTAACTCCCCTGTAAGTGATGTTTGTGTAGATGGGCCATTGTATTTAATTGAGCAGTATTCTGCCATGTGACCTGTATGCAGAATATAAATTATAACATTTGGGGAGACATTTATTTTTTGTATCATTTTAAAGCAACAGCACAGTAAAGAGGATATTAATCTAACATGATGTATGTAGTTCTTTATAGATCTAGCCTCTTCATTTTGCTCTCAAAGTGCACCAGATTGAAGCATTTTACTTTAAAATGGACAAAATTTTCTATCCGGGGGTGCACAGCCCCCCCTGGTCCCCCCACGCCGCGCTAAAATGACCTCGGTATTTCTCAAACCCTGGCTACGGGCCTGGCTGAATAGACTGGATTTTAACGTCGGTCATATGGTGGTACTTGGAGAGCCAACTACTTTCTCAGGTGGTACTTGGTGTAAAAAGGTTGGGAACCACTGGACTAGACCAATGTGATTCATTTACATGGTGACACAAAGTGAAAGAAGAGACAGTGAATGCTTAGTGAATGTACTTAAGGCTGTATTTAGGGAAATGCATACAAATCATAGCTAAATTGCTTAAAACATCTCTATCTATTACTCACCAGTTCAATATGTAGTTCATTACATTGGGTGGTAAGAGCCTGATAACTGCATCATTCATAGGAAATTCGACTGCACATTGGTAGAAACCATGTCTGTTCTCAGTCAACTCAGCTCACGAACAATCTTGTAGGTACAGTATAAGGTTCATATTATCACAGTAATAACAGATTTAAGTCATTCAGCTGTGATTTCTAAGTTACATGCCTATAAAGCATTATTTATATATATATATTTTTTACGATTCTTACCATGTGTTTAATCCTAGTACTTGGGTCGACTGTAAAATAAATAATTACTTTTGACATATTCTGGGCTATCATTACCTGTGGGCATATCCAGTTTATTTATTTAGGATTATTGTTTTTGTTTTACTTCAATGTGAATCTACCATTTCATTGATTTGTAGAAGCAGAAGAAGTAGAGTGGAAATTGCACTGAAAAATAACTTTTTTTATTTTC
>NC_139623.1:101116832-101146832 GCF_964638095.1 Poromitra crassiceps
TCTCTCTCTCTCTCTCAATCAATCAGCTGATTCTCCGCATCTTATACATAAAAGAGGAGGGTGTTTCATTCTGGAGTATAGAGCGAGTGAGGCGATTGGTTGAGTTGTACAGTAGCCTCGACGCAAGACTCAGCCTTCAGTCTTCATTCTGAGTCTCGACTTAGCAACCCCTCATTCCACTGCAGGCTCGGCTAAAATGGCTGCAAGCGACATACACGTTATCAATCACAATAAAACTGTACCAATCTCCGACACAATGTTGTTATCCAAGTCAAGATTTGGGTCCCATGGTATTCCCAAATATTTGCGTCGTTTCCAAGAGCCCTTATTCACATGCCAGAGCCGAAACTCAAAATTGTAAACAGTGCAGTACACCCTCCCAACCACTGAGCACCCAACCGATTCACTTGATCCCAACAGTTGCATGTTTATACAGTGGAATCCGCTTATAGTGATGATTATACTATAATGATCTATATAGATGTATAATATAGAATAATAATATAATGAATTACAAGATACAATACAAGATATAGCCTACCATAAGTACCAAATCAATAGATACAAGATAAGATACAATAAGATACAATATAAGAATTATAGATCTATAGCAGGGGTGGGCATGCAGGGCCCCGACCTCACTCAGTGTGGCCCCTGGGTCAATTTCCCCCTTTTTTTCGCAATGTGACGTTTTTGGTTAGGTTAGGTTAGACCACCAAAATCGGTTTATTTTATTTTACTGTACAACCCAGAACATGGCGCCAATGGCGTTAGCATTGTCCATCCACATACTGTTTAAAGTTAGCATTTAAGCTAATGCTATTGTAACAAACTATATCCAGGATGCACATTGCACATGCAACATTACTAATCTGATTAATATCACATATTTGGGTGATGTACCCCATCAAATTGCTGTAGCTGGCTGTTTTAAAGCTAGAGCAAAGTTTCTGGTGTCATATGAATGGAAGAATTACTAAATTTGAAATAAAATTAATGATTTTTCTAAAAAGGAAACAATGTAGTTGTTCATTTTAAGAGACATGTCTTATTTCCCTTGTATAATTACTAGGGGTGTCACAATATATCGTCCCACGAAATTTCGCGATAGTAAAACGTCACGATATGTATCGTTGAGATGAAATCTCATATCGCAAAAAAAAAAAAAAAAAAAAAAAACTTTTTTTTTTAAATAGACTAAGAAACGTCTTTGTTTGTTGAAGTTCAATGTGTGGAAAGTAGTTCAGTTGAACAAGTCTCTGAAGAGACACATGAGAAGTTATACAGGAGAGAAACCATTCAATTGAGTTTCTGGCAAAACTGTTTACTTGACAGGAAAAACTGAAGATGCATAAAAAATAGATTAAGAAAAGTCTTGTTGTTTGAGTTTGAAGAAAAACTGAAGATGCATAATGAGAATTTATACTGCTGAGAAACCTTTTAGTTCAAAGTAAATCTAAGTGACGGTGTAACTCATTCTATTTCAAGATAAGCCTTATCTCCAATCTCATGTTTTTTCTAGTTGTTATTGTAATAACAATTTCCCACAACAGCATGTTTTGTATTTGTGCATTTCAAATAAAATACTACTTTTCCAGTCATATATTGTCATTATTCAAGTTTAAAAAAATATTGTTAAAATCGTATCGTATCGTATCGTTATCGTGAACCCAGTATCGTGATACGTATCGTATCGTGAACTGAGTGTATCGTGACACCCCTAATAATTACTGTTGCGCTTTAATAGCGCAAAAGTAGTTCTGATCCGATTACTCGATTAATCGGTAGAATACTCGATTACTAACATAATTGACAGCTGCAGCCCTAATCTGAATCGAAGAATTACTAAATTTGAATATGAAAAATATAAATGTTGGTATAATAAACTTTGATTACCAGTCATTTTCATCAAATTAGTAGCTATAATTGGGAGTGATGGTGTTACATTAGGCTAGTGGTGGAAGTGCACGGTCACAATCTGGCCCTCTGGTAGCGAGGAATTTTGTGTGTGGCCCTCTCTCTATCATCAAAGTTGCCCATCCCTGATCTATAGGATCTATAGCCTAATTTATAGAACAGCTGCCTGTGAATAACTGGACTGGAGGGGCAGGATGAATAGCTATTTTTAATTGTATATTTTTTACTTTAGAGCCAGATAAAATATGTTTGCTCTTGTTGAAGCTTGTGCTAAAAGCCCCTGAATTTTACATTCATCTTTTAAAATAAAGATGTTACGTTTTCAGTGCTGTGCCTTTTCTCTGAGTAAACAAGAAGTGAGCTTGAAATGAACTGAGCTGCACATTTTTTTGGGACTGTGTGAGCTATAGCTCAAAGTTCAAAATATGAGCTATGAATGTGAACTAGTTCATTTTAATCTGCATGAGCTGAACTTTGAGCTAGCTCTTGTGAAGTGTGCAGTGTTTTCCATAAGTTTTCCTGACGGCTAATTAGCTGTTCATTAAACAATTTCGAGCCGAGTACTTTTTGACTGTCAATTTTTGAGCGTCAATTTCTGACCGTCACCCTTTTTCACTGTCACTTTAAACCCTGGAGCCTGGATGACAGCGATTGACAGCACCAGAGCGGAGCAGAGCCCCCTCCTTTCTGTTTATGTAACGTCACTCACGTCATCACAGTCAGACACATGGACCAATGTTTTGTTTTGTGCGACCACGCGCTACTAACATTCATGTAGTCTGGGCACCTTCCACCCCGCTTTTTGTCATGGGGGCGTAAACCCCGGACCCAGAATTAACACCGGATGGCAATGCGCCTAACAACGTCTTTGTTGCCGTTAGCTTGACGCGGTGATGTTACCTAAACTAGAGTCTGATCAAAACAAAGCTAGCGTTACATAAAACAAAACGTTTATGCAATATGGCATCTCCGCCACCACCGCCTGACACACCGGTCAAAACGGTGAAAGAGGATTCTGATACTTGGGTCAAATTGTCAAGTTAACGTGAAAGTTGACGAGCTAGAAACGCTGCCATCCGGTCTAGGGCGGGCTCTAGGCGAGAACCAGTAGGGTGACAAAATCAATTGTGGGCGGGAGCCAGGCTCTTTCTCGCCGAGAAGAGCCTGGTGACGCGAGGTTAACATTCATGTTGCCTGGATACTACCCCTCATTTTTATGGACACAACGAGGTAGGTAGGCTACAGTACGCCAAGGTTTGAAGTATGTTAAATACGTTATGTTGAATGGACTTGATTAACGTTAGGTTCTCATCACGTCATCATGCTAGCCGTGACACTAAAATGGTCCACACAGATAACGACAGTGCTGTGTCTGGACATGTTGCTGCAGTGTTTGCATGCGCAAAAGACCGTGAAATGCATTGTTATCAACTGTTTTTGCTAACAATGGCTAGTTTGGCTATAGAGCTAACCCTGGTTTCCCGACTGCTTAAATGGGACGATTGTGACGTCATTCAACCGCCACATTATGAAAATGTAAAGGAAAATAAAATAGCTAAAGGCTACCCCTCATTATATTAATTACATCATGTAGTATAAGGACTGGAGGGATGTGGATTATATGGCCCACAGGCTGCTTCTTCCCTCTCACTAACAAAACGGAATTATGTTATCATTACAGAGAAGCAAGCCCTCATGTCAAACAAAAGGAAAAGAGCACCAAGCCCAACTCAGAGGACTCTGACTTAAAGTCAGTCCTAAAGTTCTTTAGGAAACCTGCTGCTGGTCAGTTTATACAAAATGATAAAACAAGAGAAAAATATAACTAAAAAGTAACTTAATAATGGCATCCATATTACAATATTCTAATTATTATTATTATTATTATTATTTATAGATATAGCTAGCTAGATAGACAGATAGACTGGCAGTTACTTCATCCCCGAAAGAAATGTTAGATTAGAAAATAAAAATAAACATTTTCTTTTTGGGTTTTTAGAGTGAGGATGGAGAAAATTTTAGAACACAACCAGGGACTTCCACTGACTTGTTGCCATTTCTCATGTGATTCTGAACACATAGGGCCCTATCTTCCCAAAAGCGCTAATTTGGCGTTGTGCCCAATGCAAATTGGGGGCGGACACAAGCGCATGCCTCTGATAATTGTACTGGGCATAGGCTGCCACATGCTAAAGCAGGCGTTTCAGCGCTAAAATGTGGGGATGGATGGCATTATCCTATCGCAATTACTTTGCGCTAAGAGCTTTGAAAAGGACCTTTTACGCGCAAATACCTCGCTGCGCTGGGAGTGCATCGTAATCTCCGTGCAGCACAGCGCAGTGCAAAAAAGAATTCCTTTTGGATATGTCATTACGCATAGCCTTGCCACGCCAATACATCAAATTATGCTGCTAAAATTGGGTATTAGCAGATAATTCAGTGAGCCAATCAACTATAACTCACTGAGAAACTTGAGGGAAATTAATTGAGAAAACTTGTTGGACAATGGACATAACCTGGAGGGTCGTTGGCACCACAGACGATCTGTCAATAAGCTCTCTCTGTCCTCGCACGAGTGAGTACACTCTATTACGAATTGAAGGAATTGAATCGATCATGTGGAATTTTATATATATATATTTTTTGCGGACTAGGTTTGGGTGGAATTCATTCCTCCTCGCCCCACTCCATTGCACAGCCGACTAACGTGAGGTGGAGCTTCATATAGTCTCTTTTCTGGCTGGGCACGGGCCTTTGTGCCAACAAAACTGTTTTAAACATGGGGAATTCACACCACCATGCGCCGGGGACACAAACAAACGCACCAAGCGGTCTGCGGACCTCAGTGAGGCTCAGGCCTGTTGATTTGACTCTTGTGCTGTCAGCTAAGCTGGAAGACGCCGATTGCCTTACATCGTGTAACCTGACTTGTGACATGTTTGTTTACCTGGCCACAGCGCTAGTGTCTGATATTCTTACTACACAGCGGCATCGCCATTATAGCTGGCCGAGAACACGCAACGTTGTTACCAGACCAGAGTAATATATATATATATATATATACTGTATATATTATTATTACGCTATCGATAATCGATTACCGTAAATTCCGGACTATAAGACGCACCGGTGTATAAGCCGCGGGACCAAAATTGACTATTTTTTTCTTCTATAAGCCGCACCGGACTATAAGCCGCGGGTGTTTTGATGTTTAATTACCATATGAAAGGGTTCGTGCACAGAGAGGAATGTCGGGAAAGAGATCGCTGTTTGGGGAAGCTCCCATTTATTAACATTTCAACAAAACAAAACAAAAGTCAGGTCACTAATCCCCAGACAAAATCACACAACAATAGGCTACCGTATATGTGCAGCAAACCTGTAACCAGAGAAGTCAAGTCACTAATCCTCGTCTTCCTCTTCTTCCTGCGTACTGAAACCACCAAAGTCCTCATCTTCAGTGTCGGAAACGAACAGGTTCAGGGTGGCTTCGTCAACCACTCTCCTCTCTCCTTCAGGTGCCATGGCACGAGTCCGATACCTCACGAGTCCGACACCTCACGAGTCCGAAAAAAGAGGCTAACTTCCCCCAGACCCTAACCCAAAACCTAACCTCTCCCACCCCCACGCCTAAACCTAACATCCCCCAGACCCTAACCCAAAACCTAACCTCTCCCACCCCCACGCCTAAACCTAACCTCCCCCAGACCCTAACCCAAAACCATGAGGTGTCGGACTCGTGAGGTATCGGACTCGTGAGGTATCGGACTAGGGGGCAGTCCCCGTGGCGTCATCCTCTTCATCCCGCAGCAGTCCAGCGTTTTGGAACCCGTTGGTAATTGTGGATGTTTTCACACTCCTATAATATTCCGTGATCTTCCTTTGTGTGAATTCGCCGAAGTTTGTGATTTTCTCCTGATAGTCGGGAGGGAGTTGTTCAGTAGTTCTCCCCCGGACGGACAGTCCCTTTTGCCCAGGTTACGCGCG
Organism: Poromitra crassiceps; assembly: GCF_964638095.1. NCBI lineage: Eukaryota > Metazoa > Chordata > Actinopteri > Beryciformes > Melamphaidae > Poromitra > Poromitra crassiceps. The sequence continues at coordinate 101,122,737 of NC_139623.1, forward strand.
GCTGCTCTGTTTGATCGGCGGCTGCTCTCTTTTAATGCGAGATTGACTGCTTTCAACTTGAAAGCTGCCTCGTGTGAATTTCTGCGTACCTTCCCCATGGTAAGTGAGAGTGTTGCTTCTACTGCTCGTCTTGTTGTGAATATTCCTTGATCTTCCTTTGTGTGAATTCGCCGAAGTTTGTGATTTTCTCCTGGTAGTCGGGGGAGGGAGTTGTTGCCCGAGTGGCCGTTTGCTTACCGTAATTACCATATGTAAGTGGTCACGCACAGAGGGGATTGTCGGGAAGAGATGGCTGTTTGAGGAAGCTCCCATTTACCGTATTACAACATTTCAACAAAACAACATAACACAACACCACCGTTGTTTATTTTTACAGTGCACACAGTGTCCGCGGTGTGGTGAAAAGAGGGCAAGAGAGGAAATTAAAACAGAAGTGGATTTATAGTTAGAAAGAGTGCTAAAAAAGAGAGATTTTTTTTTTTTTTTTTTTTTTTTCCTGAAAAAATCCATAGATAAGACGCACCGTTATATAAGCCGCAGGGGCCAAAAAACGGGAAAAAAGCCGCGGCTTATAGTCCGGAATTTACGGTAATCGATAATTGATCGTTAATTTTCCCGATTTTCCATTATGGAAATCTTTCAAAATTAACATCCCTAATACATACTAGAGATTAGCTTTTATGCCACTCTAATCTGCGTGTATGCATGAACCATCTGCCCGCCATAAATCCGTGCAACTTATTTCCCACTATTTATAGATCCGCGCCGGCCGTGCAGCCCACATTTCACAACGCTATAAAGGAGAGCGAGTCTCGCATTGGCGAGACGAACTTACAGTTTCTGCTGCCGTCGGTGCGATCGCTGCAGTCCAGGGCCCCTATCTTTCCACTGGCCTTAGGCGCTAAACTGGCGTTAAACGCAAAAAAACACGCTTTGCGCCTGCCTCGGGAAGATAGCATCATGTTTTTAGGCCCCAAAATGCTGCCAGAATAGGCCAGAATGGGCGTTTTGGCCTTAAATACCGGCCTAACGCTATCTTCCCCCCTGGCGTTAATTTAGCGTTTAGCGCTTTTCAAAACCAGGCTTTATTCAGTGCACCGGGGATATTACTGTGCGTAATTGCGCGCAGCTCTGCTCTGCCATCTCACTCTCTCTCTCTCTCTCTCTCTCTCTCTCTCTCTCTCTCTCTCTCTTAGACCCCCTTCTCACCAAACGCGAGCATAGGCGATAAAATCGCATGTACTCGCACTCGCCCTGCCCCGCTGCTGCAGCTTGGTTGGCTGCATTGCTGTATTTCCGTCTTCAATTGGTCTATTTCGGTTTTGGCCCCTCCTCTCGTCTTGTCGCCTGCGATGTCCTGACGCCAGATATCCCAGCATGCTTTGCAAGCTGGTGAGCAACAAGATGGCAGCGAGGGAAGGAGGGGCATTTTGAAATCGACCAATTGAAGACAGAAATACAGCAAGGCAGCCAACCACGCTGTAGCAGCGGGGCAGGGCTGACTGGGCGAGTGCGAGTACATGGCGAGTTTATCGCGGGCGGTGTGTAGGGCCCGTCACTCCCTCTCTCTCTCGCGTCAGACAGGCACAATGACCGATGAAAAAAAAGTTGTTATACCGTAGTTTTGAGCCCCTGTTATTCAGAGGCTGTTGCATCATCCTACCTGTGCAGTGGGGGAGAAGACAAGGTAGGGAGAGAAAACTATATCATTCTGCCCAAACTTTCACCAATCTAATCTCATCATGACATCCAGGGAAAGGCTATATTTTTCTAGCCGATGCGTTTAGAACATTCTTTTCACTTTGATCTTGCTATAGTGTAGCGTATTTACATGCTTGCTGTATTTAAACTGCAGTGAGATTGGTTTGAGAAGCATAATAATATGGAATAATATATATGGAGACAGACGGGGATGAAAGAGGGAGGGGGGGAGCTTAGAGCGCTTTGGTCGGGCTTTTCTGACCGGATTGGATCGCTCCGTGGAATGGAACATGAAAGGGACATTGTGATTCGTTTACTGCACTTCTCCAATGAGCACGGTGTGAATAATTCTACGCTTAAAAGGCGTGGTTATAATGCTTAAGGCCGCGTGTAGCGCCGACACGAAAATAAGCACTGCGCCTGTGAGGTTCTGGTGACATCATTGACCGTATATGGACAAAGAGAGGAGGCATATCCCTTCGACGTTGCGCATGGCTCTTGTTTACCACTGGGTCCTTTGAATGAAGCCATGGAGTCAATAAGTTGTATTTAAGCCATAACATATGCTAACTGCATATAGCAGAAGGACTGGATTCTTCTCAATGTAATACATGATGATATGCAATACAGCGTTTACAGAATGCCGTAAAGATGTAACAGATGCATATGGTTTTATAGAGGGAAGAACAGAGGAGGGCAGAGAACAGAGAGAGGAGGGGGGATCTGATGTTTCTGTATGTCTCTGTGGGAGTCAACTCCATGCAGTGGGTTGGTGAAAGTTGCTTTAGCCTCTGTTGGCCTGCTCAATGCCACGACAGATAAACTGTCTGTAGATTATACATGTCTGCATGTGTGATATGCCAAGTCTAATAACTCATCCCATTAATTATGTGTATGCAATTATCTGATTGAATATGAAATGCAAATGAATGGAACTTCAATTACTCCATATTAATCCACCTATTGTTATGTTTATCAAATATAACAAAAAAATGAAAATGTAGGGTTAGGGTTAGTTAGGGTTTCACTAGATCTTCTGTCTATACTTAGTTACCGGTAGTGTGGGTTGAAAACACTTGAAAAACTGAATTTTTGATCAATTATACAGTGCATTCCGGTGTTGAATTTAAGCAGTCCCAATATGCCTGTTGGAAGAGAAAAAAAACATATCTTAGTGATACAATAACAAACTTTATTTCACCACTGCGGCTAATTGGAGTCTGGGCATAGGCTAACTCTATATAGTTCATATGCAAACAATGTCTAATTATTGTTATTTTCATTGCATTGATTGAACTTAATATTTGGTGTGGAGTCCTTCAGACCTCCCTCTCCAGGGTGCAGTCTAAGGGCTGGACTTCTCTATTTCTCATTTCCTGTAAAAAAGGATTTTCTTCTCCTCTTTTTTTTTTTCAAAGTTACCACTTATTTGTACAGCAAGAACATATTGGCCTTCTCATCCTCTGATTAAAGTCAAATATTCTTCTCATCCTGTGATGAATCCGGTTTATTTAGTTTAGTTGTTCTTGCTGTTGTTGTTCTAACTTAATTTTAAAAAGGATAATTTAATAGCCCAACTCCACGCAGTGGTATTATTTATTATGAGTAATATCCATTTTATTTGTGGCAAATATAATATTGCGTTGTTTCAAATATATGGAACTGAATGCTGCTAAAATGCAAAATTTGTCATAAAGATTTGATTAGTTCGTTAAACACACTATCATAGAACTGATTTTTCTTATGATAGACAAATAATTTCCACTAGTTTGAAAATAGAAAGAAATGTTCTTTATTCTACAACTATGTAACTGTAACTATGATTATACTTACAATTTCCACTAGTTTACTTTTTTTTTTCTAGTTCAATTTTTCCATATCAGTAACCCTGAACCCTTACAGAAGATATTCACTTGTGTGGAGTCTGATCAAAAAGGTTGCATCAATTCAGTTTGAGGGCTTCCCATAGACAAGCGGTGTAGTATTGATCAATTCTACAATAAATATATAATCAAACTAGGGCTGCTCTCGACCAAAGATTATCCTTGTCGACCAGAAATCGACCATAGCTCCGACCAATCGATTGGTCAAAACGGGGTCTTAAAAAAGAAAAAGAAAAAAAAACTTTATTTGCAGTGTACTCTTTTTGTTTTTATTTTTTGCAGCGTACTTTTTGCAGTGTACTGACTACTGAGTGCACTATACCTGATAGCTGATAATTATAAATAAAAGCTATTTGCAGCATTGACTACGTTTACATGCACACAATATTCCTACTAATTGAATAATCCACTAATATTCCTGTTTACATGCAGCCGTAGCTCGCCCTCCCCGACACGTGAGGGAGGGGGGGGGAGAGAGAGATGCAGGTAGGTGGAGTTTTTCTGTTGAGAATAAACAGAGGATCACTTGGTCCATTTCAGGAGCTTGCTGCTGGAAAGTTTGGCGTTGCGATATTTGCACATCCAAGTCTTCATAAAAAGTAGGCTAGTAGCCTGCCTACGTTATTACCTCGCAGGCTCGCAAGCATTGTGGACTTCCGTTTAAATATCCCTCTCTTTAAATCGATGTTTCTCATCTCCTCCTGATCAGAAATGTCGGCTTTTCTTTTCGTATGTCAGAGATGATGGATTATATGTGTAGTGGCTATTTGTCCCTTTGTCCAATAAAGTTCAAAAACCCACTGATGAGCCAGTCAAAGCAGTAGTAGATAACTCAAGCAAGAAAAAGGATTCCAATGTCCAGTCCAGGGTTTTGAGTATAAAGCAAAAAGGATTTATTTTCCATTGTTCAAGAGCAAACATACAAGCAGTCTCTCTCTTGCTAGGTAAAAAACCATATGCCCTTCCTGGCTACATACCCGCCCCCACACCCCTGTCCCACTAAATACCTGTAGTGTAGGTGCTCTCTACTGCCCCCTAGATAGTTAATCTGTTACCTAGATAATACACCAATTTGGACAATGAAATATTCAAACATAAACAAATAGCTCCGACATTCCAGCCCCTAATTGTGCATAATTTAAACCCACAATTATAACTAAAAATTTAAAGGAGCTATAAACTTAGCATTAGCAAGTATTTAGTTATTTTAAGGGTAATGTGGTATGAATCTTCTCTTCTTGTTTGTCCTAGAGGATAGGAAAGAAAAAGAGATTAATTGTCCATTAGATTAATCTGCTGCCTCCAATAGCAAGCAAATCTTCGTGACAGGCCTTTCCAGTTTGCTTGTCTTTGTTTGTAGAAGTACTGTGCGTACAAGGCCTCTGGCATCAGGCTTGGCTTCCAAAACTCTCCCCATCATCCATGAGCCTCTAGGAGCTGTGGCATCGGCAATGATGACAATGTCTCCAGGGGTGAAGTTCCTCCTTGCCTTTGACCATTTTTGTCTCTCTTGCATCACAGGCACATATTCAGCAATCCATCTTTTCCAAAAAAGATCTGCAATATACTGAGCCTGTTTCCACCTCTTTCTGGTGTACTGATCCTTTTGGTCAAAAAGTCCAGGTGGTAAGGCTGGCTTCCTCTTCAACAGGAGAATATGATTAGGTGTGAGGGCCTCAAGGTCGTTTGGGTCATCAGACATTCTTGTGATGGGTCTGTCATTCAATATTGCCTCCACTTCACAGAGGATAGTCTGAAGCCCTTCATCATCAGGTGTTTGCTGTTTGAGAACAGATGATAGCACCCTCTTCACCATTCCAACCAGGCGTTCCCATATACCACCCTGATGGGGAGCTGCTGGTGTATTGAAATTCCATGTCACTCCATCCTGTATCAGTGCACCTTGGATTTTAACATGGTTCAAAGCATGCAGAGATTCTTTCAGCTCTCGGTTGGCCCCAACAAAATTTGTGCCGTTGTCTGATCTAAAGCTTGACACTGGGCCTCTTCTGCAGATGAACCTGCGTACTGCATTTATGCAGGAGTCTGTATCCAGCGTGTATGCCACCTCTAGATGCACTGCACGGCTAGTCAAACAGGTGAAGATGACTCCATACCGTTTAAGCAGACTTCTTCCTCTTTTAACATTAAAAGGACCAAAATAATCCAATCCCACGTTGGTGAATGGTGTTTCGTCAGGAAAGACTCTTTCTTTTGGCAGATCTGCCATCCTTTGTTCTCCCATCTTTCCTCTGTGACGTCTGCACACAACACAGTCAGATATGACTTTCCTTGCAGCTGCATTGGCGTTGGTTATCCAATATTTTTCCCTTAGGCGGCATAGCATACTGTTTCGTCCTCCATGTCCTAGCTTTTGGTGGATATGACGCAGAATCAGTGTGGAAACAAAAAGATCCTTTGAGAGAATTATGGGATGTTTAGTATGCTCTGGCATTGCTGATTTATTCAAACGGCCTCCGACTCTTAGGACTCCATCCTCCAACACTGGATCCAGTTTGTATATGTGACTGTCCTTCTTGACATTGTTGATGCCCTGTTTCAATACATCAATTTCCTTTTTGAACTTGTTATGTTGCACAAAACAAATGATCGCTTTTTCTGCGTCAGCATGATCATCAGGACTTAGGTTTTGACCATGGAGAGTGGCTTTAAAATCCTGAATCCTCCTCTGTATCTCAAGCCTTTGAAGTTCAGGGTCCTTGTCACTGACACTGACAGCAGTGAGGATTTCCTTTTTCTTCTGCAACACCAACATGAGAACCTGCTTCAGCTTCAGAAACCAGGCCACTGCTGTTTTTAGCTTTATCCAAGACGAAAAATGGTTGATCAAGCAGTTGGTGGGACTCTCCATGTCTGTGATGATGGCATTTACAACCACGTTCCTTTTGACCTCCGGGTCATCTGAAGCAATCACACAAAGATCCACATCAGGTTTAGGCCATTCCTCCTCAGGCCTGTAGAGGAATTCTGGTCCATTCATCCATCTCCTACTAGTCAGAAACACATCAGCCCTCATTCCTCTTGATGCTTCATCTGCTGGATTTTCTTTACCGGACACATATCTCCACTGTTGAACATCTGTTGCTGCTCTTATGAAAGCAGTTCGATTGGCAACAAAAGTTTGGAAACGCTTGGTCTCATTGTTGATGTATTTTAGTACAGTAGTACTATCTGTCCAAAATATTGACCTTTCCAACTGAAGTTGCAACTCTTTCTTCAACATACGATCCATTCTAACAGCAAGGACAGCAGCAATGAGCTCCATCCGAGGAATTGTGGTCTGCTTAAGTGGTGCAACTCTGGCTTTTCCTGAGATGAATGAAACATGAATCCTCTTTTCTGAATTTTCTAGCCTCAAATATGACACAGTACCATAGCCATCTTGACTGGCATCAGCAAAGTGGTGCAACTGTGCCATAAAGGGCTTTCCAAAGTCACTGGGCTTGATACAACGACTCACTCTGAACTTGGCCACTTTTTTGAGCAGCCAATCTGACCACTGCTGAGAGAATGACGGGGAAATTGGTTCATCCCAGCTAATGTTACTCCTGCACAACTCCTGTAGTAGCAACTTGGCTGGCAAAGTAAACGGCGCAAGAAATCCCAGGGGATCATACAGAGAACTGACGACTGACAAGATGCCTCTCCTGGTGCTTGGTCGTTCCTGCAATGCAGTCCTGAATGTGAACTCATCAGTTTCAACGCACCACTGCAGCCCCAGTGCTCTCTCCACAGGAAGATGGTCATTGTCCAAATCCAGCCCCTTTGTGTCTGTGGTCCTGCTCTCCTTTGGAATGGATGCCAATACTTTGCGGCTATTGCTGATCCATTTAGAGAGATTAAATCCTCCTCTACGGCAAAGTGCAGTCAGATCCATCACCATTTTTATTGCTTCCTCCTCTGAAGCCATGGCCTTCAAGCAATCGTCAACATAAAAATTATGCTTAATGGTACTGACCACTTCTGCAGAGAACTGAGTAGAGTTGTCATCTGCAGTCCTTCTCAAAGCATAGTTTGCGCAGCTGGGTGATGAAACTGCTCCAAACAAGTGCACTTTCATGCGATATTCCACAGGAGTGTTTTTGGTATCGCCTTGAGGCCACCACAGAAACCGCAGAAAGTCAACATCTTTGTCTGAGACTCTGACTTGATGAAACATTGCCTGAATATCTGACATCAAAGCGACAGATTCCTGTCGAAACCGGATGAGGACTCCAATCAGGGAGTTGGTAAGATCAGGGCCTTGCAGAATGTTGCTGTTTAAAGATGTTCCCCTGTATGTTGCTCCACAGTCAAATACGACTCTCAGCTTGCCTTTGGTGGGATGGTAGACCCCATGATGTGGAATATACCAGAGCTTTCCATCCTTTCCATCAAGCTGATCTGCAGGCACCATCTCAGCATAGCCTTGATCTATTACGTCACTTAAAAAGCAGGTGTACTCCTCATGAAACCTTTCATTCCTTTCAAACTTCCTCTTCAAGCTCAGGAGGCGCTGTTCTGCAATGCCACGATTGTTTGGTAAAGTGAGATGTTCTTCTTTGAGAGGTAAATCAAGGCTGTAATGACCATCCTTGATTACTGCTGAGCTGTTCATAATGCTCATAAACTTAATGTCTTCCCTGGACATTTCCACTTGCTCTTCTGATGACGTTTCGTTGAAATCGTGGTTATATTGCTGAACCAGCAACTCTTCAATATGACTGATGGAAATTCGATTGGCGGTTAGAGCAGGGCAACAACTCAGATGACTGTTGTCAACACGAAGTGGACCATTAAGAATCCATCCCACTCTTGTTCTTACTGCATAGGGTCCATCCCCCTGGCTATTGATCACCTCCCAGGGTTCAATCACCTTTGTAGCATTGGTTCCAATAAGCAAATCAATGCCAGCATCAATTTCATGAAGTTTGATCTTGCTCAAATATGGCCAGTGTTCCACATCCTTTTGTCTGGGAATATTGTTTTTGGAGACTGGCATGGTCTCTTGAGTGAAGATATCAGGAAGTTCAATGAAATCATTCTTGTCCAACGCAGATATCTCCAAACCTGATATCAAATGGGTGTTCCTGATCCTATTTTGGCCCATTGTTCTCAAAAAGATATTCATCTTTTGCCTCCTCATGTTCAGACGCTTTGCCAAACTGTCTGTACAGAAAGTGCCCGAACTGCCGGGATCCAAAAAAGCATATGTTTGCAGAATTTTGTCATTCTTCTGATTTTTTACTTTGACTGCAACAATTGAAAAGACACAGTCATCCTCAAAACCAGCCCCAATATGACCACACGTTTGCAGTGCAGCTGTTGGAGCAGTCACTGGCTGTCCTTCAGGCTGCCCAGGGAACATGCCTTTATCCTGTCTTTCAATGTGAAGAATTCCTGGGTGCTTCCGGCTACACACATCACAATCCAAGCGACTCCTGCAGTCTTTGCTCATGTGGCCCATTTTGAGGCAGCCAAAACAAACTCCCTTTTCCTTTAAGAAGTTTATCTTGTCCCTATGAAGCTTCCCTTTGAACTGTGAGCACTTTTCCACTGAGTGATCACTTCTTGTGCAGAACAGACAGCCTTGAGACCTCTGAATAGAAGAGGATGGACTTGATTTCCTTTGCACATACTCTTTGTTGACTTCTCCCCTTACTGTACTGACATTCGTGGCAAAGCTGCTTCCTTTTGGCCTTCTCATGGTCCTTGCATGACTTAAAGTGGGAATATTGCTGGTAGTGGTGATTTGTGAGTCTTGGATGTTGCCAAAGAGTGGGTCTGAAACTATCTTGACTTGTTTCTCAATGAACACAACAAGGTCGGTGAACACTGGTCTCTGGCCCCGCCTTTCCTGTAGATCACATGCAATGCCTCTCCACCTTTCCCTTAGCTTGTAAGGCAACTTTAAAATAATGCTCCTCATGTTAGATGGCATATCCAGCTCCTTCATATACATTATTTGCTCAGTTACATTACAGCATCCACGAAGAAAGAGGGAAAAGGCCTGCAGTGCTTTAACATCCTCTCCTTTAATAGGTGTCCAATTTAAGAGCTTGTCCATGTAAGCTGAGGCAATTTTGTATTCGTTTCCAAAATGCTCTCTTAGCAGGTCCTTGGCTCTATGATATCCTTGATCAGGAGGAAGATGTTGACAACTGCGCACTATGTCCCTTGGCTGCCCCCTGGTGTATTGCTCGAGAAAGTGCAAACAGTCACTGAAGTCAGTTGTCTTCACCTCCACTCCATTTTCAAAAGCTCTAATGAAAGCTTGAAATTGCAAGGGGTCACCATCAAACACTGGGACATCTCTAGGTGGGAGAACAGAAGCCAAGTTATGTTGGACCAATAAAGAAGTGATATCATTTTGCCTTTGCATGATGGTCAAGATATCATTCTGATTACTGTCACTTGGCACTGGGGTTTGAGAGTGAGTGTGACCTGTTGAGCTTTGTTGTATAGACACTGGGGTTTGAGTGTGAGTGTGGCCTGTTGAGCTTTGTTGCATAGGCACTGGGATTTGAGAGTGCATATATCCTGTTGAGCTTTGAAGAACGTGAGACCTCTGTTGAGCATTATAAATATCAAACATCACTTGAGTATGAGTGTTAGCCTTTACAGCTTTTCCATATCTCTGCCCCTCTGTCCTTTCCTTGGGACGAACAACCTGTAATGAAGGCATGGCATCAGCTCCATTCACCCTGTCCTGTTTGTCTTCACTGTCCACAGGAGCATAGGCAGAGGCATGAGGGTTGAGCTGTGAGGTTTGAAGGTTAGCATTACTGGAGATGACATTTTGAAGGTTAGCATTACTGGAGATGACATTTTGCAAAAAATAAGAGTTCATTCCATTTGACACTCTTGATCCACGCTGTGATCCATTCATTTGCAAAACATTGAGTTTGGCATTGGCTGCAGCCAAATCAGTCTCCAGGGCCAATTGTTCCTTTTCTTTTCTCAATTGCTCCTTTTCTTTTCTCAATTGCTCCTCCCGTTCTTCAATCAGATGTTTTTTCTTTAATGCAGCAACACGCTCCAAGAGAGCCGCTCTTTCAGCTTCCACTCTAATGCGTGCCGATGCTGTAGAAGAGGTACGTGATAATAGAGAGGAGGCTTTGGGAAGATTCAACTTTGCAACATAGATATTGGAAATACTGTCCTCAGGTCGGATTTCATCCACTTCTATCACCTTTTCATGATCATTTCCATCTTGGAGTTGTAATTCTTTCACATTTTGATCATTACCATCTTGTTCCATATATGGCTGACCAGCATCAGACAGCCATTCTTTAACCTTTTCAGTAAAAACACAAAACCGTTGCATTTTTTCTTGAAACCATTGATTTTGCTTCAACATTTCATCTTCAGGCAAAGGTAAGTCCAGCAAAGACTGATGCATGTTTTTGGCTTCATCATAGTGCTTGATGCATTCCACAAGTTCAAACTGTACTTCATTAACATTTTCATTTGATTCCATAAGCACATTGATTTTTTCCATACATGATGCGCCTTGTTTGCATTTTAGCCGCCTTGTTTCCTGACATTTGTCAACAAAAAATGCCAAGCCTTTGGGGGTGAGTTTATGTGCTCTTTTTTCTGACTGTGAGGCAACGCCATCATTTGGACTTGTTTTAGCTGTGCCAGACATTTTGTGCACTTCCCATAAGGCGCACACACATCAGAGATTCAATGAATGAATGAATACAGCGCATAAGCAGGCACCGCATCAAAACACAAACAGCCCACCAATTGCCAATCAACGTAGCCTATATGAACACATCACCAAATAATATGCAGTGAAAACATGACAAACTCCACTAGTTAGGCTGTTTTCCATTACAGCCTTTAATCACTGTTTTATGCATACCAATCATCTGTGATGTGCCATATTGCTGCGTGTGCATTTGGTTTGGTATGAATGGGCTGTAGGGTGCGGCTCCTGGGTCCTGGCTTGAGTAGGCCTATCCAACCAGTAGGCCTCATTTGCTGTGATTTTGCCAATATCCATCCAAAGACTTGCCATCCACTTGAACATCCAACTTGTCCAGATGCACAAAAGTTCCTTCCTTTATCCAGTGTTTCCAGGCGGGTTTTTTACATTATGTAGTGGCTATTTGTCCCTTTGTCCAATAAAGTTCAAAAACCCACTGATGAGCCAGTCAAAGCAGTAGTAGATAACTCAAGCAAGAAAAAGGATTCCAATGTCCAGTCCAGGGTTTTGAGTATAAAGCAAAAAGGATTTATTTTCCATTGTTCAAGAGCAAACATACAAGCAGTCTCTCTCTTGCTAGGTAAAAAACCATATGCCCTTCCTGGCTACATACCCGCCCCCACACCCCTGTCCCACTAAATACCTGTAGTGTAGGTGCTCTCTACTGCCCCCTAGATAGTTAATCTGTTACCTAGATAATACACCAATTTGGACAATGAAATATTCAAACATAAACAAATAGCTCCGACAATATGATTATATCGCCTGTTCTAGCGCTTTCTAGCACACATCAGTTAGTTGACCACAAACAGGCAACATGCATCGCAAACTGCGGTAAAAACCCTGATTGAGAGACGCATATCCCGATTGCGCTGTATACATGATCAAAGAATCCTCCTACAACCCGAATAATAGTGGAATAACCCAGATGTCTTAATTGGAAAATGCAAAATTCAGAAAAATGGCAAATTCGGAAAATGCAACTGGAATATGCTGTTTACATGACCCTTATCAAATTCAGAATATTGTCATTTTCTGAATAATAGTGGAATATTGTGTGCACGTAGTCATTGTAATGTTACCGGAATGGACAGACTGATCAGCGTGCCGTGCACCACCTGGCCATATTCAGCTAACGCTACGATGGGAAACGGCTTTCAGAAAGTGTGCGCAATGGTTATGGTTATGTAAGGTTATCACACGTGGCATGGTTAATTAGTTGGCAGAAAGGAGAACTAGACAGCTTTTGCGATTTATTCCAGTAACATCTTATAATTACCGGGGATTGGAGTGTATCTCTGAGGACGTCCAGTCTCACTGATGACTGTATTCTCATCTCATAAGGTGCATAACGTAACGTTAACCGCTCGATAACAGCTTGTTAACAGCTGATGGTGGCTGCGTGCTTAAACGTGTCCATTGTTTGTGCTCGATAGCTGATCAATTTAATTGTTAATTCCATCTGGTTGCTCTCCTTTCAGTCTAGATAGCCTGCTAACTGTGGTTCTGCTCCTATGTGCGCTTCTAGAAAAGGTCCGTGTTGCAACTTGCTTCCGCGGCGCGTTCGTTCCGGATCGCTTTTCTTGTTATGAAATGTAATTTCTCATATTAATTATTAACACCAGCAATTGTCCGACCAACGTGAATCTGGTCGACCAAGAGCACATCGACCAATTGACCGGAATGGGGCAGCCCTAAATCAAACCAATTGCATAATTTCCATCATATCAGAGAGAGCGAGAAAGTGAATGAATGGCAATGAGATAGAGCGAGGTTGAGAGACTGACGGAGAGAGAGAGAGAGAGAGAGGCAGTGAGTGTAACATGTACTGTATCCAGACTCCAGAGAAAGGTGCAGCCCTTGATAAGCTGATAGCACGTCCACAGACAGCAGGCCGAGCTGTGCCGCGGTAATGTTATGCTAATGATATGGTAATGATATGGTAATCTGCCGGCAGTATTCCACATCACTAGAGAGAGGGGGAATCTGGGAGGCCTTTCACCATTGGTTGGAGACCAGGGACTTCCTGGAGTCAGAGTTCAAGAAAAAAAAACATGCACACAAATACACAAACACACACGCACGCGCGTGCGTGTGCGGATGCAAGCACGCACACACACACGCACACGCACACGCACACACACACACACACACACACACACACACACACACACACACACACACACACACACACACACACATACACACACATACTGTATGATGTGTCTGTGTGTTTGCAGGTTCCCAGAGGAGACAGACAGTGACTGACAGGCGGCCTGAGGAGAAGAGTGACCACTCCACCCTCACCTTCAATGACCCACTCTGGTCCATGCAGTGGGAACTGGTGGGTGTAATCGTGTGTGTGTGTGTGTGTGTGTCTGTCTGTTCACCTTATTCGAAAAGGTGTCTTCTCTCTCACTTTGTCTCTCTGTCTGCTCTTTTTCTGACAGACACAAGTCAGGCAGGCTATCATGTGCGACTGGAGAGAGAGATGAGAGAGGGAGGCAGAGAGCCTATGGAGAGAGAGAGATGAGAAAGGGAGGCAGAGAGACTATGGAGAGAGAGATGAGAAAGGGAGGCAGAGAGACTATGGAGAGAGAGATGAGAAAGGGAGGCAGAGAGCCTATGGAGAGAGAGATGAGAGAAGGAGGCAGAGAGACTATGGAGAGAGAGATGAGAGAAGGAGGCAGAGAGCCTATGGAGAGAGAGAGATGAGAGAAGGAGGCAGAGAGACTATGGAGAGAGAGATGAGAGAAGGAGGCAGAGAGACTATGGAGAGAGAGAGATGAGAGAAGGAGGCAGAGAGACTATGGAGAGAGAGATGAGAGAAGGAGGCAGAGAGCCTATGGAGAGAGAGAGATGAGAGAGGGAGGCAGAGAGACTATGGAGAGAGAGATGAGAGAGGGAGGCAGAGAGCCTATGGAGAGAGAGATGAGAGAGGGAGGCAGAGAGACTATGGAGAGAGAGATGAGAGAGGGAGGCAGAGAGCCTATGGAGAGAGAGAGATGAGAGAAGGAGGCAGAGAGACTATGGAGAGAGAGATGAGAGAAGGAGGCAGAGAGACTATGGAGAGAGAGATGAGAGGAGGCAGAGAGCCTATGGAGAGAGAGAGATGAGAGAAGGAGGCAGAGAGACTATGGAGAGAGAGAGATGAGAGAAGGAGGCAGAGAGACTATGGAGAGAGAGAGATGAGAGAAGGAGGCAGAGAGACTATGGAGAGAGAGAGATGAGAGAAGGAGGCAGAGAGACTATGGAGAGAGAGAGATGAGAGAAGGAGGCAGAGAGCCTATGGAGAGAGAGAGATGAGAGAAGGAGGCAGAGAGACTATGGAGAGAGAGATGAGAGAAGGAGGCAGAGAGACTATGGAGAGAGAGAGATGAGAGAAGGAGGCAGAGAGACTATGGAGAGAGAGATGAGAGAAGGAGGCAGAGAGACTATGGAGAGAGAGAGATGAGAGAAGGAGGCAGAGAGCCTATGGAGAGAGAGAGATGAGAGAAGGAGGCAGAGAGACTATGGAGAGAGAGATGAGAGAAGGAGGCAGAGAGCCTATGGAGAGAGAGAGAGAGAGAGAAGGAGGCAGAGAGACTATGGAGAGAGAGATGAGAGAGGGAGGCAGAGAGCCTATGGAGAGAGAGAGATGAGAGAAGGAGGCAGAGAGACTATGGAGAGAGAGATGAGAGAAGGAGGCAGAGAGACTATGGAGAGAGAGAGATGAGAGAAGGAGGCAGAGAGCCTATGGAGAGAGAGAGATGAGAGGAGGCAGAGAGACTATGGAGAGAGAGAGATGAGAAAGGGAGGCAGAGAGACTATGGAGAGATAGATGAGAGAGGGAGGCAGAGAGCCTATGGAGAGAGAGAGATGAGAGGAGGCAGAGAGACTATGGAGAGAGAGAGATGAGAAAGGGAGGCAGAGAGACTATGGAGAGAGAGAGATGAGAGGAGGCAGAGAGACTATGGAGAGAGAGAGATGAGAAAGGGAGGCAGAGAGACTATATATGGAGAGAGAGATGAGAAATGGAGGCAGAGAGCCTATGGAGAGAGAGAGATGAGAGAAGGAGGCAGAGAGACTATGGAGAGAGAGAGATGAGAGAAGGAGGCAGAGAGACTATGGAGAGAGAGAGATGAGAAATGGAGGCAGAGAGACTATGGACAGAGAGATGAGAGAAGGAGGCAGAGAGCCTATGGAGAGAGAGATGAGAGAGGGAGGCAGAGAGCCTATGGAGAGAGAGAGATGAGAGAAGGAGGCAGAGAGACTATGGAGAGAGAGAGATGAGAAAGGGAGGCAGAGAGACTATGGAGAGAGAGAGATGAGAAATGGAGGCAGAGAGACTATGGAGAGAGAGAGATGAGAGAAGGAGGCAGAGAGACTATGGAGAGAGAGAGATGAGAGAAGGAGGCAGAGAGACTATGGAGAGAGAGAGATGAGAAAGGGAGGCAGAGAGACTATGGAGAGAGAGATGAGAAATGGAGGCAGAGAGACTATGGAGAGAGAGATGAGAGAAGGAGGCAGAGAGCCTATGGAGAGAGAGATGAGAGAGGGAGGCAGAGAGCCTATGGAGAGAGAGAGATGAGAGAAGGAGGCAGAGAGACTATGGAGAGAGAGAGATGAGAAAGGGAGGCAGAGAGACTATGGAGAGAGAGAGATGAGAAATGGAGGCAGAGAGACTATGGAGAGAGAGAGATGAGAGAAGGAGGCAGAGAGCCTATGGAGAGAGAGAGATGAGAGAAGGAGGCAGAGAGACTATGGAGAGAGAGATGAGAGAAGGAGGCAGAGAGCCTATGGAGAGAGAGAGAGAGAGAGAAGGAGGCAGAGAGACTATGGAGAGAGAGATGAGAGAGGGAGGCAGAGAGCCTATGGAGAGAGAGAGATGAGAGAAGGAGGCAGAGAGACTATGGAGAGAGAGATGAGAGAAGGAGGCAGAGAGACTATGGAGAGAGAGAGATGAGAGAAGGAGGCAGAGAGCCTATGGAGAGAGAGAGATGAGAGGAGGCAGAGAGACTATGGAGAGAGAGAGATGAGAAAGGGAGGCAGAGAGACTATGGAGAGATAGATGAGAGAGGGAGGCAGAGAGCCTATGGAGAGAGAGAGATGAGAGGAGGCAGAGAGACTATGGAGAGAGAGAGATGAGAAAGGGAGGCAGAGAGACTATGGAGAGAGAGAGATGAGAGGAGGCAGAGAGACTATGGAGAGAGAGAGATGAGAAAGGGAGGCAGAGAGACTATGGAGAGAGAGATGAGAAATGGAGGCAGAGAGCCTATGGAGAGAGAGAGATGAGAGAAGGAGGCAGAGAGACTATGGAGAGAGAGAGATGAGAGAAGGAGGCAGAGAGACTATGGAGAGAGAGAGATGAGAAATGGAGGCAGAGAGACTATGGAGAGAGAGATGAGAGAAGGAGGCAGAGAGCCTATGGAGAGAGAGATGAGAGAGGGAGGCAGAGAGCCTATGGAGAGAGAGAGATGAGAGAAGGAGGCAGAGAGACTATGGAGAGAGAGAGATGAGAAAGGGAGGCAGAGAGACTATGGAGAGAGAGAGATGAGAAATGGAGGCAGAGAGACTATGGAGAGAGAGAGATGAGAGAAGGAGGCAGAGAGACTATGGAGAGAGAGAGATGAGAGAAGGAGGCAGAGAGACTATGGAGAGAGAGAGATGAGAAAGGGAGGCAGAGAGACTATGGAGAGAGAGATGAGAAATGGAGGCAGAGAGACTATGGAGAGAGAGATGAGAGAAGGAGGCAGAGAGCCTATGGAGAGAGAGATGAGAGAGGGAGGCAGAGAGCCTATGGAGAGAGAGAGATGAGAGAAGGAGGCAGAGAGACTATGGAGAGAGAGAGATGAGAAAGGGAGGCAGAGAGACTATGGAGAGAGAGAGATGAGAAATGGAGGCAGAGAGACTATGGAGAGAGAGATGAGAGAAGGAGGCAGAGAGACTATGGAGAGAGAGAGATGAGAAAGGGAGGCAGAGAGACTATGGAGAGAGAGAGATGAGAAATGGAGGCAGAGAGACTATGGAGAGAGAGATGAGAGAAGGAGGCAGAGAGACTATGGAGAGAGGGAGGCAGAGAGCCTATGGAGAGAGAGAGATGAGAGAAGGAGGCAGAGAGACTATGGAGAGAGAGATGAGAGAAGGAGGCAGAGAGCCTATGGAGAGAGATAGATGAGAAATGGAGGCAGAGAGACTATGGAGAGAGAGAGATGAGAGAAGGAGGCAGAGAGACTATGGAGAGAGATAGATGAGAAATGGAGGCAGAGAGACTATGGAGAGAGAGAGATGAGAGAAGGAGGCAGAGAGACTATGGAGAGAGATAGATGAGAGAAGGAGGCAGAGAGACTATGGAGAGAGAGAGATGAGAGAAGGAGGCAGAGAGCCTATGGAGAGAGAGATGAGAGAGGGAGGCAGAGAGACTATGGAGAGAGAGAGATGAGAGAGGGAGGCAGAGAGACTATGGAGAGAGAGAGATGAGAGAGTGAGGCAGAGAGCCTATGGAGAGAGAGATGAGAGAAGGAGGCAGAGAGCCTATGGAGAGAGAGAGATGAGAAATGGAGGCAGAGAGACTATGGAGAGAGAGAGATGAGAGAAGGAGGCAGAGAGACTATGGAGAGAGAGAGATGAGAGAAGGAGGCAGAGAGCCTATGGAGAGAGAGAGATGAGAGAAGGAGGCAGAGAGACTATGGAGAGAGAGATGAGAGAAGGAGGCAGAGAGCCTATGGAGAGAGAGAGAGAGAGAAGGAGGCAGAGAGACTATGGAGAGAGAGATGAGAGAAGGAGGCAGAGAGCCTATGGAGAGAGAGAGATGAGAAATGGAGGCAGAGAGACTATGGAGAGAGAGAGATGAGAGGAGGAGGCAGAGAGCCTATGGAGAGAGAGAGATGAGAAATGGAGGCAGAGAGACTATGGAGAGAGAGAGATGAGAGAAGGAGGCAGAGAGCCTATGGAGAGAGAGATGAGAAATGGAGGCAGAGAGCCTATGGAGAGAGAGAGATGAGAGAGGGAGGCAGAGAGACTATGGAGAGAGAGATGAGAGAGGGAGGCAGAGAGACTATGGAGAGAGAGATGAGAAAGGGAGGCAGAGAGCCTATGGAGAGCGAGAGATGAGAAATGGAGGCAGAGAGCCTATGGAGAGAGAGATGAGAGAGGGAGGCAGAGAGACTATGGAGAGAGAGATGAGAGAAGGAGGCAGAGAGACTATGGAGAGAGAGATGAGAGAAGGAGGCAGAGAGACTATGGAGAGAGAGAGATGAGAGAGGGAGGCAGAGAGCCTATGGAGAGAGAGAGATGAGAGAAGGAGGCAGAGAGACTATGGAGAGAGAGAGATGAGAGAAGGAGGCAGAGAGACTATGGAGAGAGAGAGATGAGAGAAGGAGGCAGAGAGACTATGGAGAGAGAGAGATGAGAGAAGGAGGCAGAGAGACTATGGAGAGAGAGATGAGAGAGGGAGGCAGAGAGCCTATGGAGAGAGAGAGATGAGAGAAGGAGGCAGAGAGACTATGGAGAGAGAGATGAGAGAGGGAGGCAGAGAGACTATGGAGAGAGAGAGATGAGAGAAGGAGGCAGAGAGACTATGGAGAGAGAGATGAGAGAGGGAGGCAGAGAGCCTATGGAGAGAGAGAGATGAGAGAAGGAGGCAGAGAGACTATGGAGAGAGAGAGATGAGAGAAGGAGGCAGAGAGACTATGGAGAGAGAGATGAGAGAGGGAGGCAGAGAGATTATGGAGAGAGAGAGATGAGAGAAGGAGGCAGAGAGACTATGGAGAGAGAGAGATGAGAGAAGGAGGCAGAGAGACTATGGAGAGAGAGAGATGAGAGAAGGAGGCAGAGAGACTATGGAGAGAGAGAGATGAGAGAAGGAGGCAGAGAGCCTATGGAGAGAGAGATGAGAGAAGGAGGCAGAGAGCCTATGGAGAGAGAGAGAGATGAGAGAAGGAGGCAGAGAGACTATGGAGAGAGAGAGATGAGAGAAGGAGGCAGAGAGACTATGGAGAGAGAGAGATGAGAGAAGGAGGCAGAGAGACTATGGAGAGAGAAATGAGAGAAGGAGGCAGAGAGCCTATGGAGAGAGAGAGATGAGAGAAGGAGGCAGAGAGACTATGGAGAGAGAGAGATGAGAGAAGGAGGCAGAGAGACTATGGAGAGAGAGAGATGAGAGAAGGAGGCAGAGAGACTATGGAGAGAGAGATGAGAGAGGGAGGCAGAGAGATTATGGAGAGAGAGAGATGAGAGAAGGAGGCAGAGAGACTATGGAGAGAGAGAGATGAGAGAAGGAGGCAGAGAGACTATGGAGAGAGAGAGATGAGAGAAGGAGGCAGAGAGACTATGGAGAGAGAGAGATGAGAGAAGGAGGCAGAGAGACTATGGAGAGAGAGAGATGAGAGAAGGAGGCAGAGAGACTATGGAGAGAGAGATGAGAGAAGGAGGCAGAGAGACTATGGAGAGAGAGAGATGAGAGAAGGAGGCAGAGAGACTATGGAGAGAGAGATGAGAGAGGGAGGCAGAGAGACTATGGAGAGAGAGAGATGAGAGAAGGAGGCAGAGAGACTATGGAGAGAGAGATGAGAGAGGGAGGCAGAGAGACTATGGAGAGAGAGAGATGAGAAATGGAGGCAGAGAGACTATGGAGAGAGAGAGATGAGAGAAGGAGGCAGAGAGACTATGGAGAGAGAGAGATGAGAAATGGAGGCAGAGAGACTATGGAGAGAGAGATGAGAGAAGGAGGCAGAGAGCCTATGGAGAGAGAGAGATGAGAGAAGGAGGCAGAGAGACTATGGAGAGAGAGATGAGAGAAGGAGGCAGAGAGCCTATGGAGAGAGAGAGAGAGAGAAGGAGGCAGAGAGACTATGGAGAGAGAGATGAGAGAAGGAGGCAGAGAGCCTATGGAGAGAGAGAGATGAGAAATGGAGGCAGAGAGACTATGGAGAGAGAGAGATGAGAGAAGGAGGCAGAGAGCCTATGGAGAGAGAGAGATGAGAAATGGAGGCAGAGAGACTATGGAGAGAGAGAGATGAGAGAAGGAGGCAGAGAGCCTATGGAGAGAGAGATGAGAAATGGAGGCAGAGAGCCTATGGAGAGAGAGAGATGAGAGAGGGAGGCAGAGAGACTATGGAGAGAGAGATGAGAGAGGGAGGCAGAGAGACTATGGAGAGAGAGATGAGAAAGGGAGGCAGAGAGCCTATGGAGAGCGAGAGATGAGAAATGGAGGCAGAGAGCCTATGGAGAGAGAGATGAGAGAGGGAGGCAGAGAGACTATGGAGAGAGAGATGAGAGAAGGAGGCAGAGAGACTATGGAGAGAGAGATGAGAGAAGGAGGCAGAGAGACTATGGAGAGAGAGAGATGAGAGAGGGAGGCAGAGAGCCTATGGAGAGAGAGAGATGAGAGAAGGAGGCAGAGAGACTATGGAGAGAGAGAGATGAGAGAAGGAGGCAGAGAGACTATGGAGAGAGAGAGATGAGAGAAGGAGGCAGAGAGACTATGGAGAGAGAGAGATGAGAGAAGGAGGCAGAGAGACTATGGAGAGAGAGATGAGAGAGGGAGGCAGAGAGCCTATGGAGAGAGAGAGATGAGAGAAGGAGGCAGAGAGACTATGGAGAGAGAGATGAGAGAGGGAGGCAGAGAGACTATGGAGAGAGAGAGATGAGAGAAGGAGGCAGAGAGACTATGGAGAGAGAGATGAGAGAGGGAGGCAGAGAGACTATGGAGAGAGAGATGAGAGAAGGAGGCAGAGAGACTATGGAGAGAGAGAGATGAGAGAAGGAGGCAGAGAGACTATGGAGAGAGAGATGAGAGAAGGAGGCAGAGAGCCTATGGAGAGAGAGATGAGAGAAGGAGGCAGAGAGCCTATGGAGAGAGAGAGATGAGAGAAGGAGGCAGAGAGACTATGGAGAGAGAGAGATGAGAGAAGGAGGCAGAGAGACTATGGAGAGAGAGAGATGAGAGAAGGAGGCAGAGAGACTATGGAGAGAGAGATGAGAGAGGGAGGCAGAGATATTATGGAGAGAGAGAGATGAGAGAAGGAGGCAGAGAGACTATGGAGAGAGAGAGATGAGAGAAGGAGGCAGAGAGACTATGGAGAGAGAGAGATGAGAGAAGGAGGCAGAGAGACTATGGAGAGAGAGAGATGAGAGAAGGAGGCAGAGAGACTATGGAGAGAGAGAGATGAGAGAAGGAGGCAGAGAGACTATGGAGAGAGAGATGAGAGAAGGAGGCAGAGAGACTATGGAGAGAGAGAGATGAGAGAAGGAGGCAGAGAGACTATGGAGAGAGAGATGAGAGAGGGAGGCAGAGAGACTATGGAGAGAGAGAGATGAGAGAAGGAGGCAGAGAGACTATGGAGAGAGAGATGAGAGAGGGAGGCAGAGAGATTATGGAGAGAGAGAGATGAGAGAAGGAGGCAGAGAGACTATGGAGAGAGAGAGATGAGAGAAGGAGGCAGAGAGACTATGGAGAGAGAGAGATGAGAGAAGGAGGCAGAGAGACTATGGAGAGAGAGAGATGAGAGAAGGAGGCAGAGAGACTATGGAGAGAGAGAGATGAGAGAAGGAGGCAGAGAGACTATGGAGAGAGAGAGATGAGAGAAGGAGGCAGAGAGACTATGGGGAGAGAGAGATGAGAGAAGGAGGCAGAGAGACTATGGAGAGAGAGAGATGAGAGAAGGAGGCAGAGAGCCTATGGAGAGAGAGATGAGAGAGGGAGGCAGAGAGACTATGGAGAGAGAGAGATGAGAGAAGGAGGCAGAGAGACTATGGAGAGAGAGAGATGAGAGAAGGAGGCAGAGAGACTATGGAGAGAGAGAGATGAGAGAAGGAGGCAGAGAGACTATGGAGAGAGAGAGATGAGAGAAGGAGGCAGAGAGACTATGGAGAGAGAGATGAGAGAGGGAGGCAGAGAGCCTATGGAGAGAGAGAGATGAGAGAAGGAGGCAGAGAGCCTATGGAGAGAGAGATGAGAGAGGGAGGCAGAGAGACTATGGAGAGAGAGAGATGAGAGAAGGAGGCAGAGAGACTATGGAGAGAGAGAGATGAGAGAAGGAGGCAGAGAGACTGGAGAGAGAGATGAGAGAGGGAGGCAGAGAGCCTATGGAGAGAGAGAGATGAGAGAAGGAGGCAGAGAGACTATGGAGAGAGAGATGAGAGAGGGAGGCAGAGAGCCTATGGAGAGAGAGAGATGAGAGAAGGAGGCAGAGAGACTATGGAGAGAGAGAGATGAGAGAGGGAGGCAGAGAGACTATGGAGAGAGAGAGATGAGAGAAGGAGGCAGAGAGCCTATGGAGAGAGAGAGATGAGAGAGGGAGGCAGAGAGACTATGGAGAGAGAGAGATGAGAGAAGGAGGCAGAGAGCCTATGGAGAGAGAGAGATGAGAGAGGGAGGCAGAGAGCCTATGGATAGAGAGATGAGAGAGGGAGGCAGAGAGCCTATGGAGAGAGAGATGAGAGAGGGAGGCAGAGAGACTATGGAGAGAGAGAGATGAGAGAGGGAGGCAGAGAGACTATGGAGAGGGAGATGAGAGAAGGAGGCAGAGAGACTATGGAGAGAGAGATGAGAGAAGGAGGCAGAGAGACTATGGAGAGAGAGATGAGAGAAGGAGGCAGAGAGCCTATGGAGAGAGAGAGATGAGAAATGGCGGCAGAGAGACTATGGAGAGAGAGATGAGAGAGGGAGGCAGAGAGCCTATGGAGAGAGAGATGAGAGAAGGAGGCAGAGAGACTATGGAGAGAGAGAGATGAGAGAAGGAGGCAGAGAGACTATGGAGAGAGAGATGAGAGAAGGAGGCAGAGAGCCTATGGAGAGAGAGAGATGAGAAATGGCGGCAGAGAGACTATGGAGAGAGAGATGAGAGAGGGAGGCAGAGAGCCTATGGAGAGAGAGATGAGAGAAGGAGGCA
This sequence comes from Poromitra crassiceps, assembly GCF_964638095.1. NCBI lineage: Eukaryota > Metazoa > Chordata > Actinopteri > Beryciformes > Melamphaidae > Poromitra > Poromitra crassiceps. The sequence goes on from NC_139623.1 coordinate 101,145,908, forward strand.
GAGAGCCTATGGAGAGAGAGATGAGAGAAGGAGGCAGAGAGACTATGGAGAGAGAGAGATGAGAGAGGGAGGCAGAGAGACTATGGAGAGAGAGAGATGAGAGAAGGAGGCAGAGAGCCTATGGAGAGAGAGAGATGAGAGAGGGAGGCAGAGAGACTATGGAGAGAGAGAGATGAGAGAAGGAGGCAGAGAGCCTATGGAGAGAGAGAGATGAGAGAGGGAGGCAGAGAGCCTATGGATAGAGAGATGAGAGAGGGAGGCAGAGAGCCTATGGAGAGAGAGATGAGAGAGGGAGGCAGAGAGACTATGGAGAGAGAGAGATGAGAGAGGGAGGCAGAGAGACTATGGAGAGGGAGATGAGAGAAGGAGGCAGAGAGACTATGGAGAGAGAGATGAGAGAAGGAGGCAGAGAGACTATGGAGAGAGAGATGAGAGAAGGAGGCAGAGAGCCTATGGAGAGAGAGAGATGAGAAATGGCGGCAGAGAGACTATGGAGAGAGAGATGAGAGAGGGAGGCAGAGAGCCTATGGAGAGAGAGAGATGAGAGAAGGAGGCAGAGAGCCTATGGAGAGAGAGATGAGAGAGGGAGGCAGAGAGCCTATGGAGAGAGAGAGATGAGAGAAGGAGGCAGAGAGCCTATGGAGAGAGAGAGATGAGAGAGGGAGGCAGAGAGACTATGGAGAGAGAGATGAGAGAAGGAGGCAGAGAGCCTATGGAGAGAGAGATGAGAGAAGGAGGCAGAGAGACTATGGAGAGAGAGAGATGAGAGAAGGAGGCAGAGAGCCTATGGAGAGAGAGATGAGAGAAGGAGGCAGAGAGCCTATGGAGAGAGAGAGATGAGAGAAGGAGGCAGAGAGCCTATGGAGATAGAGATGAGAGAAGGAGGCAGAGAGCCTATGGAGAGAGAGAGATGAGAGAAGGAGGC